>NW_020664436.1:59710008-59796876 GCF_002925995.2 Terrapene triunguis
TCTTAAACAGAGCCGAAGAGTCAGGGGAGGAGCAGAGCCGCCATTTTCCCGGACATGTTCGGCTTTTTGGCAATTCCCCCCGGACGGGGGTTTGAGTGCCAAAAAGCCGGACATGTCCGGGAAAAAGAGGACGTATGGTAACCCTATCTAATAGCAATGTAGACATACCCGTAGTGCTACAAGTACTAAGGCCAGCCTCTTTTATAATGCAAATGCCTGCAGGGAGAGGTTAAGATCTCAGTTTCTCTAGAGGTCTGATCCAGCTCTCACTGAAGGGGAGTTTTTCCATTGACCTTAGGGCCTGATTCAGTTCCCATTACCTGCCTTCACTGCTGTCAGACTCTTAGGGCTGCCAGCACTAAGGCCTCCGCTGCCCTCCTCTAAACCTAAGGCAATATCTTTGGACCACCCCTACTGTCTTTCCCTTCTAGCTAAAGCAATCTTGGAACCATCATCAATTATCTTTGAAAACTCATGGAAGATGGGTGAGTTCCCAGAGGACTGGAGAAGAGCAAACATAGCACCTATCTTTCAAAAGGGGAACAAAGGGGACCCAGGCAATTACAGACTGGTGAGCCTAACTACAGTACCTGGAAAGATATTGGAACAAATTATTACATAATCAGTTTGTCAGGATCTAGAGGATAATAGGGTTATAAGGAATAGCCGGCACGCATTTGTCAAGAACAAATCATGCCAAAACAACCTAATTGCCTTCTTGGACTGGGCTACTGGCCTAGTGGATAGGGGAGAAGTAGTCATGATATATCTTGATTTTAGTAAGGATTTTGACGCATTCTCACACGATAGTCTTATAAGCAAATTAGGGAAATGGGGTACAGATGAGATTACTACAAGGTGGGTGCACAACTGGTTGAATGACCATACTCAAAAGAGTAGTTACCAATAGTTTGTTGTCAAACTGGGAGGGCATACCTAGTGGGGTCCCATGGGTCAGTCTTGGGTCCAGTTCTATTCAATATTTTTATAAAGGCCTTGGATAATATAGAAGAGAATATACTTATAAAATTTGCAGATGACACTAAACTGGGAAGGATTGCAAGCACTTTGGAAGACAGGATTGGAATTCAAAATGACCTTGAAAAATTGGAGAATTGGTCTGAAACAAACAAGATGCAATTCAATAAAGATGACTGCAAAGTACTACACCTAGGAAGGAAAAATCAAATGCACGACTACAACATAGGGAATAATTGGCTAGGTGGTAGTACTGCTGAAAAGAATCTGGCGGTTCTAGTGGATCACAAATTGAATATATGTCAACAATGTGATGCAGCTGCAAAAAAGGCTAATATCATTCTGGGGTGCATTAACAGGTGTGTCAAATATAAGACATGGGAGGTAATTATCCCCCCTGCTCAGAACTGGTGAGGCCTCAGCTGGAGTATTATGTCCAGTTCTGGGCACCACACTTTAGGGAGGATGTGAACAAATTGGAGAGAGTCCAGAATAGAGCAACAGAAATGATTAAAGGTTTAGAAAATCTGGCCTATGAGGAAAGGTTAAAAATATTGTGCATGTTTATTCTTGAGAAAAGAAGATTAAGGAGAGGACCTGATAACAGACCTCAAATATGTTAAGAGCTGTTATAAAGAACTCCTTGTCAGAGGATGTTGTGAAGGCCAAGACTAACAGGGTTCAAAAAAGAACTAGATAAACTCATGGAGGATAAGTCCATCAATGGCTATTAGCCAGGAAGGGCAGGGATGGTGTCCCTAGCCTCTGTTTGCCAGAAGTTGGGAATGGGCGATGGATCATTTGATGATTACCTGTTCTGTTCATTCCCTCTTGGGCACCTGGCATTAGCCACTGCCGAAAGACAGGATACTGGGCTAGATGGAACTTTGGTCTGACCCAGTATGGCCATTCTTATGTTCTTATATTCTAAAGAGGACAGTGATCATTTGTTTTCCATGTCCATTCAAAGTAGGACAAAACGTTATGGGCTTAATCTTCAGCAACGGAGATTTAGGATAGACATTAGAAAAACAGGTTGGACAAATACCTGTCAGGGATGGTCTAGGTTTATTTGGTCCTGCTTCAGCATTGGGTGCTGGATTCGATTACTTCTCAAGGTCTCTTCCAGCCCTACATTTCTATGATTCTTCTTTCTGTGCCCATCTCTTTCCCCCTCTACTTTATAATGCTCTGCCCTTTAACTTTGTGCTTCTGTTCGCCAAACACATATATCCTAAATTTCTGATTCTTTTTCCACCCTTCTCATTTCAAGCCAGCAGGTGGCAAGTTGATACCTTTTTACTCCTCTACTCAAGTGCTCTATCTTCCTGTGGGATCTGCTGAGAAAAGGTCTGCCTGTTCATTACCCTCTCACAAGTCCCCCGTGATCCGCAGTGGGTTGGAAATATCAGTTATAGAACCTCAGAGATATATGAAACTGCAGATAAGACAACCATGGAAGATAAATAATAGGAACAGCTTCTCTCTTTGAGAGCACCAACGGGCCAGAAACTAGCTGAAAATCCCCTTCGGTTGAGCAAATTCTCAGCTGGGGTAAAGCTAGTGTAGCTGTCTCCTCACCACCCCTTCTCCACCCTGGCAGAGGAGGACAAGGCAGAACACAGCTCTCCTCCACAAATTTACAGCTGGCATATGGTCTCCTGGGATGATAGGTACATCCCTAGATGGCTCTGATTTATGCTTGAGTTGGGGCCAAAGCTGCGGTGGTTTTGGAATTGGGGTGCTGTAAGTGGCTTCCTGACACCTCTTGCCCTCCTGTGCTGAGACCCCAGTGCAGAAGAGAATCTGGCACGTAAGGCGAGTAACCAACTAACAAGATGATCGGTGGCACAACAGTGTTGTGGTGTGGGTGGTTGTTTTTTGTTGTTGTTGCTGCATGGATTTGGAATTCATCTTATAATTCCAGCTCCCCAGCTAGTGAACAACAGGCATAAGGGTGGATATGGCAAGTTTAGCTGAAGTCTGGTATAAAATTAACCTTTCCCAATTAATGGGCACAACTAATGGCTGCTTTGGAAAACAGATGCAGATTTAGTTCTAGCTAGAGAAGAAATACTGCCATTGCACTTGACATCATAACTGAAAGAAGTGGTAAAAGTCTTGAGAGAAAATGGAGGATAACTGCATGAAATCCTTAGTTCTCACCAGTTTGTAGGCATTACCTTTTGACACAGAAAGTTCAGCTAGTTTGTGTGGCAGGTCTGAAGTCCCTGCCCCAGCCCCAGCAGGAGAACCCAGAATATCTGGTAAGGCATTTCGGCGGCCTGCCCTTCCCGATGCTGCAAAATCTGTGACCACAGGCTCCACATCAGTCATTTCTAACTTCTTTCTTCATAGCAACATCTGCAGACAGAACACACACCAAAAAAAAAGCTGTAGTCTGTCTTGAAACATGCAGTAATCCTGTTACTCAACAATGGAAGGCAGTCAGCTTCTGAACAATCAAATACCAATGGCTTGTGAAAAGTGACTAACTAGTGCTTTCTTAATAAATGTCACATACTTCAATACCCTGCTGCCATAACTTTATCTATGCTCTGAGAAAACATTTCACTGTTCATTTCCTTCTGTTTCTATTTGTACTTTAGCATCACAAACACAGACTAGCATAATGGATAGCTCTCAGTACCAACAAGGTACCTATAAATACAGGCAGCCTTTCTATGAGCCACTTGTGTGTGTGTGTCCTGATCCCTTTTCTTTTTTTTTTCTCTTTGTAGGTGGTTTTACCAGACAGTCACTTGGAAGGGAATTGAAACTCTGCCTTGCTATGTTGTCTCTGAGGAACAGTCAGTGGGTTGTATTAATTAATAATTAATCATTATTATTATTGTCCTTATTTAGGCTGAAACAAAATCCTTCCACAATTGGAGCAAGGTGTAAAGAAAGGACTCTGTGCTTTAGTTCTGACAAAGAACTAAACATAAAACCTCACAATTCCACAAAAGTCCTTTATCCTGCAAGTACAGGTGCTTTTACTTTGCCCTGTTCCCATAGAAATACTTTTAGTAGGTTTAAATAAGACATGTTGTCTCTTACAAATAATGTCCTTGTGTAAATAGGTAGAACCAGTATTTCCCTATGCACTAGAAGCCTGCTTCAAAGCCCACTGAAGTCAGTGGAAAGGCTCCCATTGACTGCAGTGGGCTTTGGATCTAGCCTTAGGGGACTGAGAAAAGTTATTTGCATGCAAAAGTGTTTGCAGGATCTGGCCCTGGCATATCAGCTGAGGTGGGAGTGTCTGCCCCCAAAGGGGCAGGACAGGGTGGGGTGGGGGGAATAGTGTTTCAAAGTGTAATGTCTATGAATAGTTTGTAACAATTACAAATAATAACTGAAATTAACAGCAACAAAACAATTTGTCCATGATATAAATAATTTGTGGTAACAATAAAAGTAATTTCTATCAATCAAATACTAATTGCTCCATTTAAAGTAATATTTACTTCCTTTTGGGGAGTTTGACTGTCTTTTTTATAAATATGGTCAATACTTAAAATGGGGAAGGGAGAGGAGGCGTGATCTGAAGACTAGGAATTTTGAGGTTCTTACCCTGACATTATTCATGGCAATTGTCCCTATTTAAAGAGATTTTTTTTAAAGGAAAATATAAATCATCTTGCCACTCTGTTTCTCCTGTCTAGACGGCTGCTTATAATATGTTTCATTTCTATAGCACTTTTCACTTCAGACGCATAAAGCATTTTATAGTCACTAGTACTGTCAGCCTCACAACACCCCACTGTGGTAGGTCAGAGTTAGTATCTCCAACTGAGGCAGGTAGATGAAACATGATTTGCTCAAGGTCACACAGGAAGGCTGTGGCAGAGCCAGAAATAGAACCCATTTCACCTGACTCCTAGTCCTGTGCTTCAGCCACAAAGATTATCCTCCCTTCTTGTAAACTCCTTGCAGTTGTTTAGCTTCAACTTCAAGCATAAATATTCTAAATTCATCTTTGCATTTGTCAAGAGCTAAATATACTTTAAAAATTAATGGCCAGTAGTGACAGGCATGAGCAAACTGTTTCATATGACATGAATGTGTAAATGAACCACTCTATTTAAACAAGTGCAGCCACTGTAAGTGCAGGTTTGGTGGGCTAGTGGAACCTTCCTGCCTTGAATGGTTACAGGTTCAAATCCTCACCAATCTTGCCCAGATATGATTTAAATAAATATAAACTGATATAATTATCCATCTAATATGCTACCCTGACAAGAAATGCTGAGAGGAGAGATTACGCATTGCATATACATTATTCATCATAAATATTTGTCTGTTTTTACTTACTTCCTAGAGGAGTTCTGCAGTTATTGCTCATGTGCTTAGTCTTCTCATGACAGCAAGGAAAGAGGCTGGAAATCAGATTTCAAAACAGAAAAGAGCAAGACTATAATCAGTGTCCTTCTTAGCCATTAAACTTTTAAACATTGTTACTTATTCCTGGTGCCCAGCCCCCAGTACCACAGCAGCTCCTTCCTCTTTTGAGCTAGCCAGTCAGGTATTGTGGTGGATCTAGCCAGTCAGTATTGTTCCTCTTTGACTGCTGTTTTTTAAAGATAAGTGTTGTTGTTGTAGCCATGTTGGCCCCAGGATATTAGGGTGGCAAGGTGGGTGAGGTAATATCTTTTATTGGACTAACTTTTGTTGGTGAGAGAGACAAGCTTTCAAGCTGCTTAGCTCAAAAACTTGTCTCTCTCACCAACAGAAATTGGTTAAATAAATTATCTCACCCACATTGTCTCTCTATTTATTTAAAGAAGCAGTTCAAAATTGGCCTCTGTTTTTAAAGGCCACAATGGAGGTCTTCCAACCTATGTCATGTACCTGATCTCTCCACTCTTTTCTCTCAGGAACTGGCACCTCTGTCCCCCAATATAATTTGTGTATAGGAACCTCTCCAGCTACAGCTCCTACCATCTGAAACAAGCTTCCTGTATGGTATAGTCTCCTTTCATCTACCTCATTTCAAATTTCATCTGAAAACCTTTTTTCTCCATTATTCCCTCTTTTTTCTCCCTGATACAGTTTATCTGACTGTAATTGTATTCTGTAACTCTGGAAAGCATTTTGACATACAGTTTGCATCTGTTTTATTTTACTTAGATTTAGATTTATACATTCAATAAAAATGTATCTGGTCACTGCTCTAGGCACTTCTGAGAAAAACTGAAAACACAGCCCCTCAATGTCCACCAGTCCAGCATCCTGGTTTTGTGGCCAGTGTATTGCAGTGTAGCCAGCCAAAAATTAATCAAAAATACCCCATGCTACCCACAAACACCTCCACTCATTTTCTCCTCCCTTTCCAGCATTGCTGAAAGGTCAGTAGATTTAGGATATTTCAGATCAAAGGGAGGAGTGAGCCAAAAAGTTGAGGGCCACCCAAAACATCCTGCCTGAAGCCCTTTCTCTTTTAACCCCAGGGTGCTCCAGCTCAGACTCCTCTAATTACAGCTGTGGTTATATGGCATGAAGAGAGAGGTTGTCCCTCAGGTAGGCAGATTCTAAACTTTATAGTCCAAAACCAACACCATAACTCCACCTGGAGACCAACAGGCATGTATGAAAGACCCTATTCAGAATAATAAGGCATTGTATTGTATAAAAAAGCCCATATTTTAATATTGTCAGAGATTTATTTTCCTAACTCTCTTTTACTATAATGCTTTCTGTGGCCCACTTCCTCCCTTTCCTATGGTACCCTTGTACCCCTCTATTGTCCTAGCCTGTGTAGGTAGAGCTGGGAACTACTCTGTCACTATCTATTGTAGCCAAGTATCTGAAAAGGTCTGGTGTGCCGTAATGTCTCAGTTTCAGTCAATGGGTGGGGGAAAGAAATAGTCAATTACAGTGTGATTTGTCCATAGTCCAGGTAAAATTCATCATTGTAGCTATCAGAAGCTTAAACAGGCATATTTTGGATACTTGGACAAAATATTGACAGGCAAACAACTAATATTTTTTTTAAGTGAGATTGCTGGCTTATTTTTACTTAGCTGCAGGACTTTCTGTCAGTGGCATACCCACCATTCCAGTCTCCTGAGAGAAATGATTCACAGAAGCTGACAGGGTTTATTAAAAACAAATGCCAAAGGAAGAGACCAAATTACTTTCTTTAAAGTCAACATCACTCTCAGGATCAAGAATAAAGTGTTTCATGGTGAATGGGAGTAATAGATGCCCTGACCCATATTCACTGTCAGCAATGTCTCTCTCTCACTCTATCAGGAAGCAGACAAATCACTGATACACATATTTTTGAAGCCTTTTTTCTCCCAGTCTTTTCCCTGAATGCAAGGCTTACTCACAGACACATTACTGTGGTTATTCTGCTTGGGAGGACTGACTAATCCTCATGAAATGTCATAGTGCCTGACATTGGTATTGCTGCCAGTTCACACAAGAAACAGAAAGAAAAAAACCATCTCCACTTGGTATTCTTAAACATGTCTGTCTTTTCTAAATCTTCACACCTGGTTCTTAGGAAAATACACTTTCTGCCCGCCGTCAAAGAGAGAATTATATTCCTTAACACTGTCATCTTTTGAAAGTCCATATTTTAAGAAGCCTTCCTGTATCAAAGAACTACACTCAAGAACATCTGGAAAAGAGTTAATGGGCCAGCGCCATATTAAGATTTATTCTCAAAAAGAACAGGAGTACTTGTGGCACCTTAGAGATTAACAAATTTGTTAGTCTCTAAGGTGCCACAAGTACTCCTGTTCTTTTTGTGGATACAGACTAACACGGCTGCTACTCTGAAACCAAGATTTATTCTGTATCTTGATGGACTCTCAATGCATGGTCAGCATAATTTAAGTCATAATTTATTCATGAAAAGCTTTGCATTGTTTTCACTTGTAAATAATAATAATACTTTGTGCTCTTATAGCATTTTTCTCCAAAGCTCTCTGGCTACAAGAGGGTTTTCATGTGACAGCAGCCTAGGCCCCTATTAAATGATATACTGCCTGCAGTGCAAACGAGAGGAAAATGACACCTTCTTAGCTATGCAATTCCTGTGTTTTCATAACCTCTTATGTTGTGATACGCTCTGATGGCAACACTACCTACTCCTAAGAATTTCTTCTATACTTTGGACTCCCTCATAATATATGCTAATACTATTGCTGGTGGGAAGAGGGAAACATTTGAAGAGCTTGCTACCACCATTGTATCTCCCACCATATGAGGAGTCTGCTATCAAATATTCCAGTTAGACTGTATCCTGGGAGTTTGTCTCAATTCTTCACTGTTTCTGGACGCCAAATTAGTTACAGCTGCCAAAACCCTGTCACCTGAGACCAGTTAAGTGGCTGCAGATGATGGCTTAGCCAATTCTAGCCATTGTGACTTCCAGGTTGGGTCCATGCACCTCGCTGTACTTGGCAATGAATGTCCTGACCTTAAAAATACTCTGATTGGTCCAAAACACAGCAGCCTGGCTCCTAGGCAACACCAGCTTTAAAGAGCTCATCAACCCACTGCTCTGTTCTTTCCACAGACCTCCCTCCCCATAGAAAACCAACATATTGACCCTCTTTTTAAGACCTTCTATGGCAATGAGCCAATGTGTGCTCTCAATAAGGGACCAAGACCTCCCTCAGTAGTGACATTCCACAGGAACAATGACATTTTCACCCTTGAAGTTGACACTCACAAGAGCAGGGGAGAGACTGGTCTAAGCAACTGTCCAAAGACTCTGGAATTCCAGAGGAGGGAAGAATGATCACAGATCTCAAGGCCCTTACAAATAAATGTAAAACTTATTTCTTTATCCTAATCTTTCCCCAATAACACCCAGAGCAACACCAAAGAAAAAGAAGAAGAAGAAGAAGAAGAAGAGAGGAAATTACTTTCCAGCATCTTCCTATGGAGGAGGGAGAGATTGAGCCAGGGTCCAACAAATGAGTTCTCATTAGTTCATTTTGGGGAAATATTCAGCTATCTATAGTACCAAACAGGAACCTAGACAGATAGATACATGGATAGCACTTTTCATCAAAGGATCTCAGTGTGATTTTCAAATGTGAATAAAACTCACAACACACTGGGAAGGAGAGCATTGTAACTATTTTACAGATGAGTAAAGGGAAGCACAGACAAGTGTAAGTGACTGGCACAGTGTCACACATGGAGTCAATAACCAAATCCAGGTGTCTTGAGCCCCACTTCCCTATGCTAACCACTGAACAACACCCTTCCCAATAACAAACACGCAAAAGTGACTCAAACCACAGAAAAATTAAAGCAGAAAGGAAAATAAAATCCTCAACTTGGATTTCCCCCCATCCCTTTACTTTCTTAATGGATGACAACAGTGAAAGCAAGGACATGGCAAAGTGGTTTTCCCCACATCCTGAGCGCTGACCACATGGGCCTCTGCACTCTACTTCGTGACTCAGAAAGAGAAAGCACAAGTGCCATTCCACACAGTGAGACTGAATTACATCCCTGTGTCATCCTTTTCAATCCATTAACAATGAAGCAGCATGTATGAGTTTTTCCACAACTCTTGACATATTCTTAGTCTTATGTAGTTATACTGGTTACTTATGAGCTTGGGGATAACACTTAACCTTTGTTATTTGTACTCAACAAGTTTTTCATTCCTTTTGGCTCCCTCTGTTCTCTGAAGCTTGACATGTTTGTGTTCCTGCTTGGGTCTTACGTTCTGGACCTGACACTTACTTGTTATGGCATTTGTGCACTGTGGAATTTCCAGCTATAGGGCTTCTTTTGAATCTGCTCCAAGCTGACGGAATGCATTTCCATATGATTCTCTTAGGCCTGGTCCACTCTAACCCCCCACTTCGAACTAAGGTACGCAAATTCAGCTACGTTAATAACATAGCTGAATTCGAAGTACCTTAGTTCGAACTTACCGCGGGTCCAGACGTGGCAGGCAGGCTCCCCCGTCGATGCCGCGTACTCCTCTCGCCGAGCTGGAGTACCAGTGTCGACGGCGAGCACTTCCGGGATCGATCCGGGATCGATTGCTTACGGCCGGACCCGAAAGTAAGTGTAGACCTGCCCTTAGTGTTTTTAAGGTCACACTTAAAACATGGTATTGTTGGTGTTGCACTCCATATGTTTTATGGAAATATGCTTATGAGTATGAATATGATGTAACTGGAATATGCTTTATGCAAAAGGCCTCTTATAAGGTATTATAACAAAGGTTATAAACAATTCTTCCTATTTGCATGATTGTATCATTCTTGTATCTGAAGCTAGAAATATGAAGTATAACTCTGAGGTCCTATTGTAATTATGCAAAGTGTGGGCCATCAATGGTGGTTTAGAATCTTAATGCTCCCACTGATTAGAACAACTGGTTGTAAATGGTTTATTTACCTGCATGCCTTCTTGTGTATGTGTGGGCCAACACAGGAAGAATGGAGACTAGGGGTCTTACAGTGATATGTGACCATGTCACATGATACTGGAATCCATCTTAATCTTTGTACTTTTCCATTGATGAGGCGGGGGTGGGGACAAGCACAGACAAAAGATTCCTGCCTTGTGCCAAAGCTATAAAAGGAGATGGAGCAGGACAAAAGGGGCAGCCAGTCATGAGAAAACCCCTGCTTACCACCTGAGATGTCTGCTGGATTTAACAAAAACTGTACCAGGGAAAGGATTGGGTCCAGACTAGGAAAGAGTCTAGTCTGTGAAAGAAGCTTATTGGAACATCTTTGAGGCTGAGATATTACCTGTAATCAGTTTCTTAATGTATTAGGCTTAGACTTGCGTGTTTTGTTTTATTTTACTTGTGACTTACTTTGTTCTGTCTGTTATTACTTGAAACCACTTAAATTCTACTTTTCATACTTAATAAAATCACTTTTGTTTATTGATAAACCCAGAGTAAGTGATTAATACCTGGGAGAGCAAACAGCGGTGTATATCTCTCTATCAGTGATATAGAGGGCGAACAATTTACGAATTTACCCTGTATACGCTTTATACAGAGTAAAATGGATTTATATGGGGTTTGAATGCCATTGGGAGCTGGGTGTCTGGGTGCTGGAAACAGGTAACCTGCTGAGCTGTTTTTAGTTAAAGTCTGCAGCTTTGGGGGGCGTGGTCCAGACCCTGGGTCTGTGTTGCAGCAGGCTAGCGTATCTGGCTCAACAAGGCAGGGTTCTGGAGTCCCAAGCTGGCAGTGGAAAATGGGCTCAGAGGTAATTTCAGCACATCAGGTGACAGTCCCAATGTGGTCTTTGTGACCAAACCCGTCACATTTGGTAGTTGTCCAGTCCTCTCAGCTGGATTACAGCAATGCAAAATACCTGAGGACTTCAGTGCTTAGGAAACTCCGGCTAGTACAGAACTCTGCAGCATATCTCAGCAACGCTGGCTACTGTGAACATATCAGGCCTGTCTTCTGCTCTCATAGAATGTTGAATCAAGTTCAAGCTCTTAGTCCTTATGTTCAAGGAGCTGCTGGGCCCAGGGTATCTAAAAGAATAACTAAAGCTCAGGGATGAAGACTGTGGTCAACAACTTTCACACCTCTGGCACAATGGACCTCTCTAACATAAGGGTAAAGCTTGTCTGTGCGTGAGACAGCTTCTTGCAGACCGGTCCAAGATTGTGGAACGAACTCCCCTGGGAAGTAAGGACCATCACAAACTTCAACACATTCTGCTCTAAGTGCAAGGCACATTCCTCTGACCTGTCCGTCTCAAACAGAAAGACACAGAAGAGAGAGAGTGTGTGTATGTGTGTGTATGTGTGTGTGTGTGTATTAGGAAAAAAATTTCAAAACAAAACACTCCACTGCACACACCACTCCCCCCTGGGGAGAGGATGATAGAACAAATGCACGACAGATGTGTGGTCATGTTGCTTAATGCACTACTGGAAGGCGCACAGATACTACAGTGATAAGCATGGTATAAAAAATCCATATAGAATAGAATAGGTTCAAGGTGGGTTGTGGGTTTGATATTTGGTTTGTATAGCACTGATACACTTTGAAGTTACTTTATAAAATGAAATAACATTAGTAACCGTCCAGCTTTTCCACTGAAAAAGAAAAAATGGGGAGAGGCATGATGCTGAAAATTATTTCACAAATGATTGTCAGTAAGTAAAATTTAGGCTAAATACAGTGACATTTGCTGAAGACAGTCAATACTAGCCAAGAAAGCCATCGCATTCCAAATGACTTTGGAAGAGTACGAGCTGTGACAGATAAGAGCCTTAGTCACATCCACAAGTGAGGTAATGCAGCTAGAGAGAAAAACAAAAAACAGATAAAGCCTATTGTATTTGCACATGGCTGAAAGAAATCAATCACGCCCAGACCCTGCTATAGAATAAGAAATTAAGCTCAGTGGCAAACCGAGCCAAATGCTGTCTCCATCCAGTCTTACAGTGTTTCTGTTCCCTATTGAATAAGTGGCATAAATATATAATGTGCTACCTATGCATGTATCATGGATTTATAGGGGCTGTGTAATGCTCCCAGCCTTTCAACCACCTCCCAGAAGTAACCCCATTAGCATGCCAGAACCCAAGTGTCCACCCAAAATACAAGGGTGAATTCCCGAGCTATCTACATCCAAGATTGTACCTTTCGGCTCCAGCACCCTTTTTTCTCTCCCTCTGTGGCTCTCACCAGCGACTCCAACTGAGATCAGACTGCTGAGAGAGGTTTTAGCCTCTGAGGGAGCAATGCAACCCTGCAAGCATCTGCAGCGATACTAGGCAGCCTTTTCAAAACAAGGTAGCCAATTATTAGCCAATAGGAGCATAGCATACAAAAATTCTTAGATTAATGTGGAAAAGCCAAGCTCAACTGGGAGTCCAGTATTAGTAGAAGAAATGGCCACACAGTGCTAGGCTCATCTGGGAGCCATCTTGGCTCCCTGTCTCTGTGTCTCTCTGTCTGTGAGCCCAGATCTTAACAGCCACGGGAAACCTTGTTCCTTTGTTCTCCTGACTCCAGCTACGCTGTGTTCACATGTTCAGCCTGCTTTGGCTTCCCGGTTAGAAAGTATTTATGTCCCAGTCATTGGTTCTTTCGTTGTCTCCTCTGAGCCGTTCATTCATATACATTGATTCCAACCAGTTCTTGTTAAAGTATCTGGTATCAACCCAGATAAAATATATGACACCTTGCCATGCCTCATTCCCCTCTCCCCTAGGAGAAGTCAATCCATTTATACTCCGTGTATAGCAATACAAAGGGGTGGGTAAACTAAGGCACACATATGGCTCCTAAAAATATTCCCAAAAATTCCTACATTCATCACAGCACAGAATACACTTCTTGAGTGTATCCCAAAGGCCCCATATCCTTACTCCATTCATGATCCACCTTTGCCCTGATTCCTATTGGAAAACTTGCTGACTGGCAATGACAAGCTTGAGGAGTAGTTTGGGAATTATTTACATGTCCTATTTAATAGGCCAGATTTATCAGGATACTCTGGATGCTATAGCCAGTCAGCTAAACTAGGCGTGTGGCTGTTTTGCATTGCCAGAGCAGGACAAAGCAGCCAGAGAGTACCACCGAATTTGGCCTTATATGTATTGCATTTATTTAGCGCTGATAGTATACTTGTGTGTGTATGTACATATATAGTGTGCCTCAATCTCTTTATTTGTCTATTGTTGCTTTATGAACTCCTTTGGCCAGGGATTGAGACTTCTTTTCTGTCTGGAAAGAGCTTAACTAAGATCTTGTGGATGCTGCCAGAAAATCAATACAAAGATCCAGCAATGAGATATACCATAATTAGATTTCTTATTATATGCAGCAAATGCCACCATTCTCAAATTAGCTTACTCCATTGCTGGAGAAAAAACCCCTACCAAACAAGATGCTCCACTGCATGCAGTTTTCTCCCTCGATGTGACAGATGTTAGTCATATCACTTAGGCCCCAGATCCACAAAGGGACTTTTGTGCTGCAACACTGAATGTCACTGAATGCCTAACTTTTAGGTACCTACAAAAATAACAGAAACGACACTGAGATCTACAGAGTCTGAGCTAGGCAACTAGATTCCCTATATAATTAAAAGGGAAGAGCTAGCACCTTAGACTGTGATCCACAAAGCCAACACACTAGGCGGGGAGCCGCCTAAGCTAGTCAATGGGAGATGCCGACCAGAGGGGTGTGTGCGAAGACCCACCCCATCATGGAGATAGGCACCTAAGTCTGGGCTGCAGAGGGGTGCTTATCTCTGCTTGCAATCCACAAACTGGGGGAAAATATGCACTTGTCCAAGTCACGTGAATCACACCCAAAGTAGCAGCAAAATAGCTATTTCAATGCTTGATCACCACGCTTACAACAACATGTCGGTAACTGGCCCAGCATGCCCACATACAGACATGTAAACCTGAGGACTCTGTATTGGAATCACAGGTAGAGTCAATAACCTCAAGAAATAATGTGATCCCATCATTTTATTAACTGTTCTTATTTAAACCCCAGCTGTCATTTGCTATAGTTTTCAGAGGAATAGAAATTATTTCATAAGCATGGCACACGCTGCACATTCCACAGTCTGCATCCTGCCTACGGAGTCATCACATGCCTGGCTGGCCACCGTAAACAAACGTCTAACATCCCCATCACAAAAATCAGACAGCTCCCCCTGCTCATCGATGGATGAGGTCCTGGTCAGATGGAAAACACATTACGAAAGCATGCTGAACCACATGCCTGCTGACAACTGTCCAGAGCTACAGGTCTCGGCAAACTGCACAGCTGAAGACCCAGGGATGAACATTGATCCTCCGTCACCCGAGGATGTGCTGCTGGACCTGATGGTATTCCACTTGAGCTCCTCAAAAAAAAAAGGTGACTTTGGAACCAGTGAGCATCAGCTTGCACCAACTGTTCTTAAAAGTGTGGGCTTTAAGAAAAGTATCAGCAGAATGGAAGATGGCATCATAGTGTCCTGCACAAGAGTAAAGAATCCCTCTTCGAGTGTGGCAGCTGCAGGCCAATCTGATAGTTATTGCTCCCTGGAAAGGTCTTTGCTCAGATTCTGCTTGGTGGGATGCAGCCACTCCTTAACAGACATCATCATCCACAGCTATCAGGTTTCACTGTTGGGTGGTCAACAATGGATGCAGTCGTTACCTTCCAGCTTCTGGATGAGTTGCACCGAGAATATAACTGCCCACTTCACGTGGCATATATTGACATCAAAGCGGCTTTTGATTCAGTCAATGGGCCAGCATTTTGGCTCTCACTGAAAAGAGTTGGCGTCCCAGATGTTCTGCTAAATCTGATGCATGATCTTTACATTGGTACTGGTGCAAAAGTGTTGGTTCCTGGCTTTAACTGCATTTCTATACAACTTTAGGTGTGCAGCAGGGATATATTCTTGCCCTGGCACTATTCTGTCGAGCTATCAACTGGATATTAAGACTCACTGCTCCACAGATCAGACTCAAGATTGGCCAAGAAGCGTTCACCGACCAAGATTACACTGACAATGCTGCCTTGCTTGTGGAGAAGAAAGAAAATTTCAGCCCCAACTTCCAAGGTCTCTAAGATGCTGCTCATATTACAGGGTTGAACATCTCGTAGCAGGTCAAGAATCTCAGAATTGGGCCATCAGCTACACCAGTGCAGGTGGGGTTGAGTACCATGGAGAGTGTTGATGAGTTCATCTACCTAGGCTGTAAGCAGGGTTCAAATAGTCTCAGCAAACTGGACATTCTTTGATGAATAGGTCTTGCTGCCTCCTGCATGAAGTCCATGTCTCGCTTAGGGATGCAAAAACATCTTTGCACTGAGACAAAGTTTGGGATCTGTCAAACCTGTGTACTACCTGTATTGCTATTTGACTTTGTGCAAAATGTCATAATTTCACAGAGATCTGGCCTTCCTTCAATGGCTCATTATATTCAAAAGTGGCATGGCATGCTCTTTGGCTGTATCTCCAAGATGGACAAAGACACCCAGAACATTATGTTCTCAAACTCTCCATTGACACTTGAAGAGGTGAACTTTCTGACCCTACCTGGTGCCACTCACAGGGCCACCCCAGAAATTTATGGATTCACAGGATTGAGCCAGATCTAGGAACTTCACTACACAATGCCTGGTGCAACGCCATCAACTGTGATCACATTCACTGGTGCAATGGTCCCTTAGTAGACTATGCATGTTCGATGATGATGCACATGTTGTCATGTCATTTTCTACTCCCTTAAATTGAATATAGTTCTTGTGAGAGATGCTGGAGTTATAGCCCTAAAAGTGAAGTCTTCTATTGGTCAGCAGAACAGGAAGTAGCAATCCAAGTTTCTGCATTATTGTGCCTAAGATCTGTTCTGTGGAGATTGCCTCCAAGGATTAGAAGATATTTCATTCTCCACAGCTACCCAGTCCTTGCCCCCTCTTCATCTTGAGGCTTCCTGCAAGACTCCCAACTGTGATAGTATGTTTTATGAAGTGGATGCTTTCCATTATGAAATGGACTGAGAACATCAACTCATTTCATGTTGGCCACCAAATAGTGATCAGAGGATAATGATTCTTGTTAATTGCCAACCTAAGTAGGTTTGAACTAGTAATCTAGGTGTGAAAGCCTCTATATTGCTCATTACTGAGCCATCAAGCCCTCAGATTAATTTTTATTTTAAAACAAACAAAAAGCATGAACCCTTTGTGGTTTTAATCCCTCAAATTAAGTAGATCAAGCCCAAGTTCATGGCCAGATAAAATTTGACAGTAAAACCTATCAGATTTATGATCCTCATCAGCAGGTTGTTGGGTTTTTTTTATATGTTAGAATAAGAATTCTCCCTGCACCAATTCAATAAATTACATAAGTAATCTAGGAGTGGGTTAATATTTTTAAAAAAATCTAATTATGGGATTGTAATTATATTTTGATCAGTGAAGATATTTACTGCAGTTTAGTTGGTAACACTGATTATATAGTTAAAGTATTAGAAGTATTTAATATATTGGTTTTCTCATGGATATCTGTTAAAAATATAGGGCCAAATTCTGCTCTTGGATATTCTGTTGTAAATCCACTGAAGTCAATGGAGACACTTTGGATTCACATTGGCTCAAATGAGAGCAGAATTTTTTGCATAGTGGTGAAATATTCTCTCATGTAGAAGCTGATCCAAAGCCCACTGAAGTAAACGTCAGAGGGCTTTGGACCGGTTCATCCTTTCTCTTATTCTGGGCCCAATTCTACTTACTGATGTGACAGGTCTCATCCTCAGTCATCTTTACAATCATGTCCTTTTAAGACCCCTTTGCCTGAAGAGAGATAGGGAGGAGAGAATCTTTTCCCTCAGGTGTAATATTTTGTGTCTTGTTAAGCACATTAGATGGACACAGGTGTAACTAGATCTATTATACTGGAGTGCCAACTCTGCTAGAGGGTAAGCAATACTTTTGATTCAAAGTTCTCATCTTCTCATTCTAACTCCAGCATAGGGTGGGCACACTGAAACAGAAACCCCTACACCTGCAGACCAAGAATTATTCACCACAATTATTTGGAGAATAAAATGAACACATTTGAGAAGGGAAGATAATTTGATTCAGAAAGTCACAAGCTGTTCTCAGACAATTTGCGGTGTAACTTCTCAAATACACTGTTCATTATCAATTACTCACCCAGTTCTAAAGGAGAACATGTAAAGGACTGGCAAACTAAACCATTTCAGGTCTTTACAGTCCAAGAACATAAGCATATGGTTGACTTTATTTTTTAGGGCAGCAATCTGCTTACACCCCCTTGTATAAATTAGTTTTTTAAATCTAAAACACTTCTAGATTTTATTGTTTGGCCAGATTTCATGAGAATCAGCTTTATGGGTAAAGTGCTGGCACTTGTTACATTAATGGTTCACAAATTCAAAGGATCAGTGAGTGTGTCTTCATCATCAAGTTATGATCGTTTGTTGTGCATCACTCCAATCTCTTCACCCCCATCTGAATCCCTCCTCTGTCTCCTCCTTCTCCATGGCATCAAGTTCATGCTTCTTGTTCTCACTTTGAATGCCCTACAAAATTCTCTGCATCTCTAATTATCTGTTCTTGTCTCTTGTAGCCCCACCCCTTTTGCTCCATCAATGATATAGGCTTCACTGCCCCATTTCTCTGCTTGTCCCATTAATGTCTACAGAAACCCTGAAAAAGACAATTTATTTTGCTGCTTTAAGAAGATAGGGCATTGGACAGTGATCCTGGCATTTCATTCATGTTGTGGAATGCTAAGTTAATAAAACATTGACTGTCCATAAAGTTGACGAAGACCCTTGCCTTTGCATATAGAACTGCGCTTAAGGAGGACAATTCAGCTGGATCATTTTGGTGCAGTTGGTTCCTGGCAAGAACTCACTGAAACATGAACCAACAGGGGGTCACTGTGCTGGTACATCTGACCTGAAGTGTAGGAGGTCTCCTTTGTGGAACCAGTCCTGATAGAACATGTCCATTTGAAATGTGAGCTCTGTAATAAAGGCAAAATGGGACTAGTGTTGCTGTGCCAATCACTTCAGTACACTGGAGAGTCCCTGTGTGAGCTGATGAAGTTTCTTACTGCTGTGACATTAGAGGCACTGACTCTGACTCTAACATTCATGTAGATGACAAGTAACCAGGAACATATAAGGCTGATTTAGGCCACATTCTTGTTGCAATTTCCATAGGCTACACTTCAGGAACTTCTGTTCTAATTCTTTTTTGGTTTGATTTGTTTTTTTTGTTCTGAAATCAGCTTTCAAACTTTTTTTCCTCAGCCCTGCTCTATAAATCACGTTTACACTTTGGTTATATTTTAACACATTTTATATATCTCAAACCCAGCTGTTGCTGACTATCAAATGAATCCTAATTTATAAATGTTCCATTGTTTTCCTGCATACAGCATGTGTACTCTGCCTAATACAATTGCACTCATTACACACCTTCTAAATCATATTCATTTAATCTCCAGAATCTCCTGCTTCAATCATTTTAATGAAATTAACCATAGAAAAATCGGTCTCATACTAGGGTGACTAACCCATGAAATTTGATTTCAGATTTTATTATTCAAAATAGCCTAATCAGAAATGTGTCTATGCAAAGCCTCGTAATTTGAATTAAACAGTTTCAGCTATCCTTGACTCACAGATCTTTAAATCATATTTTTGGAGAGTTTTAGCTACAGATAGGAGAATATGTGCAAACACTTTCAAACCTTTTGAAACTTTTGATAGATGTCCCCATGAGTACAACTTTAGGCTCTGATCCTATAATTATGCAGTGCTTAGCTTCACGCATGTGGCGTCAATGAGTAAAAGTTTAGCACATGCCTAAGTGTTTGCAGGATCAGTGACTTCAGTGGAACTGAAGCACATGCTTTGCTGAATTGGAGCCTCAGTGCCGGATCCCATGGGCAGCTTTAATTCAAGCTTTTTCCATTCCACATATGGGACTGGATCAGATTTTCATGCGCCATTATTTTGTGTTGAATGGATGCACAGTTATTGGTCCTTGGGAGACTCCAACTCTCACATGGAGGCTCTCCATCAGATTTGCATCATAGCATCTGCCGTGGGCAGTTTACAAGGGATATGGAATCAACATCTTAGTATGACAATCAAGTTCAGGATTTATTTGAGCTGTATCCTTCCCATACTGTTGTATGACTGTGAAACATGGACACTGCGCTGCTCAGACTGTACAAAACTGGAGGCTTTCCACACAAAATTCAACGTTGTATATTGGGCATATAGTGGAATGACTTCATCTGTGATGCACATGTCTATGGTCGCTCGGGTCTACAGACTACTGGGGCCATTGTCCGCAGGCAGCACCTTACGCTTTTCGGACATGTCACAAGGATGCCACAAAACATTCCAGCGAACGCCGTTCTCCGGGTGGCTTGTAACATCTGGGATAAAATTCCACCAACCGAGGGGTGGAGGCAGCCCAAAGGCAGACCCCCTATTACATGGGTTCATCAAGTCTGTTCCGATGTTGGACTCTCAGGCCGTCAAGCCTTTGCGGTTGCAGGTATGGACCAAATTGTCTGGCTGAGTGTTGAAGAGAGAGAGACTCTGGGTATCTGCAGGAGGGATTGATGATTCATTTGCAATATGGAATCATTTACAATTAAAGAAAACCAAAATATCAAGCTAAGCTCAGCGTTTTGGGTGGTCATCTTGATGCGTCCCCAACTTACGCAAGGATGCAGAGATTGCAGCAGTTTGTAGTGACAGGCAGTAGGGATAAAAGATAGTAGTTCCAGTCCCTAAGCAAGCCCACAGCCAAGTAAAACTGTATGTGTATATACAATGGGTTGAGATGAGGGAAGAACACAGCTCTGATGCTTCCTGGCTCCAGTCTAAATGCTGTCATTTAGAAGAGAGCAGCCTGGAAACTCTACTGATGTAACAAAATAAAAAGAAGCACATGGGTCCCTCTGGAAATACCTGATGCCATTTCCTGCTTTTCAGAAGAAAGTTTTTTTTGGTGGAGGGGGGATCAAAAATAAACTTCTTTAATGTTTAACTGTAATTTGTCCAAAGCAATTTTGGTTCTACCCAAACATAAAAAATTATGCAACAAAGCTACCAAAAATAGTAGGCCTCCTGATATAAAATGTGTATGGGCTATCCCTTCCACTGTACATCAGAATACTAGCTGCCTTTGCTTATCCCCCACGTAAAACCTGAACTCTCGAGCCTCCTTCTCTTACACAGCCATATCTCCTGACATCTATATCAAATATCAGTATTTTGGCAACAATGAATTTAATTGCCATGTCTCCCAAGGTTTCTGTTCTTCTTTTCCTTAAATCACTCCACTTCAGAACTTTCCTTTTGTCCGATGGACTTTTTTTTTTACCCCTTTTCTCCATCTAAATTTTCAGCCTCCTCAATCCTCCACTTTTGTCCCATTCCAGTGTTGTTATTGCAGGTGTCGCACTGCTAGACATGGTACCTACTAAAGGCCTCCTCCACATAACTTATTCTATTTAGATTTTACCCATTGTGTAATAAAGGGTAACTGCAATGCCCTATTTGCTCTTCTCTTTCCACTTGTAGATGACATCCTTTATTTCCTAAATCTCTTCTTCCTAAGCCTCCTTAATTTTTATCATATTATCACAGTCTCCTCTTTTCCAAGGGCAACAGACCTAATGGGCCAAATTCACCTGTTATAAATCCAAAGCAGTGGAGTTACACCTAGGATTAATTTGGTTTAATTTAATTATCCTTTCACCATACCATCATTTTAAGAAGGTATGAATCATTTTGATTACTCTCTGCTGCCCACATTCCAGGCCATTACAGATCCTGTCCTAGCCTTCCTATCATAGAGCTTCCATTATAGAATACGTTGATGAAATAGCCAGTCTTCAGTTAAAATCCTTAGTAACAAATGTTTAGGGAATTATTTTAAAGGCTCCCTATGCTTCTTAAGGGAGAGAGAGAAATTATTGTCCAAACAAAAGCCAGCCCTAGCAAACCCTAAATTTAAACAGTATGGCCATCAACTCAGACAAGCAGTCATCCCACTGGCTTGTGGAGGACTACCTCCACACAATCTACACATGTTCAAATTAATGTAGTATGAAATTATTTTAATGCAAATTAGTTCTAATTAATGCAGATGACTTTCAATGAGCCTTTTCCCTTTTGGTAAATGATCCTTTGGAAAAAAGTAACCTAGTATCAAAATACCGGAGTAAGTATTCTAAATGGGGACTGAGAATACTAAGCAGGGTGCAGAGCCGAGCAGTACAAATAGGGCCATTTGAAAGATGAAAGGGGAGAAAGAAAAGGCACTAGTTGAACTTGATTCAAGTCATTTATAAAAAGCCAGGCTCTTTATGCTATTTTTAGCTGGAACACAATCAGGCATAGAACTTTTATTTTGCCTTTTTTTTTTTTTTTTCATTTTTATGTTTAAAGGGGACAAAAAAAAGAACAGAGCAAAAAAGCAATTGGATCTTCTCCCATCTCATTGAAAATTAGATTAATCCTGTCTCTGTCATACAAGGTAATGATACTTGGCAGCCAAATATATTGATCTCTCTGGTTTCTTTTCTTAATTTCTTAAAATTTCTTAAATTTTGTACTCATGATTTTCTATTGGATATTCATGTGCTGTTTGCTATATTCTGGGTTACATCAGTGTTTGCTCTGGCATACAAGACCAGAGGTGTTCTCCCATACATGGTCCAAGGAGCAAGCAAAGAAGGTCCCAGCAAGTGTTTTTACTTAGATTGCCTACAGACTGGTTCTTCAATGTTTTCATTCAATCACTTAATCAGACAAAGGTGCTTTTCCTGGATGATTTACCTTCCAACATCCCAATCAACTAAGTCTTGAGGGTCAAAGAGTTTCAGTCTATGAACTACCAGTGATTTGTAGAACATAGTTTGGGGGGCTTACAAGATTTTCTCAGAAGATACAACATTCAGGATTCATTTCAGCAAAGCATTTAAGCATGTTGTTAAGTCCATCTCTAAACTTTACTGATCTAATGGGATTTAAGCACATGTTTATGGTTATGTGATCAAGTGCTTTGCTGAAGTCAGACCTAAAGTTTTTGCCATACAAGACTCCTGTCCCTAAAGGTCTAACCAAAGAGAGTAGCAATGGGAAATTGCATCTCTACTGCAAGACCCATCGCCTATAGAGTCCCAGAAGGATCAATTCTCTCTCCATTCCTATTCAGCAACTACATTCAGCTGCTAGTTAGACTGATCAGACCACATGGACTTAAGTGCCAGCAATATGCAGACAACACACGGTTCTGCCTATCTTTCACCATGCAAGCCCATCACTACCAAGATGATTCATTGCTTGGATGGGAACAGCTCATGTATGAAAAATAGCTGGTTGAAGCTGCATCTGAACAAGACAGAGATTCTGTTGGTGGTTTGAGCTACTTTGCGCCATGGCTGCACGCTCTGCAGTCTCCTTTGGCTTATGGTACACACCTACAATTGGTCAATTGATTCTGTAGTTTAGGAATGCTCCTGGATTCCTCACTGACCCTGTACTCTCACATAGCAGTATCCATGAATAACACTTTCTACCATCACCAGGTGGCTAGCAGACTCCATCCCACCCTGGTGGACTATGACTTGGCCTCCGTTATGCACATCTTCATCACCTCTCAGCTGGACTACAGGAATGCATTATATCTGTGCATGGAGTCATCAACCCTTAGGAAAACTCCACTATGTACAGAATGTTGCAGCACATCTTTTCAGCAACACTGGCTACCAGGACCAAACCAAGCTTGTCTCTGTTCTCTACACTGGATTCCCATAGAATATCAAGTCAAGTTCAAGGTCTTGGTCCCTATCTTCAAGGTACTCAGTGTCCTGGGCCCAGCATTTCTACAAGATCAACTAAAACATGGGATGAAGACCCTGGTCAACAACACTGCCTTTCAGGCACAATGAAACTTTTTAGCATGTGCAGGAGATAGCATTCTTGGGGGCTGGTCCAAGACTGTGGAATGAAATCCTGCCACCCAAAGAAGTAATGACCATCACAGACTTCACAGCTTCCTGCCCCAAGTACAAGGTGCACGTCTCTGTCTTTACTTTCTAATATAAATGCACAGCAGGGTATATACACAGACACACACGCATGCACAGAAGAAATACCAAAACAAAAACTCTACCTAACACACACAATTCTCCCCTTAGAAAGAGGATGAGAGAAAGAATGAACCATACATGACAGATGTTAGTCATGTAATTTAATGCACTACTGAAAAGCACTCAGATACTGTGGTGACGAAGCCAGTATAGGAATCTATATAGAGTAGACTTAATCAGACTTTTTGTGGTATCTGTGGTATAGAGTTACCAATAAGACTTTATGTTAAATTCAGAACCCTTGAAAACCACAATTAGGATTTTATGACTGTCATGAAGTTTAACCAGTTACAGGTACCTGCATTAATGCATGCTAGCTCAGTAACTCCTGAATTATCAAAGTTCTCTGTCCATCTGCTGTGACTATGACCTATTCCAACTTCTCTATAAGCTGTGAACATTTTCTTTTTTTAGCTCTGCCTGCATA
This sequence comes from Terrapene triunguis, assembly GCF_002925995.2. NCBI lineage: Eukaryota > Metazoa > Chordata > Testudines > Emydidae > Terrapene > Terrapene triunguis. Next base: position 59,734,060 of record NW_020664436.1, read on the forward strand.
ATCTTATTACAACCTGACACCAGGCAATGAAATTCATCTGTCTTATTTCTTATGCACAACTCCACACAAATGGATTTTTCCCCATTGCACTTATTAAATATAGAGTGGGAGGAGGGAGGAGCGATATCCTCAGAGATACATGCATCACCAGCTAATCTTTCTGTAAATTGATACTTCTGCTTTGATATAAATTGGATCCCACACAAAGTGAGCTGAGCATTGAAGGACACATGCTGGAAAAAAGATTTTTCCCGCTCAGAAACATGTACCAAAGGGCCCATATCTGCATTCTTTAGGGGAACGTTCAGAGGGGTTTCAGTGTTTTATTACAGGACTCAGATCTGCTCAAATGGTTCAGGAAAGACAATCAGCTTTTGGTATTCAGTTCTGATTTAGGTAAACACTTGTAGTGATTGCTGAACCTTCATTGATTTAAATATTGATTTAATATTTTATAAGAACCCAAGAGTAGTGGCTGATGCTGTTTTTCCAGCTCAGCTGGAAATTGGAGTTGAATACAGCCCTTCTTTTGGTATTTCTGCACTTCTGCTTTCACCCTTCATTAGTTACTGTGCGTGAGGGAGGAAGGAGATGTGGTTTGGGTGGATTTTCCCTGAAAGTCACTACCTGTTCTTGAAAATTTTCAGAAGATCATAGAAACCAAGTGCAAACATATTTTCCTCTAATTTTCTTGCTACATTTTGGTGGCTCCATTTAAAACAGAGCAATAAAAAGTGTTGACTTCCTTTGTGTCCTGTGTTTTCCTCAATAAACACAAGAGCAGTTCTTAATTCTTACTCGTGTGCATATACAGGGTTTGTCTATATGATGGAGTAATGAGCACTGGGGATGTGATTTCTAAGGCATGCTGTGTTGCACATTAATAGGTCCTTGTAGACCCCTGCTGATGTGCACCAAATATTCCTTATTGCACTTGGGAACGTTTAGTGTGCACCTGCAGGGTCTACATGGACCAATTAATATGCACCATGGGAGTGCGCTTTAGAAATCACATCCCTGGTGTGCATTACCCCACTGTATGATGATCCTTTCAGTCCTGAGGCAAAACTTGAATTGGGCAGTTATAGGTAGGTATGTCATACCCACCCTTCTCATTGGTGCTGGTAAAATTCCCATTGACATCAATAGGGTTAGAATTTCACCTTAGGAATTCAGATGTTATTTTTGCTGATTCAAACCCCAAGTCATTTCCACCTCTCTATATTGTGCCTTAGCTGAACACTTTTTCCCCAGCCCTTTCCCATATATGATAATCTGAGATACAGCTTAGTTAGACTCATTTATATTGCAACAGGGCTGAAGTGCAGTTGGCTGTTTCAGAGATGTGACTGTGTGTAAGTGTGCTAATTTTAAAGACAACTTTCTTGCTAAGATAAAGATGTTAGGATCTGCATTTTGCATTGGGCATTACATACAACTTTATTAAGGTGTGACTACTAGATAAAAAACAATTGCCAAATCTATTGTACTATTTCCCAACCTCCACCCCCAAAAAGTATTGTGTCAGTAAATGGTACGAAAAAAGGACACATTTTAAGAGAATGAAATGATGCAGCTTCCCTGCAGCTTTCAGCATTCTGAATCATTAGTTATTATGGTCTTGAGCCTGCCATTAAAAAGATAAATTTTATTGGTTTTGCTTTATTGGCATAATGCAGAAGATTTCAAAGATGTAACAACCTTTGGCTATAGTTTGTGTGATCTGCTTCATTTATTTTTCGTGTGTAGTTAGAAAGCAGAATGCAGAAAGGCTAGAGACTCATTAAAAACATCTGAAGAAACTCTTATAAATGAATGTGGCTTTTAAATGATATTGTGTAATACAAGACCAGTTTTATTATTAGAAGTAATCAAATGAGAGGAAGTACTGGGTTTTCCAACTCTGGGACAATCCTCACTTTGTGTAAATTGGTATAGCTCCATTGCAGTCAATGAAGCTACACTGATTTACACCAGCTCAGGATCTGGCCCATCTGAACAAAGACTTAACAATCAAAGCTTGGAAGCATGTCTTTATTCTGAAATTCTTTCTGTGCACATGTGCCCTTTAAATATGACATTTCTTGTGTTGATTTTAGCAAGATTATGGTTATTTTAGTTCTGGAGAATGAAACATGAAGAGACTATTGGTTGATTCTCACTTATCTCATTTAAAGTTCAAATGCATATATATATATATATATATATATATATATATATATATATATATATAAAGCATCCTTGCAACTCTCCAGGGTTTCCATTAATGCCAGCTAAAGGAAAGATTTCTTGACCTGTGACTGTAGCTTCTAAAACTGTGACTCAACAACATTTTCACACTTAGCAGTTTGCCATTTGGATTTGTGCCAGACACAGCAACTGGTCTATCAACTTCCTGTTTCTCAATGTGATGTTTTAAATAAAGTTTGCCAATTAAAAATATAGGAACAAATGCTATTCTTTCTTATACTGGTGTAAATCCAGAATAACTATGGACTTAAGTAGAGTTACTCCTCATTATCCTAGTGTAAATCTAAATAGAATCCAGCTCATTATATAGATTACATAAAACAACTATTGGCTCCAAAGTTCCAAATAGAACTGTTCCAGGTTGAAAACAGCCTAATCTGGGGTGTCATTACTTATTCAGACACAGTGCTAAGCATTTGTCATTCTGAAGCCTTTATTTGTTTCCCAAATAAGATTGCTCAGGTTCTGCCTTGTTGACTTCCTCCACGGTAGAAGGACTTTGTTGAGAATAGATGTACATAAAAATACGGCTTCTCTCTGGCCGCTGGCTGCACGGCTGCCCCTGCTCCTCCTGCCCATGCTCGCAGGGCCGCATTCTGAAAGGGGCTTTAGAGATGCAGGCCAGGGCCCCGGGGCCCCCTTAGCCCAGGGCCCTGCAGCCCCTACAGCCCCTGCGTTCCAGGTGGCCCTGCCTGCCAGGGGCTCCCAGAATCGCGGCCATGGGGGCGGCGCCGCGTTGCGCAGAGCCACCTGCACACTTCCTGCACCAAACAGGAGCTGCCCCAGATAAGTGCTCTGCACCTCCTGCCTATCCCAGCCCTGAGCCTCCTCCCACACCCTCACCCTGAGTGCCCTCCCACACCCTAACTCCCTCCCAGACCCCGCACCCCACCCTGAGCGCCCTCCCACACCCTAACTCCTTCCCAGAGCCTGCACCTCAGCCCCAGGGGTAAGCCAGGGGCACCTTCCCACCACAGTACAGTACTGTACAGTATATAATGCCTTTTGTCTGCCCCCAAAAAATGTCCTTGGAACCTAACCCCCAGCATTTACATTAGATCTTATAGGAAAATTGGATTCGTTTAACATTGTTTCACTTAAAGTTGCATTTTTCAGGAACATAACTACAACGTTAAGTGAGGAGTTACTATATACAGATAAATGAATGTCACCAGAGTAACCTTGTTTGGTCACTATAGTAACCTGAAGCATACTATGGTGTTATCCTAGTTTCCTCTGAAGGCCTGTTTAGGCTTGCAGAGGTTTATTGTAACTGATCTGAAGCTATACTAACTCTTTTTTATTGGCCTTTTCTTCTCCTCAATGACACTATGGTTATCTAAAGAGCAACCCACCCACCCCCTTTTTTATTTTTTTGGTAAACACAAAATACCAGCAGAATAAATGGACATGATAAGTGATGTTCTTGGACAACAGCGGGCTATTTGTCAGCCTGGTAGACAATATCCAACCATTAACTTAGAAAATATTCACTCTGGACTTTCAGCCTGTGTCCATAATGTACAAAAATAACCTTATTTTAATATGGCTGTAACCCATTTGTGTTATCACAGCTTTTTTCTTGCTTATGAGGACTGAAAAAAAAAGGCATGTTACAAATATACTAAAGAACTATGTTTTAATCCTGCTAGATACCAGGGTCTGATTCTGATCCATCACTGGTGAAAATCAGAAGTAGCTCCACTTAAATCAATTGAGTGTCATCAACATAAAGGACATCAGAATCAAGCCGCTAGTCTAATATAGGGGTCTTTAATGTGGTGGTAACATGTCCACACTGGCAAAAAAAAAAATGTGATAGTAGCACAAATACATTGAAATGTGGTGAGGCAGATCCTTAGCTGGTGTACATCAGCTCCAGTGAAGTCAGTGGTGCTATGTGCAATTTACACCAGCTGAAGATCTGGGCCATTTATTTTTGGAGTGTAGACAATGGGTGAATTCTTGGCCTTACTGAAGTCAATGTGAATTTTGCCATAGATTTCAGGATTTTACCCTTTAAAGAACAATAAGGTTCTTTCTCACTCATAGTTTCCTGAAAAAAAGTGTTTTTCATGATACTTAGGGCCAGCAGTAATGTCAGTCTATCAGTGGAAACCCGATAGAAAAAAAGAACCAAAAGGTCTACAAAGATTTACTAAAAGATTACAAAGATTTACTAAAGGTTTCAGGCTTAAAGATGACTTGGAGATGGGGAAAAGGGTTTATGTCCTTTTTTTGCTGCTTTACGTTAGGGCCATCAATTAATTGCAGTTAACTCATGCGATTAACTCAAAAAAATTGTAGCCAGCATTGCAAGGTATTTATGTGCCAGATATGGTAAACATTTGTATTCCCCTTCATGCTTTGGCCACCATTCCAGAGGACATGCTTCCATGCTGATGACACTCATTAAAAATGGGTTAATTAAATTTGTGACTGAACTCCTTGAGGGAGAATTGTATGTCTCCTGTTCTGTTTTACCCACATTCTTCCATATATTTCATGCTATACCAAGTTGAATGATGACCCAGCACGTTGTTTGTTTTAAGAACACTTTCACTGCAGATTTGACAAAACGCAAAGAAGGTATCAATGTGAGATTTCTAAAGATAGTACAGCACTCGACTCAAGGTTTAAGAATCTGAAGTGCATTTCAAAATCTGAGAGAGATGAGGTGTGGAGCACGCTTTCAGAAGAAAGAGCAACTCTCCAATGCAGAAACTACAGAACCTGAACCATCAAAAAAGAAAACCAACCTTCTGCTGGTGGCATCTGAGTCAGATAATGAAAATGAACATGCGTCGGTCTGCTCTGCTTTGAATTGTTATTGAACAGAACCGTCATCAGCATGGATGCCTGTCCCCTGGAATGGTGGTTGAAGCATGAAGGGACATATGAATCTTTAGCAGATCTGGCACATAAATATCTTGCAACACCAGCTACAATAATGCCATGAGAATGCCTGTTCTCACTTTCAGATGACATTGTAAACAAGAAGTGGGAAGCATTATCTCCTGCAAATGTAAACAAACTTGTTTGTCTGAGCAATTGGCTGAACAAGAAGCAGGACTGAGTGGACTTGAAGGCTCTGAAATTTTACATTGTTTTATTTTTGAATGCAGTTTTTTTGGTACATAATTCTACATTTGTAAGTCCAACTTTCATGATATAGAGATTGCACTACAGTACTTGTATGAACTGAAAAATACTATTTTTTTGTTTTTTTACAGTGAAAATACTTGTAATCAAAAATAAATATAAAGTGAGCACTGTACACTTTGTATTCTGTGTTGAAATTGAAATCAATATATTTGAAAATTTAGTAAACTTACAAAAATATTTAAATAAATGGTATTCTATTATTAACAGTGCGATTAATTGTGATTAATTGTTTTAATCGTGCGATTAATCACGATTTTTTTAAAATCACTTGACAGCCTTTCTTTATGTACAAAGAAGATCTGAAAGTTACGGGGTTTAAAATTTCCTGATGCTTGTTTTTTAATTGTAAGTTCAGGTCCTGTTTAGCCTGGAAGACTACAATGAAATGAGAACTAGTGAAATGGCATCACAGAAAGCATGAGAATGTAAGCTGAGCAACTGAGAGGGGAAGGGACTTTCAGTCAAACTGTTTTAAAGTCTTGGTTTTAGGTTTGTTTTTGTTAGCACTGGGATGTTTAGGTGTTGCTGTAATACAAATAATTTTATTCAAGCCAAACCCAACACTAGAAATATTGTTCTACAAGAAACTGTTGAATGGTTTGCTAAAATATAATTTCCTCTTGCTTGGTGGATATTTAATTAGCAAAACAGTGAAGAGTAAGGCACTTACATGTGGGCCAAGTACCATATTCAGGTTCTCCTGGAGACAGGTGTTGCAAGATGCTTAGCAATATTTAACATTCCCTGTGAGTGAAAGTAAATGGGATTAACCAACAAAAAAATGCCAATCTGTCTAAAGGACAGCTATAATTGCCTTGGTTGCTGCCCTTTCTATTGACTCAGTGTAATGAATATCTTATTTCCACAGGGCATATTTACATGAATTGTATATGACAATGAAAAGTTACCATTGTTAAAAGGAATCAATGGTGAGTTTTCAATACTGGCCTCAATTTTATCTAGTATTTGCATCTACCAAATTTTCAAAGGACAATAATTCTCCCATGGTAATTAATAAAGAGCAGGTGTGTAACCAAGAATTGGAAACACAGGCATAGTGTAACCCCATGCCAGCCTTCAGGGAAGTTCAAACATTATACACACATTTGTATGCCAGAAGTATTGGAGCACAAAGCATGAAAAACAACAAATGAGGTCACATGTAAGCTGTTGGGTGTTCAGCACTTTACAAAACTGGGCCAATTAGTTAGGTGCTCAAATATGGATATAGAAGCCTAGTGGTAGGAACTACTTTTGAAAATCATAGTTATCTTGTATGTCCTCCACTTTCATCTTTCCCATCATAATCATCATAGTAAGGACCAGTTTTCAGTCTCAAAAATGGGTCAGTTATTTTTGTTTGAAGTTTTTAAAAAAATTCACTTCTGAGAGAAGAACATACATAGCAAATTTCAGCCCCAAAATTACAACACTGAAAAGTGACTACAGGCACCTGAAAATGTCCCCTTAAAACTAAAGTGTTTGTACAGCTATGCACTGCAATCACTATACATGCATACAGTACTTTTTAATTGCTGCAGAAGCTCACTAATTTGCAGGTTGCTAATCCACATTTTCAAACTGATTTTTATCTTGGTTACGTCCCCCTCATTTCACAGTTTTCTAATTATTTCACATAATTTCATTAGCCAACTCATTGTCTCAAGCTACTCACAGGAAAAGTCTAGACTGGCTTTTTTGTGTCTCCCCATTCCTGGTATGGATTCTGACTATGCACATGACAAATGCTGCTGAAGAAATTTAGGCACAAATTTTCTGAACTTTAATCAGAGCCCAGTTAGGATAGAAAAGAAAAACAATACGCTTCAACATTATCTTGTCTGTCATTAAAAAAAAGTTAAGCAGTAACAGAACAAGTCTACTTCTTAGCAAGAAAAATCTTAATAAATGTTCAGTTTAAGGTAAGTGGATTTGGCAACCACGTTGGGACTCCTTCAAGTGATTTAATTAACCTACACTTCCCACACATCACAGTCAGGAGGAAAAAAAATCAGGCCTGATTTATGAAGTCTTATAAATAAACTCAAGCACATTTTCACAGGGGTGTAGAATCAGATGAAGCCAATGATCAGGCAGGTGATGCTTTTTTCAACATTGGCCTTCACTTCACCAATTCCAACAGATGCTACATTAAATCATGTAGATTTGTCTTGCCAGTGACTAAGCAATTGTTTTGCTCTCTGGAGCCCAGTGTTTTATTTCCACCTGGCTTTCAGTCTAAACAACACATATGTTTGTTTTCTTTGGTTGATTTCCTGGTTTCACTCCAAGTGATATTTCCAAGATATTTGTGCTCTGGATGTGCCTTCCTTCAGCCTGAATGTAGTTGATCTCAGTCAAAGCCAGCACACTGGATCAGTTCAGTTCAGCCAAATGCACCCGCTATTCTATGTTCCTGCTAATTGCCTCTATATTTTCATTGGTAGCTATGGTTTTGAGAGTTCCTAGATTAACACACATGTTGTGGACAACAGAATAGCATAACTGAGGGAAACTGTGGCACAATGAATGGATATAAAACATTTTCTGGAAAGCTGGGTTCAATTCCTGGATAAGTGACGCTAGTGATAATTTGGGTTTTCATCATAATGGAAATTTGTGGGCATCACAAAACCACCAAACAGCTCATCACAGCAATCTTGGCTTGGCGAAGAATAGCAGTGGTACTGCAACTCACTGTGTGCATCATCAGGCTGTGTGGGAAAGCCTGAACAGCGCTTTCCCAACAAATGCCTAGCTATGATCAAAAGCTCACCTGCAAACTGGCACATAAATAAATACTCTGCTGGTCAGTCCGTCAGATCTGAGACCCTTCTGAACTCTACTGTGCGTAGTTTTCCCCTTCTCTTGCTCTTTATACAGTGAGCTGGGGAACCATCTGGCCAGCAATGGGCAGGATGACTCAGGGAAAGCATGGAGTAACACCCAGTGGGTGCACTTTACTGCTGCTAAAAAGGAGCAACACCCTAATGGGTTGTGCCGGCCCTGACAAGGAGAAACTAATAGCTTTGCAGACCTGCTCAGGAAGGGCATTCCATGTGCAGTGCTGGCATAGAAGGAAGTGCAGACAGTTGTAGGAGAAACAGACAAACAGGACAAAGCTGGTTTCATTGGTGGAGCATTGAGGGCAAGGAGGCAATGTGACAAGAGCAGATAAATAGGAAGGTTAAAACGTGATGTGTGATATTTCATGGTGCTGAGCATTTACACTACTTCCTTTTCTACCAGCCTCAGGGTACACCTACATTGCAAAATAAAAAAGTGTGTTCTTAACTCTGGTTAGCTAATCCATGTTAGCTAACTCAGGTTAGTAGCATGTGAGTTAAAGCCTCCAGGGAAGTTAAAAGCGGAATTGTTGTGTCTTCCATGCTATTTTAACCCAAGTTAGCTAACACAGGTTAGCTAAACCAAGCAAAGAACACACCTTTTGCTGCAGAATAGACATACCCTTAGTAAAGATTGACCATTTAAAAAATAATGTCATAAAACATGTGTGCAAGTGACTGAGAACCCATCGACTGTTAGAACCAGTAGGCCCGGTATTGAAGGAACATCAAGATTTTGGCAAACTGGGGATGGCACCACGTATCCATCAGGGTTTGGTTTATGTACCATAGAACACGTGGCAACCCAAAGCAGATCACTGCATAAAAACGAGCTCTCTTGTCCTGAGTGAAACTGACTCTGCATTCAATTTCAGTGCCCAAGTGGTGATTTTTATTACGTTTCTACTCCTCTGAGAAACTCAGCAGGACTGGAAGGAGAGAGGGCCTTTCCTTACACACAGATATCCTGAGACTCAGGAACAATGAGGAAAGGAAACACAGAGAGTGAACGCAATAATATAGTCAGTCACAAAAAAAGATTTGTAACTGTTTTCACAGGTGAGGCGGGGCTTGTGGAAACGCCCGATTACATGGGTGCTGGAACAGTTTTTTATAGTGGGGGTGCTGAGAGCCATTAAACCAAACTGTAAACCCTGTATATAATGGAAACCACTTCAAGCCAGGGAGTGCGGCAGCACCCCTAGTTCTAGCACCTATGCCTGATTATGTGCTCAGTGTTTGAGTTCTCCTGCCTGTTGTGGGTTAGGTTGGTATTTCCAATCCTATGTCCTTGTAAAGCCAAATGCAAAGTAGTCAGTGTGCTTGCTATTCCTTTACTCATCAATATCATCTCTAAGAGGACAGATGCTCTTGTTTACCATTTTCTCGTTTGTCAAACCCTCTCCATTATGGTTGTTGGGCTCCAACTTTTACCATACAAAGCTGTCTCCTTTCTTCTCTTTATTTGCTTTTGCTACCCACTGCTATTGACAGATTGGTTACTGTTTAAATAGTTTCCATTTTGCATTTGGAAATGTTCCTCACAGCTCAGTGAGCTCTCAGATTCTTAGGTTTAATTAAGAGTCAATGGGACAAGTGAGTTACTGAGGGACTGTAGAAAAACTCTTCAGTAAATGAGATACACAAAATGTTTGTTCACATAGCTCCATTATATTCACTTGAAGCTCATCTGTTCTGTAAGAATTTCAGGAGACATAATAGTTACATCCACCATTTCGTTTGGATATTGACTGTCTTCCAGTCACTTAATAAAGTGGAACTTGCTTGTTGTTAGATTGAAGGCAATTCAGTTTACAATGATGTAGACTCAAAAGACTGAACTGATTAACTACATTGTAGTGCAACACAAATTTCATTCCCAGTTTTAGTAAAGCTGCTCCCTGGGAAGAATTACTTCACTATAAGAGCACTAAACTGGATGGTTCCAGTTAAGAAGAGCACTTGACTATGTGCTTATCTTAATTTGTCTTTAATAGGAATATTCATATGCTTAAAGTTAAGCACATACTTAAGTGCTCTGATCAGTTGGGGCCAATACCTTTTAATGGTTACATTATTTTATCTAGTATGCCATATTAATATCTATTCAAAACTTAGACATATTACTAGGTCATAATTGGCCCAAATTTTAAGCTTTACAGCCCTAAATCTGCAAGCTGGTGCACACTTTTGACTCCTATTGAATGGGAACTGAGGGTTCTTGGCATTTGGGGGGTAGGGTTCTGTAAATGTAGGCATTTGCCAAATCTAAGACCAAAAGGAATGTTTCCACCAATTTATTAAATTCCAATGGAACTTTTGTTAAACAAATATACATTCCCCTGCTACTTGCAGCCTGTTGTTGCAAGTTCATACACAAGTAAGTGCATTCTTGCAAAGCCAAATTATAGTCTTGACCAAGAAAAGTAAAATTGACTAGAACACAAAAGTTAAAATAAGTGGCCAGTTTAATTGTCCAAATCACAGTTGCTATGAGCAGCTTTTAAAATGCCATGAACAATATTTGAAGTGAACTGGTGGGTCCCCAGCTAGCAGATAGTTCTGTGCACATTCTGGGGATCTTTGTGATAGGTTTTGGAGGTTTTGTTTTTTTCATCTTTAAAAGATAAGAAAAAAAATAAGTGAAAATTCACCAGAACAAACAAGAAACTCCCCAGCATCTTTCAGACCCACGCTTATTCAAAAAGTCATTCCTTGTAATCATTTTGTTCATAGCTCTCAGCCCCATGGCTCTGTTTCCTTCCTGGCTTCCCTTTTCCCCATCCCTCTGGCTCCCCTGTTGCAGGGAGTGTAATTAACAGCTGGACCAGATTACCAAGCGATGTGATAAATTCTTCATCTGTTGGAGTCTCAAATATAGACTGGCTGACTTTTAAAAAGCAATTTTTTAGTGCAACTGTGAGTTATTGGCCTGGAATGGAATGGAATGGCCTGGTGCAGGAATGACTGGGTGAATTATGGCCTTGACAGGCAGTAGGTCTAACTATATCATAATGGTCCTGCTCACCTGAAAAATCTGTGACTCTGATCCTGCATATGCTTACGCATATGTTTCACTTTACTGCTGTCAGTAGGAATAGTCATGCTAGTAAAGTGAAGCATGTGCATAACCATTTGAAGCATCAGGGCCTTAAAAATATATATTAAATGAGAAAAGAAGGCAAGTAGCTGTGTGAAAAGTAAATTAGATTTAAAATATTTTAATTTTAATAATCAGAGATGCTACCAGTAACGGGGATACGGAATTCTTTCAACTATAATTTTTAACTTGACAATGTCCATATTATGTTTTATAGCGGTCTTCACAATAAAAAAACATTTTTAAATAAATAGTCTCACCTTTGTTTATAAACTGATATCTTCATGTTATGAATCTTGAGCCAGACTCTGATTTGTGGTACACCAGTGTAAAGTAATGTGAATGGAGTTACACTGGTGTAAATCTGGAGTAACTAAAACCAAAATCTGCACCCTTAAGATTAGAGTTTGGGGTGGATCCATCCTTAAAGGAAAATGGGGAGAAAAACACCCCAAACACCAGCCCATAACGTCAAATGTAGGTTATTTCAGGATACACAGGCGTAGTAATTAAGCTTGAAAGAGTAGAGGAAAGAGAATGTATAGAAGCCTGTTTATGCACAGCTTATTCTACTGTGCACTGGATTTTTGTTAAGTGCAAGTATACTCTGTCATCCTATCTAAAAAGAGTAGTCACCATGGCAACCCCTAAATCACCTGGCACTGCACGCTTGACACCAATCTGGCTTGAAAACATCTTTTTAAAGGCGCACGCTCGCACACACACACACACACACACACACACAGCATACTTCATATTTGTGTGTATATTGCAGTGGATCCAGTATAAAATAATTGTTTTTTTGTATTATAAAGAAAATGTTTCCTTATTGTGAAAATGGGAATTTTAAAATAAAATCATGTTCTTCACAAATCATTTCTGATTTCAGCTCCTTTCCCCACTACCCGGATTTTCTCCTTTTCAATTAAAAATATGAAAAGTATTTGGGTGTAGAGGAAAAGAGTGATGGCTGCAGTGAAAAGCTGGCTTGTTGATGTATCATTTTTTTCTGTACTATAACTGCTGTGGGAGCACAGCTTCATTCTGTCTGCTGGAATGTGCACTCAGACTTTTTAGGGATCGAATCTAAATATAGCTTCCATCCCAGGGTTCTTGAGCTCCTCCCAAGCACTGAAAAAATAGAAACAACATCTCACTTTCTTTATTCTTTCCCAGCTTGCAGGAGTATCAGCTTGTTTAAGTTGGTGTTTATTTGTGTGTGTAGAACTTACCGAGGGAAATTAATTTAAAGAAATGAGGTTTGCATTTAGCACTGAAAAGGAGTTTTGCCTCCAAGATGTGCCTTGTCCTGAGATGCAGTCCTCTGCTGAGCTACAGGCATCCAATCTGATATTGTGATCGGAACATCCTAGAAGTTTGCTGATGAATCTTTCCAGTTCATTCCTATAGTAGCTTCAGTTCTTTTCCGGTTGTCCCTGTTACTTTCCGGTATCTTTGCCAAAAGCCTTGTCTCCCTTTTGTTCCTAGCAAGGACTGGCAACAAAGGTGAATGAAAACAATCCCCCACTCTGACCTACATACGGACCTCAGCTACCCACCAAAATATTTTCTGATGCGCTGGGCTGGATATTTTCTATTTTATTCTTTCCCAAATTATCATCCCTTTTATTATTCCAAATAATGCTGTTTATATACTCAATTTTCTTTTCAAAATAATCATTGTGAGATGTATGAAGCATTACCATGTAAAGAGTTTGTACACACACACACACAGGAAATATGTTCCTAATAAGTCTGTAGTAAGGCAGAGCTGACAAGCAGGTTTCTTTCCAGATAGGAGATAAGGTGCATCTCTCGGTCAAATGTGAGTTATGCATTGTAAGTCAGATCTACATAAGGAATAAACAGGGGGATGGGAAGACCCCACAGACTAAACCTCAGGGAGTTGTCCTGTCTCTGGTGTGCAAAGACAATGAATGTTGGGGGTAGAAGTAGAAGGCACAAAGGCAGAGGTGAAAGTAAGCCGGTATGGTCCGGTACACCGGCAAGAGCCAGTACGCTGTGCCGGACCGGACCGGCTTCCGTGGCGGTGATTTAAAGGGCCTGGGGTTCCAGACACTGCGGGGAGCCCCGGGCCCTTTAAATCACTGCCGGAGCTCTGGCAGCGGGGTTTGGGCGGGGAGTTAAAGGGTCCGGGGCTCCGCGGCGGCTGGAGCCCCAGGGCCTTTAATTTGTCCCTGAGCTCCCAGCTGCCTCTGCAGCTGGTAGCTCTGGGGTGATTTAAAGGCCCTGGGGCTCCCAGCCACAGCCGGAGCCCCAGGGCCTTTAAATCTTGAAAGGCCCTGCCTCTTCCATTGGAGGCCACGCCCCCACTCAGGACTCCGGCGTACCGGTAAGTCCTTTAAGTTACTTTCACCCCTGCACAAAGGACACAATTTTATCCTTCACTGAGGTAGCAAAAAGCACAGCGCTTTTTGCATTCATGAAAGTTGGATCCTAGCCACATTGATTAGCAGCACTGGGAGCTTGCTTTAGGTGAGGATTTTAGCATGATCAAGTTAAGTTTAGACTCTCAAGTGTAAAAAGCAACAGAGAGTCCTGTAGCACCTTTAAGACTAACAGATGTATTGGAGCATAAGCTTTCGTGGGTGCATCCGATGAAGTGGGCATTCACCCACAAAAGCTTATGCTCCAATACATCTGTTAGTCTTAAAGGTGCCACAGGACTCTCTGTTGCTTTTTACAGATCCAGACTAACACGGCTACCCCTCTGATACTCTGAAGTGTGTTATACCTTTTGTTTTCTATGTAATCATTTCTGTTTCCATTATCCTTATTTGCTCTCTCTTAAAGCTTAGTCTTTGATAATAAACTTATGACTGTTTCATTATAATACGTCTCCATCAGGTGATGTTATAGAGGACCTTATCCTGAGCTGTACCAATTAAACTGTTTGTATTCTTTTCCCTTGGGGACAGCAAACGTGGTAATTTCTGGGAGTGTTATGTGACAGGGGCTGGATACTACAGGGGGATGCTTTCAGAGGGGCTCAGGGGCAAGGGTGCATCTATTGTTACCTGCTAGAAAAAGGAAGGGCTGGCAGAGCCCTAGGAAGATAGCACCAGTCTGTTGGCCACCCAAACTAACAGGAAGCTGACATTCAGTTAAGCACAAGCAAATCGGTCTCCCACTAGAGGCAGGGAGGTAACAAAGTGACTCACAATCCTGGGCACCCTGAAAAAGTGTCACAGTTACACACCAGGAAAATGACTGAACATGCACCAGGTCATTCCATACAATCATTCAGGATCACCTGGCTGCAAAGAGCCAAGTCCCAATGTTAATAAGAGATTTGTTTGGCAATTTTTCTAGCATGATAAACAGTTACTGGAAACAGGATATGGACAAAGAAACACTTTAGAAACACTGGGACTAGATACTACAACAGTACAATAGTCAGAAACCTTTAATACTTCATGTAAAGATGAACAGATATTAAGATTTCTGCCATTCAGAAGGTGCTGTGACCGAGTATCCAGGGCTTATACAAGAATGAAATTAAGACAGGGAAGCTGCCGTGTTACCTTTTTACTATATATTCACATAAAATGTTAAGATAATATTGTAATATACCATCACTTTATGCACAAACACTGCCACTGCTGAAAGTCATGGTAAAGTGCAGGCCATGGAATACTTGTTTAGTTTAGGCAAAATGATATACTATAAAAGTAGAAAGGGAATGAGCTAGTATTCTGGCATATGTGCACTTCGCATACCCTGTAACTATGCCCAAGAGCTTTCAAATCTGAGTAATGGCTTGTTTGGAAAAACTGGCCTCCAAACTGTAAAGTTTCATCCAGTAAGGATGCAGATCGGTGAACAACATCTCTCGGACTACTGAACTTTGTTGAATGTAAATATTAACTATAGAACATGTGCTGTTCTGAAACTACAGAAAGAAGAGCTGATTGTATGTGAACATTTATGCTCTAAGGACAGAAAATCTACCAGAAATCATTACATTTAGAGTGCTGAGTTTGTTCTGAATGCCCCTTATAGTATTTTGCACAAATTAAATTTTGCACCAAAGCACCCAAGGGATTACCATGAGATACAGATGTCCAAGGTTTCACCGAATGGGAGTAAAAACATTTGTGCATTTGTGCAACATGCAAATGTGTGAGAGTATTATCACAATTTCCCTCTAGCTTTACAGTAAACGTATATATGCACTCTACAGGCCTGCTCTTAGGCATAAGGGTCCCATTAACTTTAATAGTGTGGGATCAGGTCCTGTTTGCATAAGGAAGAGTTAAAAGTTAGCATTTAAAAAAGTGTTATTTTTTGTATCTGTTTACCTTCCATAATAGGTCGTTATAAATTTTGCTGACAATAAGACTATGAAAATTAGCTTCATTCAATTGTATTGTTTACAAATGTTCTGTGTATAGATATAGTTCTGTAGTAAATGGTACATTAGTTTGGTAGCACATAAGATCCTAGATAGAATGATATAACACAATATCCTAATATACTCAGAAGTCAAAGTAACAAATTATTAGGAGATTACTGGAAATTAAGTTCTTGAATAGGAAATGGAATTTTAATAAGTCTCCAAAGGCCTGATTCTGATACTTTTACTCAATGAATAGCACTTTACTCCATGAGAGGCCCCATTGCCTTCGATGGATATTAGAACCCAGCCTTTGCTAACATTTGTTATTGTGATCTTTGTATATTTCTTGCGAGTTTTAGGAGTTGGAGTATAGGCTGGTAAATCAGGTGGGATGACCATGGGGGATGAAGGGTAGTACGGCCTCCGGCTCTTTACTGACAGCGAAGAGAGTAATAGAAATAAACAAGTCCTTCCTCAATGATTTGTTATGGGACAACAATATAATGAGTGTTGTGAAATGCGCAAAAATAAAAATAGTCCCTGCCTTGAAAGAATTTAGTGGTGAATGACTAATTAATTACACAGCGCAATGTAGTCTGGAAGATATTTTAAAGCAAATACTGAGGAGAAGAGAATGCAAATCAAATCAATGAATAGAAGTTCACATTATATGAGCAATGTCAGAATGAAGATCCGTTTGTTTTTGTGTTAGTTCTTATATTTAGGGTCAATGTAAAAACAGTGAGGGTCAAAAATCTGATGAATGTATCTGTGTACCTTCTGTAATAGATTATAAATGTTGCTGACAAGACTATGAACTCTTCACTTTGAACAGCTGCTTTTGTAAATCCACCTTCACAGAATCTTTGTTAACACAGCAGTCTTGTAATGCATTGTAAGCTGCACAACACTTTATTTTTAGGTCATTGTCCATTGTTACTATCCAAATATACATGGCTGTTAGATACAAAAGTGTGGACAATTACATATGTTCACTTTGCATTTCTATGAACACACTTTATGGAAGCACTAAACTGCGACCTTATGTTATCCAGCAGCAACAGGTGAAGAGAAAATCACTGTAATAAATAGATGGCTAAAGATTTACTCACACAACAAAACTGGAAAAGAGCTTCTGAAACTATAGTAATTCCATTGAAGTCTATTCGGTTACACAGGTGTAAAACCAGCATGAGGGCACAGTTAGGCCTGGTCTGCCTAAGAGAATTAACAGAACAGAACAAAAAGCTGCCTTCTGGGCTCTTCTTCTGGATTCAAATGGCAGCTAAGGATTTCATTTCCTGGGTTCTATCTTAGTGTTAATGCTCAGTTACACTTGATAGATGTTTCTGTCTCATAGAGAATGACAAAGCCAGTGATAAAGCCTGGATTCTCTGGCAGATTTATCTTTGAACTGTCACAGATGATGCGGAAGCTGCTTTGTTTTTTCTAGTTGAAAACAGCACACAGAAACAAAAAGAATTCTGCAAAGCATGAAGGAAGAGTGGGACAAACTCAACCCACTGCTACTGCAAAGTGGGGTAACTCAAACGCATGTGATTGCTTTGACTAAAAAATGAATTAAGACAAACAGAATAATGCATTCCTAGAGGGGATCTACAGAATTCATTCATCTGGCAGAAGACCTGATGAAGACTGGTGACACCTTGGAAAGGTAACAGGAACTGTAATCTGTTAAAACTCTAACACACCTCTCCACAATTTGTTTGAGTAATCAGTGAAGGATCCTGCATTTATTAGGTAGTGGATGTTTCTTATAGTATGGTAAATTGGAGAAGAGTAAGTGATACAGTAAACATGCTCTTTGCTTTTCCAATTAGACGACCAATCCATATAATTAGTTATGATAAGCTCTCCTTGTTCAGCAAAGGCCTCACAGCTAAAATGAGGAGAGTATGTGGACAGCTTAACCACATCTCACCTGTGTTTCTTGTTCTACAGGGTTTTGTGAAGATGTTAATGATGTTGCACAGGTGTAACAGGAGGAGGCCACTGACCCTCCTGGGCCACAGAGAGGTTGGGCTCTGGATAGCTGGAATTTAAAGGAAGGTTGGAGACAGAAAATGCAATTCATAGGTCCAAATTCAGACTCATCTGGAGTAGTGCTTTACTTAGCCAGTAGTCCCATTGATTTCAATGGCATTTTTATGGAGTAAAGGGCAACTTGACATGAGTAAGGGCATCACAGTCTGGCCCATAGTACACCTAGTTTAACCTGGCCATTGAGGTGGTGAGTACTTTTCTAAGAGCTTGACTCTGTATAAAACTCACTTTTATATGGTTTATTTTTTTTCCAAATCTGGACTTTTCTGGTATCCATTGAAATAGCTTTGGTTTAATCCAAGTAAAATGAAACTTTCAGTGATTTTGATGTGGCTGTTGGTGAGGCCTGTCAAAATATAGTAATAATCTTTTGCATAGCCTTCAGAACCAAGGAGTCGGATTTATGTTTTACAGAGGATTGCCCAAACAAATATGAATATACTTTTCAGACTCGTCTCCCTCCCAGCCACTCCTCAGGCCTGGTCTACACTGCCGCTTGAGTCAATGTCAGTTACGTTGCTAAAGGTGAGGGGGGGAAAAATCTCACACACACACACACACAGAGCAACGTAGCTTACATCAACCTAACCTGCTAACACACCTTACGTTTCTCACGGAGTACTGAAGTTGATGGGAGAGCGCTCTCCCATCAACTCCTCATGTCTTCACCAGACCAGCTAAATTGATGCCGCTGCATCGATCGCAGCAGTGCCAATTTAGCATGCAGTATAGACAAGGCCTAAAGTGAAATACAAAAAGTTACTGACAGAACACTGGCATGGGGTGTGTACCCCACACAGGCCTTGAATGGGCTAACGTGGGCCTGAGAGGTCAATTAACATACCAGGCTGTAGCCATTCTTAATTAAGCATGAAGCCCAGCTAGGCAGGAACAGGCTGATAACTATAAAAAGAAGAAGTTTGTAGCAGAAAAGGGGCTAATAATTGTTCCTATCTACGGAAATAATGCCAGCAGGTATCTGTGTAACAATAGCATTGATTCCGGTGCATATCAGAATACCTAGAACTGAGATGGCTGACAAAGCAGTAAAACAAGCTCTAAAAAAGGAAGAGGTGGATATTAAAGATACCTTTAAGTAAATAAGAATTTAAAAGTGTGGCCATGGGGGAGCTTGCAAAGGAATGGCAAGACCTATGAACTAAGGAAATGAAAGGACTAAGGTTTTATGATGTATGCTCAAAAAATCAAAGATAATACTGTACTCCACAGTCATGACAGAAAAAGTGTGACAGAGTCATTTTTAGAGTGGTAACAGCTCATTTTCCCTTAAATGAGAAGTTAAACTTATTAAAAAGACACAAAGATGGGCTGTGCAATGTGTGCAAAACCAAAAGAAGCTGTTGATCATATTCTATGGCATTGTGGGCAATATTCTATGGAAAGACAGTTTCTTTCTGAAAAATTGAGTCAGCTTGGAATCAAAGACTTTCCCCTAAAGGGGCTAGTGAGAACATCTGAAAAAAGCAAAAGTGCCAAAAAAAAAAAAAAAAAAAAAAAAACCTGACTGCACTAGAGCAAAAAGGATACATATGAAAAACAAACAACACCTGGCTAAAAATGAATGAAGAAGTGGCAGTCAGAGCCTCATATGATGAGTCTGCTGTGCCAAACAAAAAACAAAAGACAAAGAAAAGGAGTTGTAGGGAGATAGTCTGCAGTCACCCTCTGGGAATAGAGGGGTAATGAGGAGGAAGCCCAGGAGGAGAGAAAAAGTCCTGGGATCCTAGCCAGACTAGGAGAGGGCTGGGCAGAAAAGCTAGACTTCAGGGGAAGGGAACACCCCTGGACAGTGGGCCCAGAGAAAAGAGTAGGACTGGATGAGGGCTTTGAAAACAGAGTTAAACCCTGAAGGGCAAGGCTAGGAATGCTGGACTACAGAAGAAGGCTCAGACTACAGGGGAAAGGAACAATAGAGGGGTTTCCAGGAAGGAACTTGTACCCTGAAACTGTCGCTGAAGAGGGCAGCCGGAGAGAAGGAGACTCCCAAAGCAAGCCTGGGAGAAGAGAGGTTCCAGAGAAGAAGCCCCTGAGTGACAGAGGCTTGGGAGGAGACAGGTGTCCAGGGAGAAGGCTCTGTAATAGAGTGAGGAGGAACTCTGCAGAGCCTGGGCGTGGGGCGAAGAGTGTGCAGAGGATTGATTCTGGGAAAGATAAGAGAGTTTTGTGTCCCTTTGAGTTGAACATTACTACCCCAGAAGGGGACTGAACTTTGTGACTTGGTCAGAGGGCGTGCCACGGAAGTTCCAGCAGGAGGCACTGAAGAGGAGGACCCCTTGCAACATAGCACCCTGACACAGGGGATTGCTATGGGTGGTGAGTATGCAACCTTGCAAACACATATAAGGAAATTCCAAATTATGGCTACTCTTGTCACAAAGAACACCATGTAGGTGTGCAGCCCTGGGCACAGACCAGGATCCAAATTGTGCCTCAGAGTCACAATCTGATTCCGAGTTCCCATTTGCATTAGGGTGGGGTGAAGTAATCTCTGCTCATTCCCTGCCCATGCCTAACCAGTTCCCATCCACCTGCACAGGATGCAGAATAGCAGCCCCATGGAGGAGGCTGTCCTCCTGCTGCTCGCAAATGCAGGTAGCCTGGGCAAGGGACTAAGGAGATGCCTTACACATAAGGCACCTCACAAGTGAGCTCTTTGTTATAGTCAGCAAACACGAACTACAGGTCAGCTTGCATCTGTACTATGGGCCAGACTGTGATGCCCTTACTCATGTCAAGTAGCACTTTACTCCATAAAAATGCCATTGAAATCAATAGGACTACTGGCTGAGTAAAGCACTACTCCAGATGAGTCTAAATTTGGACCTATGAATTGCATTTTCTTTCTCCAGCCTTCCTTAAAATTCCAGCTATCCAGAGCCCAACCTCTCTGTGGCCCAAGAGGGTCAGTTGCTTCTTACTTCAGAAGGAGAACTTAATATTACATAAATGTACTCTGTAGGTTTCTGTTAGATGATGTCCCTAAAAGCTGTTATGTGTAGCCATTAAAGATCCCATGACCATTTTCATAAAATGTTTACGTTGGTCTCCTTGGTGAAAATTTCATCTTTCTACCCTACCCCCACAGCTGTCCAATGTGATGTGCCCTTGGTGACTGCCTTCCCCCTCAGTGTATTATGCACATTTAGTTTGTGAAGATTTGAAGATAAAAGATGCTGTATAAGTGTAAATTATTATTATAGAAAGAAAATTGCTTCAACATGCAGTAAGGACCTGATTCAGCTCCCACTAAAATGAATGGGAGCCCTTCCATTGACTTCAGTAGGCGCTGGATAGGGCCTTAAGAGAAAGAGATTTGTGGCGATGGACTCCCAGCAGTGAAGAATTCTGCCTACAATCAGGCATGTCTGACCTTTCAGATGAAGCATCACCCTTTAATCCTCCTTCATACGGACTATTCTAAATATGAAGGATATTGGAAAGCCTGCTTTTCTGTACTGTAAACCCACTTTGAGGCTCTTATCTGCCAAGTGGATGGAACTTACCAATTCGCACGCTTTTGCCATTTCCAGAGGTGTACAACGATATGTGCTGTACATGAAACCAGATAAAGATTCATTTTATTTCTGAACCCATGTCATGCAAAAAAAAAAAAAAACCCACTACAACTTTTATCATGTGCATTATCTTCAGTGCAATAAACAGAAAAATTATATTTCCTATGTAGAGTAATGCTTTCATTGAGTTAATGTCAAGTTCTGTGTAGCTGATTGGTAGGTCAAGCTTATGCATAG
Organism: Terrapene triunguis; assembly: GCF_002925995.2. NCBI lineage: Eukaryota > Metazoa > Chordata > Testudines > Emydidae > Terrapene > Terrapene triunguis. Next base: position 59,755,618 of record NW_020664436.1, read on the forward strand.
ACCAGTTAAATAAAACATGCAGTTCTGTCCTTTCCCAATAATTTTACAGGCAAGATAGTCTCTTCTTTTCAGTGAGGCATGCTAGGAACTGCCTTGTGCTTTTATATCTAGAAATTGTCCCACGTACGAGAAGGCTTTGCCAAACAAACAGAGAGGAGAAATCCATTTTTCTCTTAAATCCCTACTACTAGCACTTCATACTCACGTAAATTATAGAACACATTTAAAAAGCTTGGAAGCCTGGAATTAGCCACCTGAGCAAAGATTTTCAGAAATGACTAGTAATTTTGGGCCTCTCCATTTTTAGGTGCTCAGCTGGAGACTGATTAAAGGGTGATCAACCATGCCCCAACTTCTGAAACAATCAGGCTGAGTTAAGGAGTTTCAAATAAGAGCTCCTTAAAAATCTTGGCCTTAAGTCCCTGTTTAGTTAACCACGGAGGGGACTGAGGGCTTTGAATGCTCAGCATCTCTAAAAATCAGAACACTTAACTACGTGCCTAATTTTAAGTATCCAGACTTGAACATTTTGGCCGATGCCTTTTATTTCTTCTGATTGTCAAATGTGTAGTTCTTTGCTAGGGTAGGGAGGTCATGCTTCAACTGTCCTCTTCTGAGTTTCTCAGGACCAAAACTCACAGAAAATCAGCAGGAGTCTTTCCACTGATTTCAATGGGCTTTGGATCAAACTCTTAATATCTACTAACATGAGAGTGAAAAAGATCAAACCCCTACAATTCTTCTATCTATTAACCAAAATCCTTTGTGTGTATAAATCAAAGTGATTGTGTATCTATAAAAATCTAATCCTCTGTATCTATCAGACTACTGTGCTTTGTTTTAAATTGAGCTAGTGTATAATCTTTTTAACTCCCTTCATCTAGTCCAGATGCCCAGGAAGGAACTTCTGGCAACTAATTCTGGATGTCTGTTACTACAGAAGTGTGTTATAATAAACAAGAGTGGGTCATTGATAAGGGGTGCTTATGGTCTAATTCTGTTCTGTGATTGATAAGAGCTACTTGTTATTGCAGATGTTTTCTGTGATTTATGAAACAATGACCCATGGAAAGATGTTTTTAACTTGTGGGAATGGTTTGTCATCACAGCTGTTAATAATAATTGTATTAGAAATCTTTTTATCTTGTCAATCATGTAAACTGAGATATCAAAATAAATTCCATACATAATGAGGTAAATTAAGATATTGAAAACCGAACACATGGTGGGATCAACTGTCAGAAAGTAAATTTTCCTTCCCCCCAAAGGCATTTCTTTGTCTCACACCCTGTAAAAGGAAAGTTTTGGGGAGTTGGCAACTTGTTCACTCCCAGCCTCTCTTTTCCCCAGGTACAGAGGAGGTGAACAAGTTGCTCTCTCTTCACCATTTCAAGAAGGCGTGAACATATACTCTCTGTATTCTGTACAGTGCTGTATAAATCATTGACTAATAATCTCTGATAAATTCCGGTTGAGCTGATTCTTTGACATCTCATTGTTTATTACTGGTATTAAATTCAATGCACAACACCTCTTAGATTCGTATAGTACCCACATTTATACCCTTTGAGAGTGACTCAGCCACTACTCCCTCCAGCTTGTCCTCACAATTCAGTACATCCTAGCTCACACCAAACAATATTTCAGCAGTGAGGAGCATATTAGTGATTCTCTTGCCTTTACTCAAGGTGTTCTTGTATTCTCCTTTGCCAGGACTTCTGTCAGAAATGAACACTCTGCAAATCCCCACACCTGCACAGACACAATCTTTGCATTCGTGATCTACCACACTAAGCATTTCCAATCCCCCCAGAATCAATAAATAATAAATCACTGCTGCTCCCAATGCAGAAGGTGCTAGGTTGAGGCTGTTGGATGCTAATCTCTAACAATGTATGGATGTCTATGACAAACCCATCCTGGGACTTAAATACTAGACGAAAAACAAATTGATGTCCCTGCTGTGTTAATTCAAAGCAAGCTGAGCTACCTCCATGTACCAGGAAAAAAGTCCAATATGCATCAACAACTTTTGACTACAGCTCCATGCCTTTGCTTTGCAGATGCCTCATTGTGTCAGGAGTAACACACCTTGTTTTGGGTGTGTATGGGGGGGGGGGGGTGGGGGGATGTTCAAGTTTGGATTCTGTTCTCCCAGGGCGGGGCAGACTGTGAAGGAAGAATACTGGCCTCCTATGAGAGGGAGCCCCAGAAGCAGAGGTGAAAGTAAGCTGGTCCGGTTTGGTACGGCGTACTGGCACGAGCCAGTACACTGTGCCGGACTGCACCGGCTTCCGCTGCGGGGATTTAAAGGGCCCGGGCTCCGCGGTGGCCGGAGCCCCCCCTTTAATTTGCCCCTGAGCCCCGGGGGCTCCCAGCCACCTCTGCAGCTGGGAGCCCCGGGGTGATTTAAAGGCCCTGGGCAGGGCCGGCTCCAGGAACCAGCCCTCCAAGCATGTGCTTGGGGCGGCACGTGGAGGGAGGCGGCGCTCACCCGGGGAGAGCGGGGCCGCGGCCGGGCTCACCGCCCTCCTCCCGGCACTCCAGCGAGAGCGGGGCCCCGGCCGGGCTCGCCGCCCTCCCCTGGCGCTCCGGCTGGCTGGGGAGAGCGGGGCCGCAGACGGGCTCTCCGCCCTCCTCTCGGCGCTCCGGCCGGTCGGGGAGAGTGGGGTCCCGGCCGGGCTCGCCGCCCTCCTCCCGGCACTCAGGCCAGCCAGGGAGAGCGGGGCCGCGGCGGGCTCACCGCCCTCCCCCGGCGCTCCGGCCAGTCGGGGAGAGCGGGGCCCCGGCTGGGCTCGGCGCACTCCCCTGCCGCGCTCCCCGCCGGGGGGCGGCGGGAGGCTTTTTTGTCTGGGGCAGCAAAAAAGCCAGAGCCGGCCCTGGCCCTGGGGCTCCCATCCACAGCCGGTGCCCCAGGGCCTTTAAATCTTGAGAGGCCCCGCCTCTTCCAATTGAGGCCACACCTCTTCCAGGTGAGGCCACGCCCTGCTCAGGACTCCGGCCGTACCAGTAAGTCCTGTAAGTTACTTTCATCCCTGCCCAGAAGCTATGTGCCCTACTTCCACCGCATGCCCAGCTCCTACTGGAGCCGCCCACATAGTAAGACAACAAGATCCTATGTGGCCAGCAGAAGTCAAACCTGTCTGGGGTGGGGAAAAGGGGACATTTTAATGGAAAGATAGAGAGCTATTGGCTAATCACCCTCCCACAAATAAAATGCCACAGTTTTCAAATGATAGTAGAACAGGCCCTTGCTAATTGTTCAGTTCCAGGCCAAAAGGCAGCATTAGAGCATGAAATGGGGTTACACCCATTGAAAAAGGGCTCAGGTCAGGAGGAGGAATGAAAAATGTCACGTTCCTGTTGGAATCATGTGAGCCCAGTACTCATTACGTCGAGTCCGGCTTATCTGGAGAAATGAAAGTTTCACTACATGGTAACCAGCCAGAGAAGCCACACTGCAGCAGTCATTAAAAGCCTTGTGATTCGCTGGCAACAACAGCAGTCCTGTAACATTGCAGGGTGCTCTCCCAAAGCACAGCAATGCTAGCAATCGATTTGTAAGCTGTCTGTGTGAAGAGCAAGGTTATACAGAGGAAGCTTAGAAGCAGCAGCCACCACTGTAAAGAAACACCACTCACTCTCCTACCTCCGTAGTCATTACTAATGTTGGACAGTCAGGAGATGATCAGTTATGCCCTATACCGGCCATAAATAAAGCAATCAGTCTATATGCCAGAGCTGAAGTCAGCAGTTTCAGTATCCATCCTCCCTTTCAAAAGAATGAATAGAAGAAAGAGGACATGAAAAGCATAACCCTCCATTATTGTGCACCCATGCATGCAGCTGTTCAATGCTTATAAGAGTTCAGTCTAAACAGGCTGCTGACATGTGCTACTGCCTGTCATTCTGGCAATGCCTGCCAAAGGCTTTGTTCCTTCAGTGGTGTAGCCACTGCACAGCTGGTACCAAGGTGCCTGGCCCCTGAGCAGGTGCACAGAGGAGAGGTGGGATCAGAAGCAAGGAGTCCTTTGCCCCCTTGTGCTCCCGACACAGAGGCCAGACACAAATGCAGTCCCAGTGCTCTCTCCTGAGCATCAGTGCTGCTCCTTGCTAGGCTCCCCCGAGGTGCCAGCAACTTACAAGGGAACAGAATGGACAACAGAGGAGTCAGGGCCTTGGCCCTAACCTCTCCGCACCAGTCAGCTTAGTTGCACCCACTGAAACAGTGTAAACAGCAGGCAAGCTACCCATTTGCTCTGAGGAGCTCTGGAAGGTTTTGTGCTTCCCTGAGGGATCATCTTTCCTGGTACTCACATGGGGGAAATGCAACTCTGCACCATCACCTCTTCAGGAAGGCCCAAGATTTGCACTTCCATACAACCAAAGATCAGCTCCATCTATATGACTCAGATGTGTAATTGGTATCAATACATGAGTGGCAGGACAGGATATAACCTTGGTGATAAGCCTTAAGAAACCTTTTTATAATTGCAGTCCCATAGCCCATGCACTTCTAGCAACATTATCAATTTTGCTGCCAGTTTCCATGCTTGAGAGACTTTTGAGATTCCCCCTATCCATTTTCAGACCTTTCCTGTTACCTCAGCATCTCTCCTTAAGCACCTCTGCACAAAAGCCTACTGCATTATTAGTGAAAGTAATTCACTCCAGCCATTCAGGTTCTCTCAGCCCCAGTCACAACACATTTTGCTACATTCCTTTTAATCTAAGGGATTTTGACTGATGACATGTCATCCTGTATAATCCTCTAGAGAGATCAAATTTCAAACCAAACAATCAAAGGAATCCTCACAACATCTCAGAGCAGAAGATAAGTCATGTTTATGCTAACTAAAACAGATGGCTGTCTGTGTACTCAATCATTTGTGAAGACAAACCTAAGGAATCCTAACCAATATTTTCTTCTTTCCTTTTCAATGAGATATGTACTGAATCCATCTGATAGGAGATTATTGGTTTACAAAGCTTTTAACAGTTTGTAAGTGACTGTAATTACCATGAAAGGCGGTGGATATACATTATTGGAGAAAAGTCCCCCCAGATAACAACAGCATGAGAATAGCATAGGAAACAATGGTGGAAGCATCCACTACATCATTGAGCTAATGTGCATTCCTACTCTGCGCTTAACAGAGCATGTGCACAGGATATGATCTAAACATACTTCCTACTATTTGTTCATTATAATAACTTGATATTATTTTCCATGAAAATGCATTCACTTCAATGGAAGCAGATGGGATACAACAGACAGTGTTTGAAAGAAAAACAAATCATCTAGGGAAATTCTTTCTTCTGTCTTTATTAGGATGACTCAGATTCTGTCTTTTTAATATGTCTAACCTCTCCAGCCCAGTTCTCGACCTGTCTATACACCAGTTCAGTTACACAAGAGATCAGACTCGATGATCACAATGGTCCCTTCTGGTCTTGCAATACATGGAATAGCTGTATGTATGCACATATGTACAATATTACCAACTATATTGTTGGTGTAAATTGAAACAGTATACAACTGCATCACTAATTTAAAAAGCTTCCACACCAAGGGTTAAATCCTCCCATAAGACCCTCAGTACAGACATCAGGGGGAAAAAAAAAACAGAACCAACTGGCTTATCCTGGTTACAGTACATAAATGTCAATCTTCTGGGCATTCTCATGCTTCAAACAGGGATTTGTTCAAGCTGGATATCAGGCATGCATTCAGGCAAACAATCCGCAAAGGTAGAGCATGACTTGGTCAGAAAGAAGGGGGTTTATTTATTATTTTTATTGTCATCCTGATGCACCCAATTTAGATTCTAGTGTCCCAAAGCTGCCTGAAATAAAGACCAGACAAATACCTTCTGTAGGATAACTGATGTGCAGCAGCCTCCTCAAATGCACATTGCAATTAGATAGCTTTACTGTAGCTTTATTCACCAGAACTGGCAGGAAAATGAGATTTTTTTCCCCCATTAAAAATGCCATTTTATCAAAACCGAAATATTTCATGGAACAGAATTGTTATTTTCCAGCCAGCCCTATTATTCACCGTTACTTGGTGGTGAGTACGTGCATTATTACTGAAACTGGGATTTTCAAATGACTTGGCATTGGCCTAGCTCTGCTCCCATTGAACTCAATGGGAGTGTTACCACTGACTTCAAATGGGAACAGAATTAGGCCAATGCTGAGCGCTCTTGAAAATCCCAACCCTACCTACTTACTATATAGGACTGGAAGAGAAAATTATAGAGCAGAGCACCTATGGACTTCTATATACATTTTGTCACAACCCCTGCCATAGAAGGTGCGATCAGGGGAAGGAGCATGGCTGGAACACTTCTGTGCTCCTGTGAATCCCCCACTGCCAAATGGTCCCCTAGGTAGCTGCTGCAGCTGGGCATAATTTAGAGGAACGCTGAGGCTACTCTAAATCATGCCAGGGACCAAACTGAAAATGATGGTGGACAATCAGCTAAACACGAGCTTCCAGTGTGATGCTGTGGCCAAAAGGGCTAATGTGATCCTGATATGCATAAACAGGAGAATTGAGTAGGAGAACAGAGGTTATTTTACCTCTCTTTTGGCACCGATGTAACCACTGCTGGAATACTGGGTCCAGTTCTGAAGCCCAAATTTCAAGAAGAATGTTGAAAAATTGGAGAGAGTTCAAAGAAGAGTCACAAGAATGATTAAATGATTAGAAAACACACATTCTAGTTATAAAGTCAAGGAGCTCAATCTATTTAACTTAACAAAAAGACAGTTAAGAGGTGACTTGATTACAGTCTATAAGCACCTACATACGGACCAAATATTTAGCAATGGGCTCTTCATTCTAGCAGAAAGAGGTATAACACAATCCAATGTCTGGAAGTTGAAACCAGACAAATTAGGACTGAAAATAAGGAATACATTTTGACCACTGAGAGTAATTGACAATTGGAACAATTTACCAAGGATCAATTGGATTCTCCATCACTGACAATGTTTGAATCAAAATTGGATTTTTTTTTTCTAAAAGATCTGCTCTAGGAATTATTTTGGGGGAAATTCTATGGTCTGTGCTATACAGGGGGTCAGACTAGATGATCACAGTGGTTCCTTCTGGCCTTGGAATCAATGAAACTGGCCTCCAGCCAAGCGCAGGTTCAGAAGGGTGTAAAGGTGGCACATAGCCACCTTTGCACACCATTGGCCCTTGAGTCCTGTGCCAAGCATAGCTCAGCCAGACTTGAGGATTGGGCCAATATGAGTGCAAGTCTCTCTTGACCCAAGAAGCTGTTCCTGCAAAAAACACTAAAAGCTGTATGAAAAGTTGCTTTTCCTTTACAATGACTGCTCTGCTTTTTCTGCTCTCCCAAGAAGTGCCTAAAAATCTCACACAGATGAGTGCCGCACAAGACAACACCAAGAACGTTGCACAGAGGTCAGGAAGATGAAGCAGCATGTGGGATGGTCTGTACTTTTGCAGAATATGAAGGGGGGTTCCTTTTAGCATCTGATTTAAGCCAGACAAACCATTAAGCACCATGAGTGGGAACATAGCCGTGCAAGTTCCCATTGAAGTAAATGAGATTTGTACAACTGACTTCTTGTCTAGGGCACTGAGTATTTCCCCACTCATCATCATTTCTTGTTCATTCTGGCATTATCAACAATTCTCAGATATGTGGAAAAATATCTGAGGACTAGGCATGAGTTCTGCCTACTAAAACATAAGGGCTTCACCACCAGGACTCCAAGAGACCAGATTGTTGGGCTTAACATTCAGGCCCTGAGCCTCTTTTACTACAAGGATTCACTCAGCATCAGAGTTTCATCTGGTCACAAGACATTCTCTGATTTTATGCCTATAAACATTTAAAGGCAAATATACATTCCTACAAAATTGTGTGTTCATCTGCATTGGCAGATGCAAATCAGGTACCCGTGTGTCAAGACATCTGAGGTTCATAAGGAAATGGCACTTTGCCACTGTAAAAAGGGGGCAATTTGGTGGTGCATTTTTGCAAACACACAGATTTGGAGGCCATATCAAACACCGTTTTTTAAGCTGACAAAAATTGTCAAGGACTATAAAGACAGGGGAAACAGTCAAATGATAGTCAGCTGCCTGTATTGGTAAATGGCATCAAGTAGATTATCACTGATATTATAAACACAGCTACAAAAGAAAGCAAAGAAGTAGAATATACTGGTAGAGCCTTCCTGAGATTTCATACACCAAGAGAAGATGCGGAACCTGCAGACCTGGAAGAGCTGTATTTATCAGACTGTGATTTTGGATTGCTTATTAAAGGTGAACTGAAATAGATCAAGAGAAATGGAAATTCAGAACAATAAATCAAGTGAAATAATAGAACACCGGAGGTGCAAAGGGAGTATATTTGCTTTGCGCAGAATAATTTATGTATGCACCAAGGTATGTTGCTTGGTTAATAAACTTTTTCAATAATTATGATTTTCCATTGGCACAACTGAATTCCAGGCACATCATTCACTCGCTCTTTAAAGGAACAAATTCTGCCTCCTTTCAAGAATCTTTCTTTGCTATTCTGCATTTTGAGTTTTTGTCACACAGTTGAAAGCCCAGTGTCTTATATTTGTTTCTTGGCAGGCTGGGAACTATGCTGGGAACAGTAGATGGTTTGAAATCTACTGGTTAGCATATGCATGTATCACCGCTACTGTTTGTGAAGAAGGCCTATTTTGCTTCTTGAGACTAAAAACAATATCTTTGGCCTCTGTGTTCTTCTGCATAAAAAAGCTTGAAAGCAAACAAATAAATTAGAAACCTGTACCAATTTGGCAGCAGCTGCTGGGCTGCATTCCCTTGCTTTTTATGTGGCACCACTGGAGATGCATAACAGAGAGAGAAAAAAAGCAGAATTGTGGAAAAACAGGCTGGGGATCCATAAGAAAACCTGTCCCAGCTTCACAGATCCCTGACCAGATGAATGGCAGAAGAATTCCATTTCCCCCCACCACACACATTCTCCTTCCATTTGCATTTTGAGAATGACATTTATTTTTAGGCCTGACTTGACATGAGTAATTGGACATGGGTGAGGCCTCATTTCTTGGGAGACAAGATTAGGGGAGGTAAATGGATCTGCAGGCAGGATACAGAATTTCTGTGCTAACTAAGATAAAGGGGAACTCCCAAGGAACCATTTACAACGGATAAGATAACAACAGATAAGATCAACCTGAAACATAAGATGCAGTAAAGAGTAAATCGTGCCTGGACAGTGTGTGCTGTACAATGACCAAGCCAACCCCAAAACGTATGAGGCACTGTATAGTAAATCCAATGTAATGTGCAAAATGTATGTAAAGGAAGAGGTTTGCTGTGCAATTTTGGATGTGTGGTATGCCCTATATCCTATGCTTGAATCTGATCAACTCAGCATAGCTTTGCTGTATGCCAAATAAAGGAACCTGAGTGACAAGACTGGAGTTGAACTGAGTTCTTGGGGAACCAAGTGGAAGAGGGAACCCTAACATCATTTATTCTTACAGAAAAGCTGTAAGAATTTCTGACTAACTATAGTCCAAGTAAAAACTGGCCTATGCATCCACACAGGGGAGTAAGGGGAAGAAAGATCTTCCTCACCCAACAACCTGAACCTTGGGCCCAGTGCATAGGAGTAAGCATGCTTAAGAGCTACTCCCCTTCCAGAGCAGTGGGCAGGGGATGTGTGGGGCCTCAAATCCACCCCGCAGCCTTCAATATGCCAGCCAGTCAGCACCACTAAGCCAACACAGGTTTGCTATAATTTGCTGCTGGTATGTGCCAACAGTAAAATTATTACACCTCATTTTTGCCTCCCCCGCCCCCTGGGACAAGAAAGGGAATTGCGAGTCCATGTACAATGTCTGCTGGGGCTACCTTTGGGTGTCTGAGCTCACGCAGCTCCCTTTCCGGGCCTTTAGCCCTAAAGGCCTGATTTTGCCATCCTTACTGACTATGATTATTTGAATTGAATTACTTGCAGAGTGAGGTAGTAATTAGGACAATGCACAGAGTAAGATACTACTCAATGTGAGCAAAGTTAGCATGATCAGGCTCTAAAATAATTACACCAAATTGATTACAGCCTCAGTTACTGAATTGCCCTGGAACAAAATGGTCTCATAGGGAACTAACAGGAATATTAAATCTGAAATTACATTACGAGAAAGAAACATTCATACAGAGAATTGAACACAAGCTAGTCCTTCACAGCTATAAAGGAAAGTATATTGATGGTGGGGAGGGGGGATGTGCAAGTGAAAGGTGAATTAGATAATTAGAGATTAGTATTTGGAGAACTGTTAGATGTTCCATACAAATAAAAACCAGATACTCCAAACAGGAGACAAATATCATTTATGTTGACGCAGAGCTCACATACTACAGTAAAGATGAACAAGCCAAGATTTCTCAGAGCCCATTCAAGATCAGTGAAGGCTGGTTGGGTAGCATTTCACAGAATCCAGCCCCCCAAAATTTAAAAAGCATCTCAAAAAGCCAATTTGATAAATTCCTCTGCCTTTCCATCCGAGGGGTAATGAAAACAAGAGGGATAACTGACTCTGAGAATTAACAAGTAGCCTGCTGCCATGTTAGAAATTTCTTTTAATTGAATTAGTCTTTACTATTAAGTTATATACTGATTCCTAAACAGCTCAATAGCTATCGTTGGCTTGGGGCTGGGACAAGAGACAAATCCATGAGACCTAGGATCCATTAACATGAAGAGCTGCTGGAGGGGAATAGGGCGGGAAAGATGACAATAACTAAGTCACATTTCTTGTGAGTTTCTAATGTTCAATTTCCAGTTTCCTTCTCCATTTGTTTGCGTTTGTGCTGAATACTCACAGTTTTTGTTCAATATCCTGGAATCTCTGCGATCGTTTGTTGAACTTACATAATAATTAGACACCCATGTACCAGGATGAAGAGAATGGTATAAATAAATGCCAACACAGAGAGAGGAAGAACTGAGAAGCCAGATATGTTTAAATGATACATGACACCTTCCCTTGCCCTAACTAACATACCCTTCATTTTATCTTCTGCTCACCAATGGATTCTCCTCTAAAATCTCCCTCAGAGAGACATGATAGAGGCTCTTCACACTAAATCCAAGCTACTGCATCTCTGCTCTGGCATTAAAATCCTTGGAGATTCAGCAGCCTGGCTGTGAGTAATGTATTCTAATTGAATATACCCATGAATAGAGGAGACCTTTACCATTTTTATATTACTAATAACAGTTTGAATAAGTTCTTGAAATCTTTGACTGTATTTTTTGAAAGTGTCCTCTGCCTTGCAGACAAACATGACAAACATGGCATTCTGATAGTTCCCAACAGGCTACATTGGAGCAGTTCCCACAGCTCTTGAAACATGTGATTACAATTATGAACAATTATTGTCCCAAGGTACATTCATTTTGGTACCCAAAGTTCTCATAGTTAGACTGGAAAAATATCTGCAAGGGATTATTAGATCTATTCTTCACATTTTGGTTATGAAAAAGACCTTGACTGTTGCACACATTAAAATATAGACATTTACCGTTAGGCCTTTTCAAAGTGATATTATCTGTTCCATTTCCTAATAGCAACAAAGTTTGACATCAGTCTTCAAGCACAAGCATATTACAATGGATAGCTTTAAAAAGAAACACAATACTGAAATCTTTTTCAAAGACTAGGGCATGAGCACAAAACACCCCTTCTCTCTCTCTGTTTATGACCACTACTGAATAAGTAAGGAATATTTTGTACTTATGGAGAACCTGGCATCTGAGACTCTCAAAGCACTTTACTAGCAATAACTCTCGCTTGTGTGAATAATTATAACCATTCCACAGACTGATAAACTGAGGCAGAGATCAAGATCACATAGCAAGTTAGAAAGGGAGCCAAGAACAGAAACTGTGGACTTGATCCCACAAGGTGCTGAGCACTCTAGCCCAATCCATCAGAAGACTTATGCACATTACTTCACATGTTTTACTTTAAGCATGTGCTTTAGTGTTTAGTTGGATCCGGCTACAGTGCTCAGCACCTAGCAGGATTAAGCTCCGAGTCCCAATTCCTGGTTCTCTAATGGTAAGACAACTCTTCTGTACTTTGCATATTGTATAAATTTTGCATCAACAGTTCCCAAGCTGTGGTCTAAAGAGCCCTTGCTGGTGGTCTGTGAAGAGTTAGCTAGTCATATGGCACGGGCCCCTGCCTCTTGTTTCCAGCTGCTTCTCCGCGGTGTGTCTGATCTGTAGGAGGAAGAGAACAAACAGGAGCCAGCCTAACGGACTGGAGCCACCAGCATGACTGAAACTGGTAGCCACTATCAGGAGAGGAATGTAGAGAGCAACAGCGTAAGGGAACTCAGTAGCAAGAAGGAAGAGAAGAAGCAATAGCGGAGGAAGAGGACAGTGAGGCAAAGGGGAGTGGAGGAGCGTGAGGAACAGATGGAAGTAGGAAAATTAAATTAAAGAACAATTTAGTGATTAACTGTTTTCAAAAGGCGCTAAAGATTTATTGGATTATTCAGGATAATTAAAATACATAAATTCTTTCCCGTGTAAGGACCTCTTGTAGTTACCACCTGGAAGTTGCATGATCATGAATGGGAGAGGAACTTGGCAGCAGCATCGCAGTGAGGATGGTCCATGGGGCAATCTCTGTAAGAAGATGTGGTCCACACTACGAATTGGTTGAGAACCCCCAATGCTACACTGCTATGGTCACTATTTACCATGATGATTTAAAAATTACTATAAATAAAGCTCTCCATAATGCTCTGGGCCAGATTTTACTCTGGCAAATGGACATGCTGACAGCCCTCAGATAGGACTAACCTGGACTTTACTACAGTGGGCTCCTGTTACATCAGCTCTTCAATTTGTCCATTATTATTTACGATCAAAGCTAAGTCCATGTTAACCTGACCTTTTGCTTCAGTTCTCCACCTTGTATAATGAACCCTGCTGTCAAAAGCATTGTCCACAACCCCATGGGTTGATGGCACAAAACAAGTGTTCAAGCCTTTTTTGGCTTCTGCAAACCTTGTTGCCTGAACAAACTTGTTCACCTGTCAAGTCAATGATGTGCTCCATTAAGATGTACTCTGCCCACTTACCGATTGCTTTCTTAGTATACTGTAACCTACAGGGGAAAAAAAACACTATTCAAATGAAAATGCCACAGCCTGAAAAGCACAGTCAATTTTTTTAGCAAAAATAACATCTAATTTAGTTAGCAATTGCAGCACAATCAGAAAAACAATTTTAGTCATTTTTACCTCCTCCCTCTGTTTCTTGTTTTTCTGATTTGTAGAAAGGGGATTAGTTTCCTCCAGAAATCTGTGGCAACAGATATAGTGGTATTTTGTTCAGATACTTTGTTAGCAGTGTAAATATTTAAATTGGATTCCCAGTGACTGCATACTAAACGCTCACCACAGTTAAACTTTGTTTTTTCTAGACGAATATCATTTTAGCTGACATATTTTTGTGGCAAACATTATAAACTAACAACACAGTGTAGCACTTCTGTGTGGAACTACAGATCTAAAGCAGTTATCGGAAATGAGTTTTCCTGCTGAATGACAATCTTCTGCTGACACGTAATTAAAAAAATCAGTACATAACCCCAGTGCATTTCATCTGCAGCTTCCATTTGCAAGCAGTTATGGTGCTCGAGTTTATCTTGGCCGAGTTGAGGCTCCTGTGCTTTTCCATGAGCACTGACTTCCAGAAGAGAATATACACAGATGTGTTCCTCACGTACATAAAGGAGGGTGTGCAATCACTGGAATGCTGCTCATTCAAAGCTACAGCTGTGTGAATAACTGATTTTTCAGTTTGCTGGCAGTTATGAAAAATACAAAAAAATGTTTCAGGTCAACCTAAAACAAACTATTTTTTTGATTCTTCTGTTTGCTGAAAATTTCAAAATATTGTTTTGAGTCAAACAAAATGTATGTTTAATCCAGAATGAGGCTGTAATGATGCTGCCTCTGGCGGGACACAACTGAGAGTACCAATTCAGGAAAATAGCTTAGAGCAGGGCAGTTACAGCCCAAGGCTGGGGTTTCTCTACCTTTAAGGTAAACCAAACCAGCCAGACAGAGAGGACTTTGGTTTTACCCCACTAGCTAACCATAATCCATACAAGCAATTCCCTTAGACACTCCAGTTCCCCAGTATCACCACCAGTGCCACTCGCTGTAGGGATGAATGGTTATGAAAACCAATACCCCAGTAAAAGAAAAAAGGTTCTCCTGATCCCAAAAGACCAAGCCCCAGACCCAAGTCAATATACAAGTTAGATCTTACCCACAAATCATGCTGTTGCCAATCCTTTAGAATCTAAAGGTTTATTCATAAAAAGAAAGAAATATAAATGAGAGCTAAAATTGGTTAAATGGAATCAATTACATACAGTAATGGCAAAGTTCTTGGTTCAGGCTTGTAGCAGTGATGGAATAAACTGCAGGCACAAATAAAGTCTCTGGAGTACATCCACAGCTGGGATGGGTCATTCAGTTCTTTGTTCAGAGCTTCAGTTTGTAGCAAGGTTCCTACAGAGGTGAGAAGCAGGACTGAAGACAAAATGGAGGGGTTTTCAGGGCCTTTTATATTCTCTGCCCATGGAAGGACCCCTCATTGTTCTTACTGTGGAAAATCACAGCAGCAAGATGGAGCTTGGAGTCACATGGGCAACTCTGCATGCATGACTCAGTTTGCAGGCCGACTGCCATTGTTTACATGTTAGTTTGAATGTTCCCAGAAAAGCTCAGATGTGGATTGGCATCTCTCAAAATTCATTGTCAGTTAAGTGTTTCTTGATTGGGCACTTACTGAGAATAGTCCTTTCACAAGAAGCTGACCAAATGCTTCACCGAGGCTACTTGGAATCAAATACATTTGAGATACAAGTCATAGAATCATAGAATATCAGGGTTGGAAGGGACCTCAGGAGGTCATCTAGTCCAACCCCTGCTCAAAGCAGGACCAATCCCCAGACAGATTTTTACCCCAGTTCCCTAAATGGCACCCTCAAGGATTGAACTCACAACCCTGGGTTTAGCAGGCCAATGCTCAAACCACTGAGTTATCCCCCCATACATAGCCCATATTCATAACTTCAAATATAAAAATGATACACACATGCAGCTAACATAATTATAACCAGCGAATCATAACCTCTTCATAGACACCTCACACGACAACCTTTGTACACTATATGACCTTGCAACAATGATCTATGCAGTCACAGTTCATGTCAATAACGTCACAGAGGCATTTCAATTTCAAGCATTTTTTAAACTTTCCGTTTTTTAATAAAACTGAGGAAATGTCAAAATGAAAAGACATTTTAAGTCAAAAAATTGAAATGTTTTTGTTTCAAAAATGTCAAAACAAAATGTTTTGACTTTTTTGGATTTTGTTTGTTTTTTTGTGCAACACAAACAATTTGGCAAAACCAACAGGAATTCATGAAAAAACTGAGTTTCCCTGGCTCTGCACTTTTCATCAGCAGAAAAATTTCACCCACCTCTACTCCAGGAAAACTTATGCACCTTTTTGGAAGCTCGTATTCTACATTATAAGATACAGTTGACCACCCTTTCTAGCCCCTCTGTCCCACACAAACCTGCTATTCTCTCACTGAAACTGTACCAAAGAATTTCTATTCAATGTCATTAGGCTTCCTCTATACCCATACTGACTGAGGTTAGCACCTTTTTCCACACCATTTTGAGAAGGTGCTTGTGCCTTTGACCAAGTGATCCCACGCTATCTGAGATCAGTGTCTGGAGTTTCTCAAAGAAACATCTAGCAGTTTTTGCCTTCACTAAGGCAATAGTTACCACTGCCAACGGACTGAAATGCATCAAGGTTTATTTGACATGGATAATAAAAATCAAGCCAATACAAAGGTGAAGCAGAGTAAAACCTAATAGTATGGATACTGAGTCACAGCCTAACTAGCCAGGTCATATATTCTGGTTACAATCTATTGCTCAAGTAGGATTCAAAGTCTTACATCTTAGCAAAGTCTGTCTTCTCCTTTCCAATGCCATGCTAGTACAATAGGTTGCAGCATCTTTTTCCCCATGTTCAGTCTCTCTCTTCTAACAGCGCAGACCTCCAATAAACATCCTTCTATATTTAACACTGACACAAGTTCTCCACGTTATACTTTGGGATGTAACAAGCATATCAATATTTGCTCATATCAAAGAGTTCTTTAGACCCTACCAATTGCCCACTGCTACCTTATGCAGCATCTGACCAACATCTCCTTTTTGTGAAGATTTTAGTTTCAAATGTCATTTATGTCTCACCTCAACCTAAATTGCCAAACTCTGACTTTTTATACACACGGTTAAACAACTGGCTATCATTTATATATCAAATCATCAGATCCACTGGTATTATTATATAAATTATTGACATCAGAAATACTGAATGAGGAAACAGATTATAGAAAATTTCATTCACACTACAGAAAAGCATTAATATAAGCTACATCCTCATGGTAATGCTTTTCTTCACTGTTACGTCTTTGAATGTTGGAGAGTTGGGAGCTACAAAAAAAATCGATTTCTTAATTCCCACCAGGGCCAGTAGAAATCCACATAGTTGAATTAGACAGGGGCTAGAAGTGGAACTTTTTAAACAATCTTTCCTAACTATTGTTGATTTAGGTAAAAAGGAACCTAGATTAAAAAAAAATCAGACCACATTTTGGTTTTTCAAAACCAAAATCTAAATTGATTTTTTTTTTAAAATGCTCATTGACTCTTCTGGAACAATAAATATAAGATCACAAAGTTTTGGACAGCTAAGTCTCAAGGGAGAAGTATAGAAATTAGGTTAGGGCA
This sequence comes from Terrapene triunguis, assembly GCF_002925995.2. Classification (NCBI taxonomy): domain Eukaryota; kingdom Metazoa; phylum Chordata; order Testudines; family Emydidae; genus Terrapene; species Terrapene triunguis. The sequence goes on from NW_020664436.1 coordinate 59,772,524, forward strand.
TAGAACTGACCATGTATAAAGGGCCTGCTTCAGTTCTTACAGTTCAGAATGTATTTTTGAAGAATTTACAGTTAAATCTCTCAATGAGTTCATCAGCATTAATCATTTTTAAATGGTCTCCTTAAGAATTTTTTGTGTAAGCCTCATCTTTTTTTTCCCCCAGATCCCTCTAGTGATAAAAATATTGAATTCTGAGGTATGAAATTTGACTAACTTCTACATTTTATCACAGCTTAAGGTATGGGCTACTTTAAATTCTTTAAGATGACAACTACCAATTTATATAACAGAGAACAGCATCAAAAGGAGGATGTCAACTCATGTGAACTTTCAAAATACACATCTGAACAAAATGTGCAAGTTTTTTTAACAGCTTTAAAAGCTTTGGTTCACTAGTTACCAACATTTTGAAAGATGGACAGACTCCAAAATGATTTCTTCTTTCTTTGTGAAATATAATTTAGTTGTTTTTGCAAAGACTGGCCCGTTGACCAATTAGTTCATCAACATAGTAAATATTGAATTAAATACATTAGGAGTTCCACTCAGAATATATAACAAAATTTCCATAATTATGTTAGCTTTTCATTTTTAGGCAAATCAAATCAGGTGACTGATTCAGTTTTCTTGTCAATACTCTACATCAGTGGTTCTCAAAGCCGGTCCGCCCGCTTGTTCAGGGAAAGCCTTTGGCGGGCTGGGACGGTTTGTTTACCTGCCGCGTCTGCAGGTTCGGCCGATCGCGGCTCCCACTGGCCGCGGTTCACTGTTCAAGGCCAATGGGGGCTGTGGGAAGGGCGGCCAGTACATCCCTCAGCTCGTGCCGCTGAGGATGGCAAGACACAGAGTTACTTGCTGGGCTATGTCTCAGTGCGGGGAGTGATATGACACACAGACTTTCAGAGGGAAGCTGAAACTCAGAGGTAACAAGCTGGGAGAAGGCCCAATAGCCTTCAGGTGAAGAACTTTACTTCACAATGTTGTAAAGAGTCACTCTCTACTTTGTAACAAAGGCTCTGTCCTATTTTTGTTATCATATCTGACCAGATGTGTTTACTTGCAATTGTCATTTGATAGTTCTCTTTGTAGTCTACCCCAGGACAAATATGTTTTGCTTTTGTTTAAGGTAATCGGAACTGGCTGCATATGCTCTTCTATTGAGGACAACTGCTGGTAGGCATCCCACAGAGGCACCCTGCTTGACTTCTGACCTTAACAGAGCAGGAGCAGGAGCAAAGTTACTATTTGGCCATTTGATCAAAGGTCAGGAAATTGTGAGGGAGCTGACAGTGTGAGCCTGAGGAGAGCTGAAACATCAAAGAGGCAAGAGGCCTGGTTACAGGTGCCCTTTGGGAGATGCGTTTCTTTGCTGTTCTACCTGCTTGCATTTTTCATGGACCTGATCCAACACCCGTTTAAGTCAATGAGAGTCTTCCTCTCGACATCACTGGGCTTTGGATCAGGCCTCCTAGGCACAAATCAGATCAAAATTTGATCTCAAGAGAGCTGCAATACCTAGTCTCAACAGGGTGAGACAAGAACAGAATTCTCAGCTTTTCAGGGCTTTAAACAAAACCCTAAATTTCTCTCTCTCTCTCACACACACACACACACAATAAGATAGAACTCCAATCACACAAGTATATGCTCTATGTAACAAGTAAATCAGTGTCTAAAGAACAAGAAAGCAAGACAATTGCTTCAGATGGTAAAAGGATCACGTAACACCTTCTACCCTGTACTGAGACACAGATGATTCAGCTGAGCAAGGAAGCATACAAAGGCCATTATTCAGATAAGAAGCACAGAATTCATATATTACACTCCCCAGGCTCTAATCTAGCAATGTTGACTCACCTCATTACTTTACTTACCTTCTCTCACTTAGATAATTTCTTTAATAAATATAGGGAGGTTGTAGAAGAGAGCAGACTTTCCTGACCCAGCTGCCATTGTTAAAAGTTTGCCATTCAGTTCCTAAGCACATAAGAATGGCCATACAGGGCCATAAAGGTCCATCTAGCCCAGTATCCTGTCTTCCGACAGTGGCCAATGCCAGGTGCCCCAGAGGGAATGAACGGAACAGGTAATCATCAAGTGATCCATCCCCTGTCGCCCGTTCCCAGTTTCTGGCAAACAGAGGCTAGGGACATCATCGCTGCCCACCATTGATGGATCTATCCTCCATGAATTTATTTAGTTGTTTTTTTTAACTCTGTTATAGTCTTGGCCTTCACAACATTCTCTGGCAAGGAGTTCCACAGGTTGACTGTGAGTTGTGTGAAAAAATACTGTTTGTTTGTTTGTTTGTTTGTTTTAAACCTGCTGCCTATTAATTTCATTTGGTGACCCCTAGTTCTTGTGTTATGAGAAGGAGCAAATAATACTTCCTTATTTATTTTCTCCACACCAGTCATGATTTTATAGACCTCAATCATATCCCCCATTAGTTGTCTCTTTTCCAAGCTGAAAAGTCCCAGTCTTATTAATCTCTCCTCATATGGCAGCCATCCCATACCCCTAATCATTTCTGTTGCCTTTTTCTGAACCTTTTCTAATTCCAATATATCTTTTTTGAGATGGACTCACTTAGATCACTACTTTATATGATGGATGGGGACAGATTTTATATACACATGTGGGCTAATCCTCAGAGATCCTGATCACTCACATCCTCCATTTAAGTTATTAGAGCTTTATAGATCTCAGCAATTCTGGGGGAGGAGGAAATCAAGTCACTAATAGATATGAATTATATAGAACAATGTGTAAACCATCCTTTATGTAAGGATTAAAATGTATCAGAGCAGAAAAGATAGCTACTAAGGGCTGGTCTACACCCAGCCGCTAGTTCGGCGGCTGGGGATCGAAGTTCTGGGTTCGACTTATCGCGTCTGGTCTGGACGCGATAAGTCGAACCAGGAAGTGCTCGCCGTCGACTGCGGTACTCCAGCTCGGTGAGAGGAGTACCACGGAGTCGACGGGGAGCCTGCCTGCCTTGTGTGGACCGCGTCTGAACCGCGGTAAGTTCGAACTAAGGTATGTCGACTTCAGCTACGTTATTCACGTAGCTGAAGTTGCGTACCTTAGTTCGACTTGGGGGGTTAGTGTAGACCAGGCCTAATTCTAATTACGTTCTTTCTTAGAGACATAGTGTCACAGGATGCACCACTCACCACTGGACTGGTGCCTCTTCCTGGCACTCTGGAGATTAGCTCGAGGCCGACACCCCCCGTCCACAGTTGGCACACCATCACTCTGTCCGCTTGCAGCTCCTCCCACAGCCTCAGAAAGCACAGCATACTCTTAATGGCTCGGCCCCCAGCCGCATAGCTGTCAGTGTTCCCCCCTCCTGCGGGAGGTGTAGCTCTTCAATACTCATAGGCACTCCTCCCTCTCACTGCCTCTGTGCCACTCGACCACTGGCTGGTAGGGGAACCTGGGCCCACCCTTTTCTCCAGATTCCGGCCCAGGGACCCTCAGCTCAGCAATCTTGGCCTTCTTTCTCTGGCCTCACTGCTCTATCCCTGGGCTTCTTCCTACTGCTGGTTCCCCTTGTCTTCCTGGGCCCACCAGTTCCCAAAAGCCTCCTCCCTTTTCCCAGGGAGTGACTGTCATCTGCAGTCTCCACTCACTCCTCTCTTTCTCCTGGAAATGTCTGCCTCTTTTAGCAGCCCCCTTCTCCTTTCAGCTCCTGGGCTTTATAGGCCCCGCCTATTCCTGCCCAGGTGAGCCTCCTTAATCTGCTGCCTATTGGGTTAATTGGCCCATGTGGGTAAATGTGGGATAGTCACTCCATCACACACAGCATATTCAATGAAATGTTTTATTTTGTCCTGATCCAATGTTAATATTCTTTATCATTCAGATGAATAGCTTGCAGCCCACATCAATACAAGAACATTCCCATAGTAACTGAGAGATGTATATTGTTGTTGGTTTTTTTTTATTAAACTCACTTTCTTTCAGAATTCTGACTTTTCCTGCATACAAATGATGAGTCTCAGGTAAAGAAATGAATATTCCTGTAATGTACACAGAACAAAGGCTCACCTTCAAATTCTTTTAAACTTCTAAACCCCTTTAAGGCAAACAGCCATGAGTAAGGCCTAGTCTACACTATAGAGCTAGGTTGATGTAAGGCAGCTTACATCAACCTAACTCTGTAAACGGCTACACTAAAATGTCGCTCCCACCGATGTAACTTGCCCACTCCACCTCCACGAGAGGCGTAGCACTTGAATCAATGTAGTTAGGTTGACTCAGAGTCGGTGTTAGACACTGCATTGCTTACATTGACTGTTGCTGCCTTTCAGAACCTGTCCCAGGTTAAATTAGTTAAATCAGTGTAAGCGCTCCCAATGAGGATGTGCACTGCCAGGGTTGTAGTGTGGATATGCAAAAGCAAATTAATTACTACGATGGCTGTATGTCAACGTAACTTAGGTTGACTTAATTTTGTAGTGTAGACTTGCCCTGAGAAGTTTCAAGCTACTGATGGGAGGAAAAAGAGGGGGTGGACGGAAGCAGCACCTGCTTACTAATGCAAAAGCTTTGTTATACCTCTCAGAGAACACATGTTCAATTACTTACCTAGGAGCCCCTGGGCACTCCAGCAATTTCACAATACAGAGAAGAGCTTTTGTCTGATGTTTACATAAGTGTGACCACATCCATAATAGAAGTAATCACTCTTCATGGAGGCAGCCTTAAGTCCTAATAGTATTAGTGAAGAACTATACTTTCTCTGGAGACTTCATTAGCATGAGCTTTCACTATACTTGAGCTCTCCTGAGAAGTCATTTAAAGACTGTGTTAAGAGTAAAGAACATGAAAGCTGCTCTTACTGAATTTTTAAAATTTGCTCTTCCCAGAGAAGAAAAAATCACTTGTCAGATATTAAAAAACCACCAACCTTGTGTAGAAGTCCCTTCTTTAAAACCTAGACAATATCCTAGTATAGCCTATGCCTGATGATGGGGGAAGTGATAGGATTAGCTTTTCATTTCTGAACATCAAATGTAAATATTTGATTGTGCTAACACTTCAGCAAAAAATATTTTTACAAAACCTTCACATTTTCCTAACACTGCATCTTGCCTTCAGGAACACTCTTAATCTAACAAAGGCTATAGTTTACAGAATACAATTGTGACAGCCTGCACACAGCAGGTACAGTAAATGCACATTTGATATCACACAAACAAGCCCATATTTAATATAATTTATATTAGTGAATGTGACCCAGAGACCCCTTCATGCCAAATGGCAGAGGGAACAAGGGGTACATGGGGTTTTACAGGGATCCCTGGGTCAGATATATGTATAATCCTTCACCAAAAGTTGGCACTTAAGGGCTCTACAGAGAGCTAGTAGCCCACTGGTTATCATAATCATTGCAAAATGTATGTACAGATAATATTTAAGGTGTTATGTATGTATGCTAAAAACTATCTTCTTAAAGCCTTAGAGTTAAGGCAGATCACCAGGAGGTGACACACCTCAGAAATGTTCCTTTCGGGCAGGAGGTAGCAGATAACTATCTCCCTGTCTGGTCATTTGTGTATTGTATGCCTCTCAATGGAGGCTTATTTGCCTACTAAGTCAGGGGCAGAATGAAAGACTGAAATCTACAACAGAGAAAATTTACAGGTTGAAACACACAGCAGGAGGATGTCCTGTTCATGAATAAATTACAAATTATTGTTCTGGCATATCCTAGAGTGCAAGGAAATACACAAAATCCTTCACCTAGGAGGCAAGCTGACAGATTGCAGGTGTCATGAAAGGAGGGTCACAGCCAACCTGGCTGTAAAGCACTGCAAGGATTTGGGGTGGGCAATACTCTAAGACATGATAAAATCTTGTTAATTAAGTTTAGGCTCCAGAATACATGTTATGATGTAATTATATATGTAACCATTTGTTTCCAGTACTTCTTCCATTACTTGAGTCTCTGAGCTTTGTTAAATAAATGTATTTTTATTTCATTGTAAACAGACCTAAGTGCAGTGTGAGTTAAGTTAGGCAGAGCAGTGATCTGAGGTGGAGCTGGTAAGCTGGGGTGTACTGCTTCTTTACGAGCAGCAGATCGGTGAATACTGCGAGTGTCCAGTGGATCAGGGGAGATCCAGGCTCAAGAGATGGGGTGTACCAATCACTAACCTGTAGAGTGGCAGCAGGCCTAGAGAGAAGTGTTTCTGTTGCCTGTGGCCAGTAGAGTTGGGAAGCTGACCCAAACTAAGGGTACATACAAGGCTCCCTCATGCTAAGGGCAGATGGTAATGAGGTGCATCACAACTCTGGATACCCCTGGAAAATATCACAGTGAACTCTATAGAGCAGGGGCTGTCATTTACTAACTCTTTGTACAGTGTCTCTCTTGCACAATGGGGCCCCACCTGGTTGAGATACCTAGGTGCTACGGCAATATAAAATGTTAAATATCAAATATTATTGAAAGTTCTCTCATCTATCTTCACTTACTCTAGAGAGAAAGAGTCCCTCTGTACGGGGAGACTTTGGCAAACCAGTAAAGTGCCTAAAACCACTATGGCTTATTGTTAAAAAGCAACCTAGTCAGCAAGCTGTAAATTGGCCATTCAGCAATCTCAGCTTGACCAAAGCAGGAGGGGAGGGGGTTTTGGGGTGCCACAGAAAGGGCAGCTTGACCCCACATCCTTCCTGATAAGAATTGTGTTGAAGTTGCTGATACATGCATTTTAAAAGAGTAGGATATGCCCCAGGAATGTCTAGTGAGGTCTCAAGGCTGCAAGTTCTGGAAAAACCCACACCTGATTAATCAATAATCAGAAGGAACCTCTTGCTTGAAACAGCTTACTTAACAAGGTTTCTTTACGGGACATGTCATTCTATTACTAATGTATAAATAAGGGGACTCCTTTGGGGGACTCTTCGGGACTGGCCTCTCCCTCCGGATGCATCTTGTGTTCCCCACCGGCAGATGGGCTGCCACTGTGCCACTCGAGAGCCACACTCAGCTTTGGTAATTATCAAGGGTTGGGGGTGTTTTACTAATCTTGTTGCGGACGTGTGTAAGTGCTTGAGACTAGTAAAGTTTAGCTTTAAGTGACAGCACTCGTGTTGTCCTGTTTGTGCCAGCCATCTATCGGTCAGACGGCCGTGTCTCCCTTGATTTATTTCCTGACACCTCCTCGCACAGAGTAAAGTTACCAAGAGCTTTGGGTTGAAAGAACCCCGGGTAACACCTCCCCTCATTTTTTATATTTCAGCCACATCTGACAATTGTAATCTAGTGGTAGGACAGCAATTTTGCAGAGGACTAGCACTAAATTTATACTCCAGCAAACTGGATCTTCTCTGGAGAAAAATCCATCATGTTTTACAGAGAAAAAATTGGTAATGGAAGAGCCAGAGTTCCAGGATTGTGGACTCTAGTCATCATCCCGAGACTCTGCTTCAGGAATGGAGTTATGTTCCAAGGTCTAACCAGGGTTCCTGGAGAAGCAATAAATAGCTAATCTTAGGTGCCAACTCAGCTTCTGTAGATGTTCAATCTATACGTAGAACCTGATGAGAGAAGAGCGGGCAGGCTAAAAAGTGGGCAGGCTTACTCTGAGTAGTTCCTGCAAATTACAGATGACACAATTTCTTTTGGTTCCAATTATTTTTGGTTCTTTTATTTAGCAGATCCAAAAACTAAAATGTAGTGCAACAAAATACTATTTTGTTTTTAAATAAATTCAGATAAACACCTATCCACAGATTTGCAGGCACAAGTACAGTACATTTATTTACAGTAACTCGCAAGAAGGACCAATGTCCTCCATCCCCCTACATGGGAGTAATCTGGATATGGGACAATATGACTGGATAAGTGACTAGTTGTCCAAGGCCAAATAATGAACCAGGAATAGAACTTAGGTGGTCCTTGCTCTTATTCACTCTAGCAACTGTACTGAACTGCTTTCTAATATTACACGCTACGTTTTTAAATATTCCTGTACTTCAATTTAGCCTCTAATTTTACAGGTGTCGTTTTGTACTGTATTTAACTGAAAGAAAATGTGAGAGGCTTTATCAGCCTACCTGATTTGTGGGAGTGAACATGTTAATATCTAATTCTTATAATTGTGCCCAAAAATAATTGCACAGGCAAAAATAGCTTTCAAAATGAGAACTAACATTATAGTTGGCACTAGGAATAAAACTAAATAAATATAAGTAACAAAAATTAATTTCTGTAACCCCTCAAAACAGGAAGTGATTTAAAAGCCAAACAACAGTGTTGGGAGATACTCATCTTATTTTTTGTTGCATTTCTTCCACCAAATAGGGCTTTCACTGTATGTCATATATTAGTTGCTGGAAGAATTGGTGTCAGAAATTCAGCACTACTTACAGCAATAATCAGTGTGTATTTTACTCCTCAACCCCTGAGCTGTTGTTCCAGCCAGAATGGCACAGAAGGTTTATAAGGCAGCCTCAAAATCGTTTAGCTTAGGGCTTGTCTTCACTGCACGCTAAATCGGTGCTGCAGCAATCGATTTAGCAGGGCCGATTTAGCAGATCAGGTGAAGACACAATAAATTGATGTGAGAGCACTCTGTCGACTTCAGTAATCCAGCTCAATGAGAGGCGGAAGCTATGTTGACGGGAAAGCATCTCCCGCTGCATAGCGCAGTATAGACACCGCGGTAAGTCAATGTAAACTATGTCGACTTAAGTTATGTAGGGCGGCCAGCACATCCCTCGGCCCACGCTGCTTCTCGCAGCCCCCATTGGCCTGGAGCGGCGAACCGCAGCCAGTGGGAGCCACGATCGGCTGAACCTGTGGACATGGCCGGTAAACAAACTGGCCCGGTCCACCGGGGGCTTTCCCTGAATAAGTGGCGGACAGGCTTTGAGAACCACTGGTGTAACTTACATTGACTTAAGTGTAGACAAAGCAGAGAAGCCCTCAACACACCAGCTATATCCTGGATGAAAATGAACTACTATAAGATTGTTTCAAATCTGATCATACCATCCGCCAGCTCAGTACAAAGCTATTTCACAACTGGTTAAGCCCTAGGGAACATGAATACATCCCTAAGATAGTGCCAGGCAATATCCAGCCTTTACTGTGTACCACTGGGAAACCCCAGCTGAGTTCCAAACACTATTTTCAGAGCTGCATGCCCGATCAAAAGCCCAATTTCTAGATATATTCTTCCCCCTTTCTCCTGCGGCCTTTCCTGCTCAGCTCTAAACTACTATGAGCAGTCACTGGACATAGGAATCCTTTCCACATAGTTACGGACCTAATCCCACAATTCCTATTCAATGGAAACTCCCATTGACATCAGTGGGAGTTTTAGCTGAGCACGGACTGTATAATTCAGCCTTATTACCTGTTGTAGTGGGGCGGCTGCCCCACTCCCTGAATTTGGGCTGCAGCAGGCCAGCGAACCTGCACAGACAGGAAGCCAATCAGGGAAGGCCTTATAGGGAGCCAATCAGGGCCCAGATTGGAGGGAGCCAATCAGGGCCAGGCTCAGCCCTATAAGAAGGCTGCTCTGAAAAGAAGCAGGCAGTCTGTCCCAGGCCTTTGATAGGGGAAGATCTGTCTCCAGAGCTGGGAGATTAGCACCTGGGACAGCGCAGTGCTGGGCAGGCCTGGGGGAGCAGAGGGTAACTCCAGCCTGGAGTCTGTCAGGCTACAGGCCCTGAAGGGAAGGGCCTAGCCGGTGCGAGGGGCCGAAGGGGAAGCGGCCCAGGGATGTGGACAGAGGGAGAGGAGGGGGGCAGGATGGCTGCTACTAGAGGGTCCCTGGGTTGGGACCCAGAGTAGTGGGTGGGCCTGGGTCCCCCCCTCCTTTCCCCCTTGCCTTGCAGCTGGCCAATGGATTGGCCATCTAGAGCTGCATCAACCCCCTGCCAAGAGGGCTGTGACTTTGGGGGTGCAGTTGGCCACATTGGCCAGGGCACAGAGAGGCAGCTGATTGACACACACACCCCCGGCCCCGGAAGGGGGTGTGGATGGACTAAGGGGCACTGCTGGAGGGCAGTGGCTCGAAGTGGATGCCGCGAGCTTGGGAGCAACGCGGGTCTAGACACGTCAACCAAGGGCGAGACGACGGATGGGACACCACCAGGAGGGGGTGCTCCACTGGACTGAGCTAATTTCCGGAGCAACCAGTAGGAGGTGCCAGGTGGTGAGTCCCAACCCCGTTACACCTGTACTTACTAATTGCTTATAATATGTGCACAGCACAGTACCTATTGCCAAAGAACCAAAGCTAGATTGTTGCAAAGGATGAAGACTATAATTATAGGCTCATTTTAATGTTAACCTTTCCTGGGTCATAAAACAATATTAAAAAACACTTATTAATGAAGATGAAATATTTCACAGCTACTAAAGGCTGCAATTCTGTCTGAGCAGATATGATTTAGTGAAGAAATCCTAAATATCCACAGGCCCTATTTCCCTACCACGGGACTGAATATTACTGATAGCAAAGAGGGCTTAAGCTGGATTTAAATAGTGCATTGACTCCATGCAGAGAGGTGAATTTCATGATGATGTGATATGAAGATTTCATTGGCACTCATTTAGTATCAGCTGAATAACTCAATCATGGCTTTATCCCTTTTAAGCAATATGGTCATCACAAGTTCATTCAGTACCATATCATCAGGTATTCTCTGTAATGTATACGAATATACTCATATACAAATATATTCCAAATTAAACCTTTCTAGCAAGCATATAAGTGGTTTCCTTTTCTGAACTTTCAATATTTTTATCTGTCTCAAACTCATTCACATTCAAGTGTTCCACAACAGCCACAACCTATGTTCCCAGCACGCAAACTAAGATTTACTTCCTCTTTGATTTCAATCTTACACATTTTCATTTTTAGTATGCAGTTCCTTATCTTATCCAATAAGTTCCATCATATCAACAATGCTAAATGATTTGAATTCACAAATAATGTAAAATGATATAGAACTCTAGCAGGGCTATATGGTGGCATAAATTAACCCTCTTTATGTCTCTGTGCAGACTAGGATCTGGATGCTTAGGCAAAACCGGATGCTATGTACCCATTATTCCTCTCCTCTCACTCCTGGAGCAGATGGGCAAGGAGTGGGAAGGGAAGGAGTGGCACCTTGGCTCTGCATCCCCAATACACTGGCCAGCAGAGATGGGATACAGAGGGGGCAGAGATTTGGCACAGGTAAGCAGCAAATACTGTCCCACTGGATTAAGGGAGGAACCGAGAGGGAATTGTGGATCCCTGAAACATGATTTCTTCCCTGGGATTCTCCCAAGGCAATGCAGCAACATGCCACCCCCTGCTGTGGGTTGTCTTTGTAGCATGATCTGGTACTGAATTACAAGTGTCCAGGAGATCAATAAGGGAAGATCTGTAGTGTATGTATGTATATTATACTCTCATATCCAAAGACATTTCCTTTGCATATGCTCAGCACTCACCATGTTTGACAAGCTAGGTGGAACAACCCTGATTGATGGTGAACTCAGATGTCTTTGCTAGCATCAGTCTGCCAGAGTTCCATTTTCAGAATCTGCTCTTGATGTATGCATTTTTAGATTCATTCATGCTTGATTTAAAAGGAAGTCATATATCTGCTTTAGTTCGTAAAAACATTGACTTGCTGCTTTTATACCTTCTTCTAAGTAGTGAATGCAGAGTATCTGTACTGTACTAATTGACCAGACAACTGTCAGAAGAGCCAACTAGTTAAAAAGGAGGAAAAAATTTGGCTACAGCTATCTCTGTACAAGAAGATGAAACAGAACAAATGGTTGTGTATGCATATTCTTCTCATAGTCCACTCAAAATAGTTTTAATAAGTGGGCCTGATTCTCCCCTCATTAGTGTAACACTAGTGTCAGGAGAATAAGGCCAAGTTTAATTATTGTACAAGCACAGCTGGTAGTTTAAGTATTTAGTGAACAAACACAGATGTTAATATTTAAATCATTTTTAATGCATGTTAAGAAAAGCTTAATGCACTTTTGGTGCAGATCAATATTTAAAAAAAATAGCCTCTATTCTATAGTAAATTATTTTTCCTCTCTCTCACTCGCTCTCTCTCACACACGCGCGCACGTGCAAAGGGCAAGTTCAGATGATATATATTCTACTATATTAAAGAAATTAGCAAATGAACTTATTATCCCAGTGATACTCAGACCTCAGTGGTTCTGAAGCCAAATTAGTGATCAACATTACCCAAAAGAGCCAGCAGTAGCATGAATTCATTGTTGCATTTTACTATAGTACTACATATTCATATTTAAACAGTATGACAGGGGAAATATTTAGTTTTTATTTATATATTAATCTCACAGCAAAATGACTAACCAAGTATTATTTTATCAACTACAATTATCATGACAGAAATCTTAATGTTATTTAAAGCATGCTTATTCAGAATTATGGGTTATCCATACTTCAAATGATACTTCCAGTGTTGCAAAATGAGATTCAGCTTTCAAAAACCCAAGCGGATACATCTGACAAAAAATACTCCAAACACAAGTATTGACTCGGAGGGAGAAATTTGGAAGGCAGTAATGATAAAAGAAATGATGATAGTAGAGACTAAATAAAAGGGATTACCTTTTAAAAGTCAACATTTATCTGCAGTTATTACACAGTGGCAAATGAGATACCACAGTTATTTCCTATTCAAAATATAGGGAAATGTTATGTTCTCATAAATAACACTGAGCAGTAACGATTGATGAATGTTGACTTTCTGACCACAGTAAATAAGAGATAACAAAAAAGTTAGTCCAACTTTGGCCCCCCATCCATAGAAGTATCAATCAAGTAAGTAATAGGCCCCCTCTGTGAGCCTGTGGTACAACTGCACATGGAACATGGTGTTCATTTCTTGGAATCTCATTGTTAAGATAATTCTGGCAAACTGGAGTGCTAAGATGACTACTGGGGAGAGGAGGAATAACCAAACTCTACAAATCTTTGACCCTGAACTCGAAGGAAGGGAAGATTGAGCATAATAAAAAAAGTAGCATAACTAGGAGCGATGGGATGAAATTAACAAAAGGAAAACTTAAACAGGAAAGATTTTTAAAAGAAAGCTATTAGCTTGTTGAGTAATCTTCAAGAGAGGTTGCTTCCTCTGTTTAAAGCTAGACTGTACCAAACATTATTTGACCAGCTGTGTTTAGTAAGCAAATTGATTTGTGAAAATTTTCACAAATAAATTGTCATGTTTGGTTTGCTATGATCCTTGGGGGGTCATTTGATTAGTTGTCCAAATACTCATTGCTAACCACCACATACTCATGAAAATATAAATTCAAGTAGTTTCACAAATTTTAGCACAAATGTTCATTTATCCAAATATTTGTGCTGGAAGGGGTTTGTTTATTTTTGTGTGCTTGGTGTTGGTCTCCCATTTCAAGGGTTTTAATAATCCAGGGAATAGAATACCACCATATAATTTAGACGACCATTCACAAAACACCAGTGTTGAACAGCAAACAGTAGAAGCAATCAGTTCACAAATACTCTGTAGGATGAAAATCACTGAGCACAACAATGTACTTTTGAATAGTACATATAAGGCCCAGAATGGGCTAGTACCTGGCAATTGGGCATGCCTGCATTTATTTCATGCCGCCGCCTTGTTCTCCAGAATCTAAGCTTACTTTTTTTAAAAAAAGAAAACACCTAGCTGAGAGAGCCTCAGAAACATGACCTGAATCTCACTGATGTTATGACCTCTGCCTAAATTTGCAAAAACTGAAACAATAAGTCTAAGACGTGTGACCTGCCCTATTCATTTCAATGGGTGCTAACTCCGTTGCCCAATACTAATACTTTAAAAATTAACATTAACTATTTCACTGTTCTTCAAATCATGTTAAAAAAAAGGGGGGGGGGCTGGAAAAAGGTTCAAGTTAGGAAGATCTTCACAATCTACTCTGTGACAGCTCATTGTGTCACGGGTGAGAGAGTTGGGAGGTTATTGTCATTTTTTTGCCCTCTCCATCCACCCTCATCAAGGATTCATACCCAAGGAGCCTCAGCCAAGAGGAGCCAAACAGGGCCCTTGATTCCCATCAAGGAGAAGCCAAACCCAGAGAGACCTGCAGAGTCCCTGGGTGTATTCGGGTCCCACTGAGGGCAAGCCATGCCCAAGGAGCACAGAAAGCATGCATAATAATATTTTGAACATCTCCACCATCTACTATGAGAAGCATCTCTTGTGGGCAGAGATTACAATACATATACCTTTGCTTTTTCTAACTGATCCCTGAGCACAAACATTTATGAAAATCAGACTTGCTCATGAATGATTCATTAACCAAACATGGGGTTCAAATCTTGTTTGAAATAGATAATTATACTAGTCTATCAATAAATGGACAATAGAGGACATTTTTGTACTGACAGGCAGATAACTAGACGACCTAACAAGTCTTTTCTATCTTTGGATTCTATGGTTCACATCAATATCTTTCTTTGAGTTTGTCTGGATTTCTTAAAGATCATTTGTTTTTTATAGCACATCGGAGTAAAAAAGCATAACCTACATGAACTTGTAACTGCTATGACATGATTAAACTTAATTAAACTGGATTGGTATGCATATTCCAACCTACATGGAATAGAAAGCATAAGATTAAAACTTTCATTCTTATGGTGCACTAAAGGATTGTTTTTTGAAAATTACTTGCATCTTTCTAGGAATGTTTTAATTTAGGTTTGTTTTTTTTTTAAAGGCGCTTTCATCAGTTACGATGCAGCATTTCATAAACAACAGAATATAGACAGACACTGTAGTCAATTATTTCACCATTTCAAAAGGGATATTAGCAATTCAAATTAAAAAACTGGATCAGCTTGAACCCCAAGGTATCTGCAATGAACAGAAGTAAACAAGAAATAATCCTCATTTTATCTCTGCTTTTCAGATTTCTGATCTGCTCAAAACACTTCATCAAGATTTTTTTTGTTAGCAGCAAAAAGCTTTGAAGACATAAACAAGTCAATACACAGATCTTCATATTCTTACACTGACACTGCTAAACCCAACAGGGATTTTATTCTCTGCTCAGACTGTTGGAACAATTAGTATAGTCTACAGACTGAAAATTGAGTTAGTAGGGATGGCTGAAAAAATAAATTCTGTTTCATGAAAATTTTGAGGTTTCAACATCTTTCATTCTGCATTGGAATGAAAGCTAGACCTTTTGAAATTTTTCACAAGAACAACCACTCACACAAAAGAGACAGATACTTAATAGCCCAGTGATTAGGTCACACATCTAGGATGTAGAAGATCCAGGTTTAAGTCCATGCTCGGGCTCATTTGGAATAGGACTCAAATGTCTCTCCCAGGTGAGTAGGAGCTTCTCTCTCTCTGCTTTTTACCAGAATTTCAGTTGTAGAGCTGAGAAACCTTCTGTTTTCACAAAAAGTTGCAGTTTCCACAAATCAGCATTTCTGACAAAAAATACTTTGAAAAATTCCTGACAATCTGTAAGAGTTAAAACTTTCTTAGAATTACCAAAGTCTATTATTTTTATTCTTATATTTTAAAATAAATCTATGGGAACAGAATGTGTCTATAGATACTGGATATACAGTACAGTGTATTGTAGCTCATTTACATGCCAGTTTCATGTTAGGTGACCAAAAGAATCAATGGATTTTGCATGTTTTCTTATTCCTTCTTTTTAGAAAAACTCTTGTTTTCTGTCCAGAAGCCAGGGTGGTAATGATGGTGTTTTAAACATTTGCACGGGGGGAAAAAACCATCATAACTGATCCAGGGAAAGGTTCTCTTACTGCAATTACTTTGTTACCATTAGAAAGGAGAGGAAATTTGTTAGCATTTGAACATTTTTCTACTTGATCAATAGACCAAGATATAAAGAAATCTCTTTCAATCACAGCTGAAATTTTAAGATATATTTTATCCCATTTTCCAGGATTATTGTTTGCATAAAAAATGCATGTTGATTTAATCTATATAGCATCACTGTTCATGACACAATAGTTCTGGACTTCCAGGTTCAAATTTACTGTTCAGAGATTTATTTTAATTAATGTTATTGTATTATATTCAAATAACAAATAATACTTCTTGTTTATTTTCCTATATTTACATAACTGAAAACTGATTAACTTCAAAACTAAATTTGGTAAAGGATTAGAACATAATAGCTTTGGAGCACTTTTTCCCATTTTTGCATGGGGAAAATTTATTATATCTGATTGAGAAAGAATCCAAGGTACTTATGACCCTTATTAATCTAATATCTGAGCACCTCAAAACCTTTAATGAATATAGCCTCACAGCACCCTTCCTCAGATAGGAAAAGACTGCTTGCCCTGCTTTACTGATGACGCACTGAAGCAAAGAGACTCTAAGTAAGTGACTTGCCCAAGTCACCTAGAAAGTCCAGGGTGCCTTGAACCCAGGTATTCAGAGTCCCTAGCTAGCCCCCTAAACACTGAACCATCAGCCCTATTTTAGAACCAGCTGAGTCACCCTTCCCCACTGCTTGAAGGGTAACTTTTTTCATGCCACCTTTCAAAAGAAAATTTAATTATATGAACCCAGCCTACATGTGTGCTAGCGCTTAACTGCTGCTGAAAAGATGGTAATAACTGTTGCAATCTTTTGATTCAATGATCTGTGAACCATGATGGATTTAGGCAATAATCAGTTGTCTGGAAAATCCATTTTTTAGTGAAAGGATAGAGAGTCTGAGCCATTAAACTGTAACACTTTCTTTCAAACCATTGTTCCCTGTGCTCTCAATTTCCATACACATATGTATTGATTTCGTGGGTATGCTATTGACCCAAGAGCCGCACCCATTTACTACAGCTTTTAAAGATTTTTTTTTTTAATGGTAACTAAGGCTATATAACATACATTCTGTGACAAAGTGCCTTAAGGGTGTATCTGCTTAGGATATTGATTTTTTTGAATAAAGAAACAATTCGGACTAAAAACCTGTTGTGCCCTTTTTCTACTCTAAGGCCTGTGGGAAGTTCTATTGGAAATACAGTCTCAGCTCCCAGAGTCAGCCTGATGTAGACGTGTGAAAATCTTAATGTTATTTCAACGTGAGCAGGGAGCTGTCCGTGGGCACGTTTTAGAGCCAAGAGAATAATTCCCGTAAATGCCATTTAGGCCACAGAATAATCCTGGCAGCGGAGTTTGTGGGATTTTTGCAGATGCGAATGAAAAGAATCAAACAGAAAGCACATGTGGCTGGCTGTAAACAGAAGAGTGCACTGCTCTGAGCTCCTTCTCAGCCTTTCGTCATCGTTCCAGGATCAGCAGAAAGCATCTAATCAGCGATGGGGGGAGAGGAGGGGAATCAGGTCCTCTCCCCCGATGTAAATTATCCGGTAGCACAACATGATCTGGGCCCACACCAGCAGGCAACAGTATCCCCCGGGGTCCCTTCCCAGCACTTACCTGCCTACCTTCCAGGCTAGGGAAGGAAGGATCTGCCCCCCAGCTCCGGAGGAGCTCAGTGCCTGCTCTAATTGCTCCCCGTTTCAATCCCGTGCGGAGAGCCACAGCTGCGCCGGACTTCAACACTTCCCCTAGCCCCAGGGAGACGTTTCTTCAGCTGGCACTTAACAAACCTGCCCGGCAACGAACCCAAAGTGTCACGCTCGGCAGGAGAGAGACGCTCCCGCGCTGGGAGCCGCCAGGGCATCCCCCGTTGTGCAACAGAGCGCCTAAAAATATGGATTTGCGTTGAAACCACCGGCTAGGGAGGCAGGCGGAAGGGGGGTGGGAGGGAGGTGGATTTCAGCACTCCGCGGGCAAGATTATGAAGAATCAAAGTATTTTTTTAAAAATCCACGACTCCCAACAGCTCAGCTGATGGGCAAGCTCAGTTACACGGCACCAGGTGATAACAGACTGTGGTGGTGGGTTTTAAGGGCGCGCTAAACGCAAATCTGAGCCCACCACGCAGCAGACCTTAAAAACTGGGGAACTTTGGCTTGTCCCAAGCAGAAGCCCCTGTACTCACCAGTCAGTCGGTGGAGCAGAGGCACACAGATGAGCTCCCAGCGGCGATTGGAGTTTCCCTGCTTTGCCCCCTTCCTGACTGACAGCCTCAGGCTTGCAGCCTTTCCAGTCCAAGGAGGGCACCGCGCAGCTAACAATCAGGGAGGAGCAGCTCACACTCCTGTGCCAGCTGGAGAAATGAGCATCGACGCGGAGGGAGGGAGTTACGGCATGCACCCTCTCTCTCTCTGGAGATCCCACGAAAGCGCTCCAGTTAGCGCCCGGGCGAGTGAATTATATACCCTCCCCTTAACCCTTGAGACAGCGGCGAAGTCAGAACACAGGCCGTACCCATACAGCATGTATCAAGAGGTGGCAGCAGCCATCGGTCCGGGGCTTTCTTGTCTGCTCTGACAGTTTCCTTCAATCTGCCCTCTCCGTCCCACCCCCAGTATGTTATTAAATCCCAGGCTGATTAGGGGCGGGGCTGGATGAAAGGGGCTGTTGCTGGAATTTTTGAATTCCTGTGCTTCTAGGTGACAATGGGAAACTTTAGAAGGTAGAGATTAAAGAGACCAGGAAAAGGTAAAGAGCTGGACCCGCAGGCAGCCTGGAGCATGTGCCACACACACACACAAATGGATCTGACCCAGGGATCCTGCCTGAGCCGTCCAATTTTTGGCCCTCGCACCCCAAATTCCATGGCATGAATAGAGAATAAGTTTAGCCATTCCTACCACACACACACACACACCTGACTCTGATGTAGACAAAAAAAGCACCATAAAAACCTGGATCAATTTTTGCCCCCTTCCACAACACAAAGTGTACAATACGTTATTAAAGAACACAAGTACAGCTGCACCTTGCATTAGTGGAAAAATGTTGACCCTGGTGCATCTCCACCCAATAGCACTGGGAAAATATACCTGTTACTTGGATCCCTCTCCTTTTTAATTTCAGTTCACTAAATTCCACAGTCATTGTACAATCGGGAGGATATTGGCCAATCAAAACCAATAGTACATCTCCTGGATCCTACATGATCAGAAACTTCAACACATTCTGCTGCATGAGCAAAGCAAAACACAAATAACTGGCATGTAGATGGTGCCAGACCCAGCCTTTTTTTTTTTTTTTTTTTTTTTTTTTTGGCCACAAACCTGCACAGTCTACTACATGTACTATGAAAATCTAGCCTCTAGTACATCCTGATACACAAGAACTTGAAAAGTCCAAATATGGACCCACCTGCTTCCACCAAAGTGTAGATTATTTTTTCACTTAAACCCCAAATCTTCCCCCTCCCCCAGATAGACAGCAATTGCAGCCATCCTTTAACATCAGATAAAACCTATATCTAATTAATCATGTTTCAGTGAAATCTTAATAATGGAGATCCTCACATCTTGATCTTTCTCCATACAACCAAATTTCATGCCAACAGAACTTGTCTAAGCAGATGTGGATGACATGAGAATTTAGCTGATCAGCTCTTGACTTAGATTTTCAAAACAGTCTAGGGGATTTAGACTCATCTTCCATTAATTTTAAACATATTAATGGAAGATGTGTATCAAAGTCCCCCTAGACAGCTTTGAGAAACTCATTGCATGGGATACAGATTTTTCTGATGTATTCCTCTGTCTATTTAGATCCAGGTACAGTAAGAGCAATTAACTTGTTCTCTATTCACACCATGAATTTTGTAGGCACTGGTCCAGCAAGATTGATGTGCTTGATCTGCATTCTTGCAATGTTCACACTCCAGAACATGTCAGTGTGTGTGTGTGTGTGTGTGTGTGTGTGTGTGTGTTCTGTTTTGCTAAAGTTTGGGGTTTGAGGCCAAAAACCAGTAGGATTCAACAGTATTCAGAATCTACCTTTTACCCTTTTCTGAAGTGACCTGGTATTTTAAATACTAGGATGATCCTAGAATTCTTAACCTTATTGTACTAGGTACAACACTACATTTCCCTCCATACCTAGCATAAATTGTAACACCTTGTGTTGTGATCACATAAACTAAGCAAGGATAGGCTGGGCCAGTATTTAGGGTGTCTCTTCACTGTGGAGTTAACTTGGGCACTTAACTCCTGTTACCCCAACCTGCTTCCCTCCCCTCCCCCAACACACATACACACAACTCACTCACCCACTTTTAATAACACTTTCAACCTGGGCTAGCTGTCTTATTTGAGGCTGTAGGCAAAAACCCGAGTGCAGCTTCCATTTGGGCTGGCAATCCACCCGTTTAGCACTGAGGACACAGGCTAAATCATTCCAGTGCTGATAGTCCTCCAGTGATATTCCACAATTCCCCTTTGTGCCCAGAAGGATAAATTCTCCCACAATTCACTGGGGGGGAAATGATTGAGCAACTCATCTTACTGCAGCACAAAGAACCTTGGGATATGCCCTCAGAAGTCCTAGTGACACACATGGAAGAGTACAGCATCAGGGAAGACACAGTAACTCAAATATGGCTTTGCAGCATGGTTTTTTACACCCAGTCCAGGCTAACCTGGGGCTTGGACCAGTTTGTTGATCAGCTCCAAGAAAGGAGCACTTATTACCCTGTCTGCAGCATCTAATGGTGAATCAGTTGGTGGCACTCTCCCATCTGATACAGACTTTGTACTTTCTCAGATTCATAGATTTTTAAGGCCAAAATGGCCCATTAGATCACTTAATCTAATTTCCTGTGTTTCACAGGCCATTACATTTCACCCAGTTACCCTGTATTGAGCCCAATAACTTGTATGACTAAACATATCTAGAAGCCCAAATGCAATTGATTTTCACTGAGACTTAGGTTCCTAAGTGCCTATGTCATGTTTGAAAATACAATTTAACCATCTAAATCACTTTGCAATTTTGAGTGCATCAATACCTACCCACCTTTAAAAATCTGGACCCAAGTGCATAAATCACTTCTAAAAATGGGCCATGCACTCACTTGGGTAACATTTTCAAAAGCACCTATCTTCAATTCTGTTATTTGTTAAAGAAATCTCTGTATGTTCATATATTGATTGGCTTGGAGTTATTTTATTCCTCTTACATATAAAAATGTTTTGCTTAGAAGTCATGTTGCTGTTCTCAACAAAACCTTTTCTCTTCTGGAGGTGACCTAGTATATCAATTAGTTTAATTGATTCTTCCCTTTATCTTTTGATTTTATAATTTGGGCATGCCATTTGGTTCCTTAGAAAGACTTGTGTGACTGACTGCATTGTGCTGTTTTTCTTTACTTATGCAGACTGACAGGTTTCCCCTCCACACACCCAGGGTGCCACCTGATGTACTGGGGTACCACTGCGCCCACCTGTTCCACCAACCTGGGCTCCCTTACTGTCCTGCTGAGCCAGGCCCTCAAGCATCCTCCAGCACACACACAGGTAGGAACACACCCAGCTGCAGAAAGACACAGACACTGAAATCAGTACTGCATGGGAGGACTCAGGGAGTTGCCCAGCACTCAAGTGCACACACCTTCTGGAGTGTAAGCCCCAAACTGCATTGTCTTGCATTGCACAGAGAACTGTACAGCGTAAGCTCATGAAATTCGCTCCCTCCCTCAGTGGGGAAGAAGACATGCACAGCTTTTTGCCCCCCAGTCATGAATTCCACAAACTGGTTTCAGAGAAAACAAAAACAAAATTATTAACAACAAAAGATAGATTTTAAGTGATTATAAGGGTTAGCAAACAGATCAAAGCACATTACTGAGCAAATAAAACAAACACACAAGCTAAGCTTAATACACTAAAGAAACTAGTTACAAGTAGTAATTTCTTACCTTAAATGTTGTTTTAGACAAATTGCAGAGGTTCTTGAAGGCAAGCTGCTCTTGCCTGCAGCTTAAAACTCCAGGTATTTCTTTCACAGGCCAGACACCTTCCCAGCCTAGGCTCAGTCCTTCTCTCCCCCCACCATCCTTTGTCTTTGTTTCTTAGATGTTTCCAGCAGTCATCCTGGGTGGGGATTCGGTAGAGAATGAATACTGATTAAGTCACTCCTTGGCCTTAAATAGGTTTTACATATGATGGGAACCCTTTGTTTTCCAGTGTGGTCCCACCTCACAATGGAAAAACACTGATATTCTATCATGGAGTCCAGTACCAGGTGACATGATCACATGACCCTGCAGTGTCAAAGCAGCCATGAGTCAAAGGTTGTTTGTAGCATCCCAGGAAACTTCTCAGGAAGGTGGGAGATTAGCATCTTTAAAGACCTATTGTTCTCCCTAATGGCCCATCCAGACTGATTGCATTCTGTCCGGTGGGCGTTCCCCAGGTGTAAACCCACTTGTAATTGATACATAGTCAATATTCCTAACTTCAGATACAGAAATGATACAGGCATACAAATAGGATAATCATATTAAGTGTGAGGATTATATGGGAAATTTATTCAGAGAAGTTAAAATATACCTGTAATTGTTCTTCCGTGAAAATAATATTCAGATAAAAATTTATACTCACCCACTCACTTTCCCCATCCTGGAGCTAGAGATTAGTGAGATTTAAGTGTGACAGGTTACGTTGTATCTAAGTCTTATGGGGGCACATGAGAAATGGTGAGGTATGGACAGGAAGCCCAGAGCCTCCCCGAGTGTTGGACTGCTGAGCCAATGACAGTTCCACTGTGGATAAATTCTTAAATACTCATTGGGCCACAGACAGAGACACAGATAGAGAATGAATGATTCTGTAATCCAGTGATTAGGGCACCCACTGGGAAGGTCGGAGACCCCAGTCCAGTCTCCCTGCTCCAACCACTCTTTCATTATTTAGCCACAGTGGAACAGCTTCAACAGGAGGGATGGAGGGACCCCTACATCAGAATAGCCCGTAGCTCAGTGGTGTGAGCACCCTCCTGAGAGGTGAGAGACCCCTGTTCAAATCCTCTCCCCTCATCTGGTAAAGAGGGTGGCATTGAGCCTGGGTTTCCCAGATGAGTGCTCTAACCACTGGGCTAAAAGTCATGATGGGTGGCAGCAGCACTTCCTCCTTCTGAATTTTGAATGGGACCTGGTCCGGTAGGCATGCTCAAATGGCCCCTCCCAAATCGGACCCTGCATGCAAGTCAGGTGGCTGAATGCCTGTCTTCCCCTGATTTGTGGATCACTCTGGGGCTTAAGTGTGAGATATAGAGGGACAACAGTGCACATGCTCAGATGTAGAAACACAGACATCTGGGGAACTTTTACCCTGAAAACTTACATGCTGAGTGACATTAAGAACCTACGGGGTCTGGTGGAAGGTTTATGGATTGCAAAGGAGCCAAAACAGATACTTAGGCATCTAAGTACTTTCAGGGATCCCACCCACGGACCCCAGTGGGTAAGGACTATAATATACAGTTGGTAGAGTGAGAAGATCTTTTAGAGTGTGTGACTGTTCCTGCCGCTGAACGGAGGGAAATGACTATGGTTTTCCTTCAAGGAGCAAGTCAGTTACACTTGTGCTCCACTGTAGCATAGAGCTATTGAAACAAAATGGACAAGATGCGTTTTCTGCCACAAGCAAGCCTTGAGAGAAGCATGGAGCATTACATTCTAGAACCATAAACATGTTTCTTTATTACAAACTGTTACTCCTTTGATTTCTTTTCAATAAATTTCTCTCTGTAGCAGAAAGAATGTCACTTCACAAACAGGTTTTAGATCTCCAAAGGCTTGCCTGGAAACTTTTGATATGCTGACTTCGTAATGTTTGTATATTTTTAGACACCGAGAGAATTAGGAAAAAATCCTAAGGTATTTGAGCAATACCAGTACCAAATATGTCTTTACTTATATTATACCGTACATATTGTTGGACATTTTTTATGGAAAAAACACAGGTTTAAATAAAGACTGCTCAATATTTCAGCAAGTGATATCATGAAAAACCACACCCAATCCACCAAAGAAAACACAGTAAGTAATAAGTGTGGTTGGGATTCTCTGCCCCCCAGGGAACTTCTCATCTGATACAAACTGTAAATTATTGTTCTTACTGACGGGGGTCCATGATCCTCCTACCCAGGTCTGTATATGCCTGTGACAGTGTGATTCAGTGTGAGATGGCTAAGATTCCTCTGTTGAAGGGGGGGTTAACACACAATGGAACACAGACATAGTGTGATATCTGTCTCACTGAAGTATCCCACTTTTGCCATTTTCAATTTAGTAACAATGAATTACAACAAAGGCCTTTATCTTTGGCTGAATTGGGAAACAAACAGTTGTGGAATTCAATACACTCTGCATCTATTTACACTGGGCTTGATTGTCCGAGGGGCTGAACAGCCACCATTCCCACTGATGTGCATTCATAGCTCCAGCT
>NW_020664436.1:59796886-59819338 GCF_002925995.2 Terrapene triunguis
GGTTTGGTCTGAAGCTGAGCAATCTTATTTGCAAAATAATTTGCCAATTCCCCATTGAGAAATACTCTACGCTGTCCCAGATGAAAACAACCTGCATTAACCAGATCTGAATGCTGGCATGCGGAAGATATCTTTCTTTGCCTGCAGCACAGCCATGATATAAGAATTTTTATAACTCTGTCACAATTCATTAGCCTCAGAACAGGACTTCTGCAACCAATGCTCTAGCAGTCTGCTCTCCTGTTTGATCAGTGGCAGATCATCTGAAAACCATGGTGACTTGTGAGAATAAAGTCAGGGTAACAGCATTTAGGACCATAGCTGAGTTCTAGAAAATATACAATAGGAAACAACTTTGCATAGAATGGAGATGGGCAGGAATATAGAATAGGTCTTTTCCATCTCTAATTTCTATGATTTAACAAATCTGCATTATAGACCTATTTTCAAAATCCTGGGCATCATATACAGATCATGGCTACACTTAGGCCTGGGCTACACTTGGGAATTCACAGCGCTGCCATGGCAGCACTGTGAAGCGTGAGTGTAGTCGCGCCGCCAGCGCTGCGAGAGCTCTCTCGCAGCGCTGTATGTACTCCACTCTCCGAGGAGAGTAGCTTGCAGCGCTGCGAGCGAGCGCTTTACAGCGCTGAACTCGCTGCGCTCGGAGGGGGACGTTTTCACACCCCTGAGCGCAGCAAGTTGCAGCGTTGTACAGCGCCAGTGTAGCCAAGGCCTTAGAAAGACTGTGGAACAGCAACAGATATTCATTTCAATATGCACTGAAGTTACCTGAAAAACAATCTATTGATTCCCCTAGTTCAATTAAACCATGGGCAACTTTCCTGGGAACTCCATGACATTTTATGGTTTTTACATTAATCTTGCTAAATGTTAATTTAGAGGTTCTTAAAAGAAGTGATACTGCAGGGTTTGAAAAGCTACAAAACTGAGCGCTAAGCCTGCTATTTATGGTAAACAAGAACTGTATTGTTGAGTCCCCTCCAATTTAAAAGGAATAAACAGCTATATGCTGCTTAGTATGTATCATACTTAACTATAACATGTTTTCAGTCCACCTTCTATTGTGTATAATTTTAAATGTAACTTACTACATATCTCTTGCCTTCATGTACTTTCTTTCCCTTCCTGGCTTCTTGCCAAATTTTCTTTCCTGGAATAACTCTTGGGGCCTCATTTCCACAGTTGCTGAGCACCTATCACTCACATTGACTTCATTTGGAGAGTGGATACTCAGCATTTGTGAACATCAGGCTCATAGCATTTCATTTCCTGTGCTGTCTTAAACATGTTTCCTCTTTTCCTCCCCCCACCCCACTTAACTCTCTTTCTTTCCCTACGTTGTGTTCTCTATCTCCTCCTTTATATATTCTCCCTCCTTCTGCCCATAAAATCTTTCTTTAAATACCATATTTCTCTTGTGTAACAATCTATCACTCATATTGATGATAGTTTAGATGGCTTAGATATCAGAAGTTTATGGCACTTGCCTGGGAGGGCTTCCTGTTCTGCATAGGCAAGCAGATTCTTCAAGCTCTCCAATACTGAATTTTTTTAAAAACACTAGACTTTTTCATAAAATACTGATATCATCATCACAGCACCGTGGCTTTGAAGTTTCTGTAGTTTAATGATGCTGAACAGTAAAATCTAGGAACAGAATTTTAAAAAAATCTCTCTCTACCAATTAATCAGAAACATCAGAGTGGCCAGATTCTTATACCATAACAGCCCTCCCAGAAACACACAGAGCCTCATTCTGATCTCACCTGGGTGTAAATCAAGAGTAACTCCATTAAAGATCAACACCGGTGAGAGACAAAAGTCAGGCCTACATTGCATGAGGTACACCCACACATATGCACATCTTGAAGACTAAGGATTGTGTCTTTTATGATTTAGAATCAACATCACAACTTGCTGTGACCCAAAGCAGAACTGCCTACTATATGTATAAAAATATCCCCAAAGATATAGGAAGGGATTACATTGCCCAGATTCAAAAGTGTCTACCTGGAGTATCTGTAGATGAAATCCACATTTATATCAGAATGACAGAGCTGGAGACTGGACTGCAGTGTTGCTTTTTTAGTCAGGAACTGGCACTGACATGTGGCATGTGAGAGGTGCCCTACAGCCATTTTCCTCTCGTTTCCCTCCATCCTCATCTTCACACTCCCACACATGTTCACAAAAGCATCAAAATGCTGAAATAGCCTGGATGTAAAGCTATAGAGAAACACTGATACAATGTAAATTACACAACCTCTTGGCACTATTTGAATCACACCAGCCCTAGCCTGGTCTACATTTATTCTAAGCATGCCTCATTATCATTTCCAAACCAGCTCTCTTTTGATGTTTATATTGCAAGTTGCATGGGTTTAGTTTTTATTACTTTATGTTTTCCTTCCTCAATTCTATTAACATTCTTACCAAGTCTCCTTAAGTAGCTAATTTCCATAATTTCTCTCATTCTGTTCTGTGTTTGATCTTCAACTCTTCCAAGGAATGTAAATAACTGAAATAAAAAAATCAAGATTAAAAAAAGAGAGTCTTCTATCAAGTGAGCAGCCTCATAACAAATGCTTATTAGAAACAAAAATAAAACGTCAATAAAGGGTGAGCGGAAGTTCCAATCCAGACGATTAAACAGGCGGCACATGGAAAATGCAATGTTGCCAGTCCCATCAGATGGAGAGATAATAGGAAGGAGGACTGGTCAACATGGTAGTATGCACATGCTTAGGGAGTCTGTCCATATTGAAGAAAAAATGTCGATATTGAAGAAAAACTTAACCCACTGTTCATTGTGTGAATTACAGGTCTTCCTCTGTACCCAATTAGTTAGGAGAGAATTGGACTTACTACTCAGCCACCATAAGATGGAAACAAGAAAACCAGAGTCAGGAAAAATCTGGCCTTGGCTAGGCAGACATAACAAAAACATCTGCACAATTGCAGTGTTACTAACAAGGACAGATTCATGAGAAGGGGGAGGAAGTGTGAATAACTGACCTTGTTTTGTGTTTGTAATTATAAGTTTCTAGCTGAAATTGCTTTGCTGATAAGTAGAATAATGAATTATTATTTGCTGTTGCTGGGGAGATTTTTAGCCTATTAGAGTTCATTATGAGTTATGTGCTTGATCCAGAGAAAACCTATAAAGAGTTTCGTTACAGAGTATACTTTGGAGAAGTTTGGATTTTCTATGAGCAAGGAATCACTGGCATAAAACTCCCCAACAGCTAGGAGTAATGCTGGCAACTGGAAATCTGTTGCTGCCACTCAACACCACCTCAGACTTTGGGTAACTATATTCTGGAGTGTTCTAGACTACTGCATTTTGGTGTGTGCTTTGTACTTAAAAAAAACAAAGATTTTTGGGTAGAAGCACTCGTGCTTACCAATTATTCATCAGACGGAGGTGCTGTGTCACCCACTGATTTATTTCTTGACGCTGCCTGGAAAACAGAATAATTACCATAGCTTTGGGTTCAGATAACCCCGGGTAACAAATCCACAGAGGATGTGAGTCTGTTACAGTTCTTAGCCTGAGAACCTGGCTCTTTAGCTTATGTGACAGCCACTCATGCTTTTAGCTCTAGAATTCCCCAGTTCAGTCATTGGGGTCAGCCAAGATAGTGGCCATCACACGGAACCAGTTACAGGAAAAACTACCATATATGAGGCTAGGAAAGAACAGAACACTTTTGGTTGTCACCATTACCAACCAAGGTTTAACAGTGTGGTGTGTGGACATAAATGATGCTTATAACCAACCACATCACTAACTGGTTACAAATTCGATTAAAAGTTGTAGGTCTTGTCTATAGGAGAGAAGTTTGGGGTTCTACCCATTGTTTGGTCCTCCTGTTATGCCTATAACACATCCATCCACAGACAAAATGGTCCCAGTGATGAGTAGGAAATCAGACCACCAGTTGGTGACTGAAATATAGTTAGTGATAAAGATATGCTTTTAGAATGGTTGCTATGGTGAATAGCCATATTCAGAACATATATTTAAAAATTATTATCGCCATCTTAGCTCAGTCTCATTGTAAAACGAGGTTTCTAATTGGTAATACCATAAGTATACTGGTCCAGATCCTCAAAGGTACCTATGCATCTAACTCACATTGAATTCAATGGGAACTAGGCTCCTAAACCTTTGAGGATCTGGGCCTTTGCACTTATTTCCTACTGAACTCTGGTAAATGTAAAACCAACTGGGGTTAACTAGCAACAATCACAGCTCTGCAAGAAGACATTAGAATGGTAAAAACACCTCATTTTTGCTTGATTTTTGTAACCAAAATGTTTTATGGCAGATATTTGTGAATATCTAAATTTATTCACAAATTCCTTGCCTGCCCTTCTGGATGAAAGTTCATGGAAAGAATCAATTAATCAAGTGTATTTGATCACCAGATGTGCATGTCCTGGGGTATGTTTTACATCAGCCAGGGACACAATGCTATGGTAAGTGATGATTAATGCTCAGCTGACTATTTCACAGAGCAACAGACAAACATTTGATGGATGTGAAGGAATACTGTCCAGCTGAAAAAGCAGAACTGAGAAATTGACCTAATTAGAACACACAATTAGTGACCACCTATGAGTAGTTTAAATGACTCGCTTATCATCACATAGGAATTCTGTGGCAGCTTTATTCTTTCTCCCAGGCAGGTAAACAAACTGGCCTGGCTCGCCAGGGTGCTTACTCTGGCGAGCCGCGTCCCAGAGGTTGCCGACCCCTGGCGTAGAAGGTCAAAACCAGGAGGCTGAACTATTGGATCTGTCACAAGATCGGCAGTATCTATGTTTGAAGCTTGTTCTTGCCACCTAGCATGCCACTTCAGAGGTAATATCAAGGTTCTTTAAAGGAATTGTCCAAATGGGGTGCCTGGAGCCAAGCCAGTAGATCAGTGGATTAGACATACCTTTAAAAAGGGATAGATGTGACTGATCTTGTACCCTAAGGACAGGGCCGGCTCTAGGCACCAGCAAAGAAAGCAGTTGCTTGGGGCGGCAAATTTGCAGGGGCGCAAGAATCCAGCATGGGAGCTGAGAACCAACAGGAGGCCCTGGGAGCTGTAGTTCCTTGGTTAGCTCCCTGCCTATAGAGCCAGCCCTGGAGCAGGGAAAGAACTACATTTCCCAGCATTCCCTCGGCCG
This sequence comes from Terrapene triunguis, assembly GCF_002925995.2. Lineage (NCBI taxonomy): Eukaryota > Metazoa > Chordata > Testudines > Emydidae > Terrapene > Terrapene triunguis. The sequence goes on from NW_020664436.1 coordinate 59,802,092, forward strand.
CAATTAACAGGAAAGGGAGGGGGAAGGAGTGTGGAACTGAAACCTCATGCTGCAGCTTGCTGTGAATGGTAGGGACAGAGCCAGCTCTAGGTTTTTTGCCGCCCCCCACCCCAGCCCTGGGCTCCCCCCGCACCCCCATGTTGCCCCAGCCCTGGACTCTCCCCCGCCCACACCCCCTGCTGCCCCAGCCCTGGCCCCCACTTGCTCCCCCCTGCTGCCCCAGCCCTGGGCTCTCCCCCCACCAGCATCTCCTGCCGCCCCAGCCCTGGGCTCTCCCCCCACCCGCATCTCCTGCCGCCCCAGCCCTGGGCTCTCCCCCAAAGAAAGAATTGGGTGGACTAAATGGACAGTGCACCTCTCTATCTGAAGCCTAGCAAGGGAGGTACGTGGATCCTACTAGAAGTTAAAATGAAAAGTAAGGGAGGGGAGGCTCTGGACCTGGGCAGCTTTAGATACAGTACCAGGCATGTAGGAGGATTTACACTTCTGAGTCATGGAAGCAGAAATTGACTTTTCCTTTCCAGATTTAGCTAATATTCAGAAAGGGAATCTAGCACCTGCCTTCCAGATTTGAACACCTCAAAATTCAGGAGTGCTCAAGCTCAATTTGGGCAGCTGTTACTTCATTTCTCCCAAATCAAATATACTGATCCACTGTAACTTGCTGTAGAAAAAGTAGAATAAATTGAGCAAGAAATGCTTCCCAGTGGTTATTAGGGCTGGAATTGCTATTTTCAACAGCCATTGCTTTTTTTTTTTTTAAGTTTTGGTTTATTTGTTTAAAAGGAAGACAGTGATATTGCATTGGCAAATTGCCCATAGAAACAAAGAATGGAACAAAAGAATAATAAAGGCACCTCAACTTTTCCTCATTTATGTAGGGTAGTCTTATAATATGCATCCAGATATCCTTCAATCACACAAGCTGAAAATTGTTCCACTTTACTGCAGTTCTGTAACCATATGGGAACCAATCCTGTCTGTGTTCTGTGCACATCCAAAATTCCTGCTGAATGACCCGCCCTGGGAGCGAGTTACCAGTGACCCAGGGCTGGGGTGGCAGGAGGGTGCAGTTGGGGGGGGGGGGGGAGGAGAGAGAGCCCGGGCGGGGAGGCAGGCAAAAATTTTTTTGCTTGGGGCAGCAAAAAACCTAGAGCCGGCTCTGCCTAAGGAGCAGATTTCGCAAGGTGACTTGTCACTTGATGTCAGAAGGGGCAAGACTGAACAGGACCAGCAGCCTGGCCAGATTGGTTGGTCGGTCTCATGGTACCAGTTATTATACACATAGTGTCATTCAGCTGAGTGTCCACTAGTCCTGTGTGAAAGGAACTGAGCCACACCGGGGAGCAATACTCTGGCACAGAACAGAACAAGGAAAGCCCAGAGCTTCTCGGTGTCTGTGCGTTGGTTCCCCAGGTTGAACCAGCTAGTTTGCTGATCAGGTTGTTGTTGTCTTTATTTTCAGTGAGGTCTTGGTAAGAGATCCCTTGAATATCTAGGTGTGGTCCAATGTAACAACACCTAAATGCACAGGCTTTGGGTCATGATCCAGCCTGTGGCCATTCAGGAAGATGTTAAGATGTTTGTTGGCTTTCGTGTGGTTTAGATGGAAACAGCTGGACACTGTCTTTCTGGCACTTGGCTTAAATCACCACCTTTTACAATAATGGGTCATCTCTTTTCTGCATCCAGGATTTCTTCTAGGTGACTGAAATCCTGGGCCTGCACTACCAGACAGATGGCATCTGCATAGATTAAAACTCCTGGCAGTGGTGTAGAGAAGGTCGTTTGTGAAAAAGTTGAAAATTGTTAAGTGTCAGAGGGGTAGCCGTGTTAGTCTGGATCTGTAAAAAGCAACAGAGAGTCCTGTGGCACCTTTAAGACTAACAGATGTATTGGAGCATAAGCTTTCGTGGGTGAATGCCCACTTCATCGGATGAAGAGATACTTCTGCTGGTGTGCTGAGACCACAGCCTATTTCTAACATAAACAATACCGTAGCCAGTTTGTACCTCATTTTCCAAATCTGTAAAATATGGATAATCCATGCCTAGTTCACAAGGATGCAGGGAGGCTTCATGAATAAAGGTTTGTAAAGCACCTTGATATTCTTGCATGGAGGATGCTAGAAAAGGGAAAGATATACTGAACCATAAAACAAGCAATAATAAATCAATTTTTAATTATTGTTCTTTCACTTCTCTTTATTTAAAATCTGCAAAATAGGATTATGATACTTCACTATTTACCTTCTTCAAAGAGCTACTGTGTGATTTAATTTATATTTATATGCATACATACAGAAAGATGCTTTTATCATATCCTCAGATAACTGAGAACAGAATTTGGCTCAGTATTATTGCTTAGCTTATTATACAGCAGACAGGCTCCCATTGTTCACGCCAACCATTCTGTTTCTAACAGAAAAAATATCATCCAAATTGGTCAGGGGATTTCATACCAATATAATTATCCAAAATTCAAGAGAAACAGTATCTGAATGCACACTACAGAGTGATTGGTATACACTGATGCTAGGAATTCTCTTCCTCCCCTCGCTCCCTCCCCTCTCCAGTTCTTCTATAATTCTCTCCTGCTACCTAAGAAAAGTGAATAGGGCAAGCAACTGAATTTCAGTGTCCAGGCATGAACCAATATTTTAATGGCTTCAAGTTTGAAATCAAGTTTTTCAGCCACCCAGTATTTTAGCAAGATGATTTCTTTTAGGGGGGAGCAACATGTTCTTGGTTTTGTTTTGTTTTTAAGCTAGGATGCTTCATTCTTATCTATTTATTCATAGTGTGATAGTGCAAAGTGGCCCTCATGAGGATTCTACTCTGCTAGGCATTGCACAGCTACAAAGATAGAGTCTCTGCTGCAAAGAGCTTACCACATAAGGAAGGCAGCATACAAAGGATTCAGGAAAGGGATGCAGTGAATTGTGTGCAAAAATTATTTTCTTTTTTAAGAAAGTGCTGTGTATTATAGCTGCTAGCAACACCTGTTATCAAGATTGCCCAACACGACCCATTATAACACCCTGTTTTCAGTTACTTATAACTTTGCCAACCTTTGAAATTTTCCATGTCAGGTCTGCCTCAGATTGAGTGTTTTTTCGTTCAGCCAAAAATGATTCAGCTATTTCTGAGAAGGAAGATAGGGACACTGGAAAAGTGTGTGTCATCCTCACTGAGTACAGAATGATATTAGCCTTTTTTGCATCTGCATCACATTGCTGACTCATATTCAATTTGTGACTCACAATAAACCCCAGATCCTCTTCAGCAGTACCACCACCTAGCCAGTTATTCCCCATTTTGTAGTTGTGATTCAGTTGATTTTCCTTAGTAAGTTTAGTATTTTGCCCTTGTCTTGATTGAATATCAGTTTGTTTATTTCAGACCAATTCTCCAATTTACATCAGACCCTGCCCTGCTGATTTTAATAAATCTAAGTTATCTAAATATTCTTTAACTCGTTCTCTCCCTATTTTGCCTTTCTTTCCATCCCCTGTGGTTGTAGATGTCAAGAGTGTGATTGGTTTACCAAAGTGATGACCTGGTAACCAAGCGGCCATGTGGATTTCTCATGGGAAATTTTATTTGCTTACTTAGGGCTAGTGCAACACTTCCTCACATGAGTAATCCCATAGACTTCAATGGGATTACTCAGGTGAGTAAAGCCTCGCCAATATGAGCCCTTAATATTCGTACTGAACTGTGAATATGTTGAGTGCTAGGTATTGTGTTATACTGTTACTCCCTTTAGTTCATGAAACCCACCAGAACATGAATCTCCATTGAAAAGCTGGAGATGTGGGCTGTTGCAAACAAGTGATGATTGCAGCATTCTCTGTTGGCTCCTTTATTCCATTTCCTTAGTTTTGCGGATATTGAATGTGATTCTCACAAGCATTATGAGAGAAGAATAGCAATTTTTAAATCAGCACCGCAGAGCTGGAAAGCTACAAGTGCAATACCACAAGCATGCTAGCAGTCTTCACACTGAAATGTAGAAATTTGACTTGAAACACAAGATAGCTACAGCTAGCACATGATTTATTGATTACCACCTGTCACGTGATGAATTCCTTGCTAGTTTTACTACAAATGCTGTTTTATTGAGTCCTATGGAGTCAAATTAAAAAAAATATTATAGGCAGAAATGAAATATTCAGAAGTAGAGCCTTCAAACATCCCATCCTTTGCTATGCTTTTGTCAGCTCTCACAAGAGAAACAGCAGTAACCATGGTCAACACTTGAGGGGAGATTCTGTGTGAAAACAACATTAGAAATATCTGCACCTGGTCTATACTAGAACCTGTACTGTTGCTATCACTGATGAAACTGAATTGATGCTAGACTTACTCATAATCCTCAGTGTAGACACAACCTTTGGTCTATTACAATGTAAGTTTCATCTCTTTATTGACTGGTAGACCCTGGCATGGGATACAGATGGTCCTGTGCTTTCATATTTGTAAAGGTAATTTAAAAGAGAAACAAACAACCCATGAGTTGTAATGAAGGATGATGATGCAACTACTGGACTGTTCATTAGGGTTGATCAAATTATTATTTGTAAATAATTTAGCCACTGTTGGGATTTTGACAAATTATTCATAAATAATTTTGCCATTGTTTGACCATCTCTACTATTGACTTTCATAGCATGCAATAATGTTATCAGAAAAATAATGCCCTGGATTGCACAAAGTGCATGTTACTGGTTATTCAGTGGAAAGGGAGGGACATTTGTTCTATGGCTCAAAGAGCTCATTAAGAAATCTAAACTGGATACTGGTTCCTAGACTGGACTGAAAATTTGCCACTAAAGCATTTTTAATGGAAAATGCTGTTTTCATGAGATTATTTTATTTTTATTTTTTTTTTGGCAAAACAGTCCATGTTTGTTTAAAATTTTCAAGTTTTTGTTGAAAAACTAAAAATGATGTAAACTATTTGAAAAATCTTCAGTTTTGCAGTTTTCAGTTTTTAGATGAAAACCCGAAAAATTTAACACACAAAAAAAATTCAGTTTTGTTGAAACTTTGCATGGGGAAAAATTATTTCCAGAACAGCTTTACTTTCTGTGCATACTGTAGCACAGTCCAGTACCTACAGAAGAAGCCTGACAGCTTCCTATTCAGAAGATGTGTTTAGGAAAGATGTTGATGACAAGATATCTCATTACATGATTTTTAAAGGGTTCCTGTTTAAATGTATAAAGAAAGACATTTTAAATGCTCTCACCAATTGTAATTATTTTGCTACTTGGAGTGTTAATCACCCAATCTTTCACACATCCAAGAAATAGGACTTTGATCTTAGCTATTTGAATTACAGTATATCTTAGTTGCATGAGTTGAATAAATATGCATGATATTCTTTGATTCAATCCGTAACTAATACATGTAACAGAAGAAAAGTTCATGCTGAAAGCAGTAATAGATTTAATTTGCTGCCATGGAAGCCAAAGTGCAAAATCTTCATGAAGGGAACATGGGCAAATAGTACTTGGTACTACACACAATATAAACTAGGTGAAGCTAGGCTAGGCTGGGCAGATCAGACATATATTCCTATTTGCACTTTGTTTTCCCCCACATTCATTATATACGGTTCTTTCACCTATTTCCATTCCACATCAAACATAATTCATAAGGGAAGTGCTACTACTAAATGGAGGGCCATTGATGTGCCAGCTTAGTAATACAAAGAATCTATAGTTCACTCCCTAGGAGGAGTTTTTTAGATCACTTACAGTATAGGTGTTTCAAGGAGTGACCTTTTTGCTTTTCTGTGTGCAGCTTTAGAAACTTTTCCAGTAGGTCTGGAACAGTTAGTTATTGACACAACTAGACCTCCAGGGTAATCTTTAAGGCAGTTCCTAGTCCCTTAAGGTTGAGCCACAGCACAAGCACTTTTTAAAAGACAGGTATAATTTATCTGTTTTGCCATTACAGTAATAATAAGAATCAAAATGTTCACTTCTCTAGTGTTTGTCATCCATAGTCATCTGAAAGTGTAAGCTCTATTAACTGACTGTCATAATCTATCAGGCAGGCAAATATAGTTGTCTGCAACTAACTCAATACAAATAAAAATACAAAGATGCATATTACATTTTAAATAAGTTATAAAACCTGCTGATAATTGCTGTAATATTTTGTTTAAAAGAACACATTTTGGGGGGGACTGAAAGGTTTGTGTCTTTAGAAGAGTGCTGTCAAGTACGTCAGGCCCTATATTCAGGTGCAACCATTTAGTTTTCTAGTGTATGAATAATATGGTTCAGCAATATCAATACAAACTGTGTATATAAACTTAATTTTACCTTTCTTTCCTCTTCATTTTTCACTTCAGCAGCCCACTGCACCTGCATTCTTGCCTTGCCAAGTTCCCACTGCTTTATAACTATAGGGCATCTGCCTTACACAGGGTTGAAAGGGGTTATGGGGGCCAGGCCTTCAATAAGAACTCCACTGGATGCACCTGGAGGACGAGCACGTGAGCATGCTATGATTCAAAGCCACTGATTAGAAGTAGGCTTAGTTGGCCAGGGTAAAACTCAGGATCAGTGAGCAGCAAAGAGGCTGTGCAGGAAGGCAAGCTGCAGTCATTCTGAGTGGAGGGAGTTGCAAGGCTGGTGGAATTCAGGGAGAAGGGAAGTTAGTTATGTAGGAAGAAGCCCAGGGAAACAGCAGCAAGGGCTGGGACCTACACAGGGCCGGCTCTAGGCACCAGCAATACAAGCTGGTGCTTGGGGCGGCACGGCAAGCGCCAGAATGCCGCCCCTAAAAATGTGCCCCGGCCGCCCTAGCTCACCTCCGCTGCCGCTCGTGCGCCGCTTCTCCCCCTCCCTCCCAGGCTCTCAAGGCTGGGAGGGAGGGGGAGCAGCGACGCGTGAAACAACTGTTTCGCGCGCCGCGGCCGCTCGGGATCTCCCCCTCCCTCCCAGGTTTGAGAGCCTGGGGGGAAGGGGCGGAGTTGAGGCAGGACGGGTGTGGGGTAATTAAAAACCGGGGGGGGGCGGCCAAAATTGTTTTTGCCTTGGGCGGCAAAAATCCTAGAGCCGACCCTGGACCTACAGAGCCTTAGCTGCTTGTTATAGGTCCCTGGGCTGGAATCCATTGTACAGGACAGGTCTGGGTTCCCCTACCAGCCTCTTGTGAGTGGCAGAGAGTGTTGGAGAGGCCAGCCAGCGAGTCTGGAAGGCCTTCGAGTTCCCCAGATGGGGAGGACCTTAGTGATGTGCCATGAAGAGGAGACTGCAGTCCCTGGAGCGAGAGGGTTGCAGGGAGAGACTGCATGGGGGAAGACACTGCCAGAGGGGGAGCTCAATGCCTGGCAGAGCTAATTCCCAGGACAGCCAGCAGAAGATGCCACCATCCGTGAGGGCACCCCATGACACGTCCGTTCATATATTTGAACATGTTTCAATTTCATTCTTCAGGTTTTTTTTAAATGCTCTAAATTTTTCCCACCTTCATTCAATCACCATCCCTTTCCTATCCAAAGTCAGGCTTTCAAAAATCCACACAAGCATTTGCCCAGGGTGAGTAGGAAACATTCTTGGGCCCATGTCATCATTTTCTGCAGAATCTAGTTTTCATAACTCCCCACCCCAAGAAAAGCCCCCATGGCTCTATCCCTTTTGTTTGCAAAGAAAACTTTCCAAGCATGATTTTAATGCAATCCAATGCAGACACATCTGCCTCACTCTGCAAATGCACAGCTCCAGAGCCTCTGCTACTGCTAAGTTTCTAAAAGCTGCAGAGACTGAAAAGTGTCCAGTTTCCACTGATGTATTTCAAATGCCTCTGGGCACAAGGGAAATTAACAAGAATCAATTAAAATGTAATTCTGCTAAAGTGTAAAAAGCTCTAATAGAGGAAGGGTGGGGAGAGATTAAAAAAATGAAGGCTATAATGAAGGGGAATTGTATAGTAGTTTTAGCTGATGTGTGTGTGTGAGAAGTAGAGTAGTGCAGAACAGTGGTTCTCAAACTCTTTACCATCAAGCCCCACTTTTTTCCCCAAAGTAAATGAGCTCAGTTCTTAACTTCAAGTGTGCGAGGGACAATTATTTATATATATATATATATATATAAAAAAACTATTAATGAAATATTAGTATATGCAGTTAGAATAGCCTTTACCTTGACTGGTTTCATGACTGAGCTTGTTTCTGTGCAACCAGAATGACTGACTGAAACTGGAGAGTGACCTGCCTTTCCCCTCCTTGACCTTCTGTCCTCCCAGCCTGTTCCCTTGTGAGTGTGTTTTCTCAAACCCCAGTCCTCCATTCTGTCATCCTCACCATGCTATTAACAAGGCTGTCCGACAACTGAGTGCTACAGCCTCTCTCTCCTCCATTCTCAGTTCTGCTCTGGGAAAAAGTCTCCCTGTCTTCTGTCCTAGTGCCACAGCAGTTGCCAGCAACAGCAGGGTGGTTCCCAATACCACTTAAGGGAAACCCTGCTCTCTCCCCAGCTGGGTGTGAGAGACAAACCTTGGCTGGGGCTAGGAAATCAAACAGAAAATTATTACAGACAGTGCTTAGCAGCTGTGGGTGGGGGAGGGGAGTGACAAGGAGTCAAGGGCGGCTCCAGGCACCAGTGCAGCAAGCGCATGCCTCAGGCCGCCTTTGGCGGCATTTCTGCGGGAGGTCCGCCAGTCCCACGGTTTCGGCGTCAATTCAGCAGCGGGTACACCGGCGCAGGACCGGCAGAGCACCCGCAGAACCGCTGCCGAATCCGTGTGACCGGGGCGGACCTCCCGCAGAAACGCCACCGAAGGCTGCCTGACTGCCATGCTTGGGGCAGCAAAAAACATAGAGCTGCCCCTGCAAGGAGTCATAGACCCAGCAAAAAAACCTCAAAAACAAGCTGGGTCACATCGCGCATGGTCTTACCAGAGCTGCTGCTCCCTCCCGTTAAGCACTGCATATAGCCATTTGCATTTTCTTATTTTCAAGGCGGTAAATGAACAAAATTCAGCTCCAATCCAGACAGATGCTCTCCTGCCCCCACCACTGGTTCAAGTCCCCATCATTTGGGAAAGCCTGATATAGACACACCCAGTCCCTGTAGCAGCTGACTGGAGGCTGAGAAGAGCCCTCACCTTTGTATAAGCCATCTGGCTCTGGGATTGGCTGGGAAAACAGAAGGAAAGAACACTCCTCCCGGCACCCTCAAGTGTTGGGTAGGGGTGCTACAAATTTATCAGAGGCCTGTATGAAGCCTTCACTGAGATGGCTAATTACCATTTTGGAAGGGGCCAACCCTCTCTCCCAAACCTTAATTCTTTATGGCATGGGCAGAAGAGAGAAGATGATTTCTTTACCCCAAGCCCCGTTTTGGTTAGAGAGCTGGCAAGAAATCCCACCCTCCTCTTATTGGAGACAGTGAAAGCAGGACTGAGCGCCTCCTTTAGAATGGCAAACTGGATATAGACCACCTGGGCAGCTCATGATCAATCAGCTGGCCCAAACAATCTAAGACCAGGACTGGGAGATAGATTCACAGAGAAGCCTGCTGGAGCAAATCACTTGATCTCAAAGTGCTTTACAAAGGAGGTCAGTATCATTATCCCCATTTTACAAATGGGGAAACTGAGGCATGGAGCAGCAAAGTGACTTGCCCTGGTCACCCAGCAGACCAGTGGCAGAGTCAGGAATGGAACCCAGGTCACCTGAGTCCCGCTCCAGCATGCTAACCACTAGGCCACACTGCTAGAGCATAGAGATCCAGGCCCATCTAGCAGATGGCATGAACCAGGTCTGATTGCTAGGCCCATGAGTCAAGATAATTAGGGAAAGTGCCTTGATCTGGCCTAGCGTTGAAGGGGTGATGCCAGGAGAGGCATAGCTATCTGGCAAACCGCAGCCACTGGGAGTTGCAGGCAGCTATGCAAACATAAACAAACTGTCTGGCGGCCCACCAGCAGATTACCCTGATAGGGCAGTGGTGGGCAACCTGTGGTCTAAGTGTAGATAGGCGAGTTCCTTAGCTGACCATGGTTGGAAAGGAGCTAAAGTAGGATTCTCTTGGAGGGAGCACGGTGGTCCTGGCATTTGGTCTCAGAATTAGGTTGTCCTGCTCATGCTTCAAAGAGCCAGATTCTTCATCACTGGCAATTGTTTAAATCAAGATTGGATGTTTTTCTAACAAGATATACTCTAGGAATTATTTTGGGGAAGTTCTATGGCCTGTGTTATAAAGGAGGTCAGACTAGATGATCCAAATGGTCCCTTCTGGTCTTGGAGTCTATGAACTCTTTGAGAGTGAGAGGAATTCCAACCCACCGTGGGCTACTGCTCAGACCCAAGAGTAGGAGAACAGGAAATATGTTTTCTTTAAAGAAATATTTCTTACACAGTGCATAATTGACTGGAGAAATCATTGCCACAAGCTGTCACTGGAGCCAAAGGCTTAGTAGGATGAAATAGAGCCTTCCATTGAGAGAAACAGTAGAGCTATCTCCTTCAACTAGTCTATTTCATTTGGAAGTGAAAGAGTACTTTGTCACAAGGTGATCACTCACCACTGGGCTGGTGCCTCCCCCTGGGCACTCTGGGGATTAGCCTGAGATTGATGCCCCCATCCACCGTTTGGGCACCTTTTGGTTCTGGCTCTTGATCCAGCCCACAGCCCCCTCTTGACCACAGAAACCACCGCATCCTCTTCATGTCTCAGCCCTCCGGCTAGGTTGCCATTTGTGTTTCCCCCTTCCGAGGTTGATTATCACTGTCCAATAGTCCAGCCACATCCTCAGTGGCAAGTGGGGACCCAGGCCCATCCACTACTCCATGTCCCAACCCAAGACCCCTGTAAATAGCAGCCTCCTGCTGTGCCTCTAACTTCCTTTAATGTTGCTAGGATTCCCTGGGCCACTTCCCCATGGCCCCAGTACCTCCTTTGCCCTTACCTCAGGGCACTCAGATGCTTAGTCCCAACAGCCAGCCAGGAGTTCCCTCCTGCTCCCCTGCTAACAGCTGCTATGTCCAAGGTATTTACAGTTCTCTCTCCCTGAGCACCCAGCCACCACTAACTGACTCAGGCCTTGCAGCTCCTTTGATATGGGCCCACTGGGTCCTGATTGGCTGTTCCTTACAGCTTCTCCCTGATAGGCTGCTCCCCACCAGCCTCTCTAGGCTGCTTGGAGGACTCACCTCCACTGCTCCACTCTGGGATAGGGGAATAATTAATCTCTTTTACACCTGTGTGGGGTGGACACTCCATCACATTCACATATAAAAAATAAATAATATACAGAAAAACGGCCAAGCAGATGCTCCTTTTCACCTTGTCTCACAATAATAGGCTAGAAAGGCACTCAGCAAAGCTAAGAAAACAAATAAGATATTATTTTACTCAGTTGATATTTAAATAATCAGTCCTTACATAAATCATTAATCAGTCCTTGTAACTCACTTGTGTAGGACAGAGGCAAGCAGCAAAGATTCAAATCCAGTTACATTAATATGAAATGATAGCAACTGCTGTTACTGCATGACATACAAAGATGATCCAGCCTCGTGCTTTACATCAGAAACTGATCTCCTGCTATGACTATGAAGAAATTTCTCTCTGTAGCATATTGGACAATTGTCTAAATATTACCGCCCACGGGATACTGAATTAGGTGCACCCTGGGGCTGTTATTGTCTACAATTCCTATTTACATAACCCTGTCAGTTGCTTTCAAATATCAGCACTTTATATATATATATAAATTGTGAACAGGGACATTGGTCAAATATCTGATGATGATGATGTCCCTGTTCACAATTAATGCTGCAAGGAGAAATCCCATCATTTGGCAAAGTTACAGAAATATAAGTAGATGAAGAATGCAATCCAAAAATAAAGCTTGCAACAACTAATGGGGCAGAGAAAAAGGATTACTTTCAAACAATTACTTCCTTGAAACTGAAGAAAGTTAACTTCTGTCTTCGTGGGGATGTATTATGTAGGTTGTCCAGAACACTTGATGGACCCACAATCTGTTGAAGGGATACTCTGAATTCGGCAAGATAAACTTCCTGTAGGTTCGAGGAGTTCAGCTGAGGATCACATTGACAGCAGACAAAAGAACAGAAGCTAATTTGCATTTAAATATATACAAATGTTTTAAAATAACTCTAATATTTGCTTGTACTTGTATCTTCCTTGATAAATCTGTTCCCTGGGTGTAACTGAGGTCAGAACTTGACCCAATCAGCTTAGTCCTCCCCATGCAGTTAGAAGGATAAGGCAACCATAGGTCACATTTTAGTACTTCATTAGGCCACTACTGTTTTGAACTCTACTCTGGCAAGCTACTAAGCATGGCAGTGAGCTTGGAGCACAGCAGGGAGATTGAAACTTGATCATCACTGTTATGGCTTCCACCAACACCAGCCAGGTGAGTCTTTCTGCTGTTCCTGAAAAATGTCCTGAGCTGGTTCTTCTGTAGCTCTAAAACATAGTCAGATAATTTGTGACATTCTTTTCAAAATATCCCTGTTAAATAAAGAAGGATAATTTGAGGTTCTGATTTCTTTCATTATAATAAACTTCAGTGTGTAGAATGGTTAATCACACAAAAATAGATTTGCTCTGCTCAGTTTTTCCTTTTTATGTATAATAAATTAAAGATAGAGATATTCCAAAGCCCTCTTAGAAATATGTTCTTGGAGGCTTTTTCTACCCTGTGGCTATTCCATCATTATAATGCTATCATGTCACTACCATTGCTCCAGTGCAGAATACCAGGAATGATTTAACAGTGCAAAAACACTGTTCAAACCAGCTTGTTAAGCCACTGATATGAAAAGGAAGGTGGAAGTGTGCATGCTTGTGTATGCTTTTTTTTAATTCTCTTCCTTAGTATCAAATCAGTTTAACTTTGAAATGAGCTAGGAAAGCTCCTGTCTTACCTGATAGTTAACTTTTAGGGTCAAATTCTGTTTTACACAACTCCACTTTCCAGTCAAGTTTCATAGGGTGTAAACCAGCTCAGAACTGGATTCTTAGGCTAATGGTTTAAAATATGGGTACCTTAAATCAAGTGCACAATCTGATCACCTAATTTCTGGAGATCCAAAGCACCAACAAATTCCACTGAAGTCAATTGAAACAACTAGTCTATCAGCACCCCTGAAAATCAGACCACTTTTTTTTTTATGTGCCTAATTTTAAGCACCCATGTTTGAATATGTTGGACCTAATGTCTCCAACATACTTAAAGAACAATGGTTTCTTAAGGAGACAATAGATTCTGAAAATAAACACTGAGTTTCTTCCTTGAATATATTGATCAGTTTGCCTGTGGACTCTATTACTATTAGATTCACAAGAACAATTTGTTCTACTATAAGAGATGACAATGAACCATTATGTTTTGCCCAAACAGAGAAAATGCTGACAGCTTAATAGTCTGACATCATTTTTTCCATTTAGTACATAGTTTTAAAACATTTCTCTTAGTAATTTTGTCTGAGGCAGGACTCTGGTTCTATACCTGGCTACACAGTTCATGACTTTGGGGGAAAATGTTTTGTTTTGCTTAAGTTTTCCCCTTTTTTCTAGAAAAACTGGAATAATACTTTCCTCTCTCACAGGAGTGTTTGGTATAGAAACAAAGGTTGGAGTTGCATCCAAACTTTAGCCAAGTTTAGTGCGGATTACATGTTTTGGTTTCTCTAGTTGAGGTTTAACTAAGGCCCCGTCTACACTGGCAAGTTTCTGCACAGTAAAGCAGCTTTCTGCACTGTAACTCCTGAGGTGTACATACTGCTAAGCCACTTAACGTGCAGAAAGTGCGCAGTTGTAGCGCTATTAAAAAGAACACCCCGACGAGAGGTGTAGAGCTTTCTGCGCCGGGGCTACAGCACTGTGGTGCCAGTGTAGACACCATGGCCATTATAGCGCTGTGATTGGCCTCTGGGAGGTGTCCCACAATTCCTGTTCTTAGCTCTCTGGTCATCGGTTTGAACTCTACTGCCCTGCCCTCAGGTGAACAACCGTCATCCCTACCCTGTACATTCCTTTGCAAATTTGAAAGTCACCTTCCTGTTTGCCTGCTGATGTGTGCAGTGGTCTCACCGCATCTTTCCAGGTGGCCATGCCTGCTCCATGCACCAGGCGATCCCCCTCTTGGAACAATTCCGAGCTGCTGGACCTCATTGGCATTTGGGAAGAGGAGGCTGTGCAGTTCCAGCTGCATTCCAGCCGTAGGAATTATGATACCTATGGACAGATTTCACGATGCATGATAGAAAGGGGCCATGACCGGGACACATTGCAGTGTAGGGTAAAAGTAAAGGAGCTGCGGAACACCTACCACAAGGTGCGGGAGGCAAACCGCCGCTCCAATGCTGCGCCCAGGAGCTGCCGGTTCTACAAAGGGCTGGACGGGATACTCGGTGGCGACCCCACCTCCACTGTGAAGGACCCTGTGGATACTTCGTTGGCTCGCGTGCCAGTAGAGAGTGGACCGAGCCAGGAGGAGGAAATCTTGGATGAAGAGGGGGAGGGGGAGGGGGACCCAGAACCAGAGGACAACTCGGAGGCAAGAGATGCATGCAGCCAAGAGCTCTTTTCTACCCCTAGCCAGTCACAGTGGTCAGATCTTGGCGAAGCACAAACAGGAGAGGAGGCCCCTGGTAAATGGATCTGATTTGGGAAATTGCTGAAGTGATTTGTTGGGGGCAGGAGGGTTGCAGAAAGCAGGCCTGTCTCCCAACGCATGCCTATTCTGAGCGGCAGAACAGGCTGTTGATAGACTCCCTCACTTCACGGGAATCTCCCTCAGAGATCTCCCGGAAACTCTTGTGGAGATACTGAGCGATCCGCTGCCACAGATTCCTCAGCAGAGCTGCTTTGTTTCTTGCCCCATTAATGGTAACTTTCCCATGCCACTGTGCCATCAGAGGGGGGAGGAGACCATTGTTGCACACAGTCGAGCCGCATAGGGGCTAGGGCGGAAGGCTTGGAGAAGACCGTCCCTTGATTCCCTGTTCACTTTCCTCAGCGAGATCTTCCATAATGATCACATCCTGTGGAAAGTGTGGGGACAGGAATGATTATCAGGCCCCCACTACAGTGCTAGCTCTCCCCAAGAGCCACACGTCCAGTGTACAGCAGGGTCCGGGAAGAGTGATTTATCCTGCCCCTGCGGCTACTCACCATTTTGGGGGTCTTGTGGCTCATGTGTGCTTGCCTGGGGTCAGCCAGTTAGTGACATGTGTGTGAATACTGGCTGTGCTTTAAAGCACTGAATCAGTGTTGTCTGTGTTGCAATCAATACTGCTTCTGTAAAATGTTACATTTAAACTTCACAGAGATGACCTTGGGAGCCCAGCCTCCCTCTTTGTTACAGGCGGCAGAACGGCTGCACAGAATTAGAAAGCGGCCAAGAAGAACTAAGGAGGGCTTTCTGCATGAGGTTATGATGCACTCCACCGCCAAGAAACAAGAGTTGAAGGAGTGGTGGGACAGTGAGAAGAGGGACTGAAAGGAGAACGCGGCATACCAGAAAGAAGCCACGGAGCGGCTCTTAAACATTATGGAGCACCAAGTGGACACACTCCAGGCAATACTAGCTCTTCAAACCAAGCAGCTCCACACCTCTCTCCCCTGCAGCCGCTGTCGCAAAACTCTTTCCCATGCGCCTCCCCACACACACCGCCAACACGCTGTTATCAACCTCCTGGCTCCACACTCTACCCACAGCATTCCACTCCTCCCCCCTCACAGTCCAGCACTGCGGACTCCCACTACCCACTCAGGGCCGGCTCTAGGCACCAGCAAAACAAGCTGGTGCTTGGGGCGGCACATTTTTAGGGGCGGCATGGCCGGCACCAGAATGCCGCCCCTAAAAATGTGCCCCGGCCGCCCTAGCTCACCTCCGCTGCTGCTGGCGCGCGAAAGAGCTGATTCGCGCACCGCTACTCGCCCTCCCTCCCAGGCTTGAGAACCTGGGAGGGAGGGAGAGACTCCGAGTGGCCGCGGCGCACGCGCCGCTTCTCCCCCTCCCTCCTAGGCTTGAGAGCCTGGGGGGAGGAGGCAGGGCTGGGGATTTGGGGAAGGGGCGGAGTTGAGGTGGGGCCAGGGGTGGGGTAATTAAAAAATGGGGGGGGCGGCCAAAATTGTTTTAGCTTGGGGCAGCAAAAATCCTAGAGCCGGCCCTGTACCCACTGCACTCAACACCCATCCCTCTGCAGTTTGGCCCTGCTGAATTACAGCACCCACTGCATTGTACTCCAAAGGAGAAGGTTGGGTATGATCCCTAGACATACACAAATCTGTAGCTGTCCCAGGACCCCTCCTCCTCTTTAGACCTTCCCTTCCCCATCACCCTCCCTGTTGATGATGTTTTTCATTTGACTCTCTCCTCTGATTGCTGTCTTTTAATAAAAGAATTGTTTGTTTGAAAGCAATCTTTATTCTATTATGTGAAAGCAAAAAGAGCACTGCAAAGCAACATACTATTATGTTAAGGCCACTTCTTGCATCATGTATCAGAGGGGTAGCCGTGTTAATCTGGATCTGTAAAAAGCAACAAAGAGTCCTGTGGCACCTTATAGACCAGGGGTCTCAAACTCAAATGACCACAAGGGCCACATGAGGATTAGTACATTGGCCCGAGGGCCGCATTACTGACACCTCCCCTGCGCTGCCCTTGGCCCCACCCCCACTCCACCCCTTCCATGAGGCCCTGCCCCTGCCCTGCCTCTTCCCACCCCTTCCCTGCCCCCATTCTAACCCCTTCCCCGAAATCCCCACCCCAACTCCACCCCCTCCCTGCCCCCAGGGGGTGCAGGAGAGGTGTGGGGTGCAGCAGGGGGTCAGGGCAGGGGTGAGGGGTGCAGGAGGGGTGCGGCAGGGGGTTCAGGGCAGTGGGTTGGGGTGCAGGAGGGGTGAGGCGGGGGTCAGGGTGTAGGGTGTGGCAAGGTGCTCAGTGCAGGGGGTTCAGCTGCAGGAGGGGTTCAGGGGGCGGGCTCTGGCCCGGCACGCACTGGGGGCAGGGCAGCCTCCCTCCCTGCCTGCCCTGCCCTGCCCTGCCCCCGCGCCGCTCTGGGA
Organism: Terrapene triunguis; assembly: GCF_002925995.2. Taxonomy (NCBI): domain Eukaryota; kingdom Metazoa; phylum Chordata; order Testudines; family Emydidae; genus Terrapene; species Terrapene triunguis. Next base: position 59,819,163 of record NW_020664436.1, read on the forward strand.
AGCGGCCGGAACCTGGGGGAGGAGGGGCGCAGGGGTGTGTGTGTGGCTGTTGCTTCATGCACCGCCCCCAGCATCTCCCATTGGCTGGGAACGGGGAACCGCGGTCAATGGGAGCTGCTGGGGGCGGTGCCTGAAGCAACAGCCACACACACCCCCCTGCGCCCCTCCTCCCCCAG
>NW_020664436.1:59819738-59926738 GCF_002925995.2 Terrapene triunguis
GTCCCAGGACCCCTCCTCCTCTTTAGACCTTCCCTTCCCCATCACCCTCCCTGTTGATGATGTTTTTCATTTGACTCTCTCCTCTGATTGCTGTCTTTTAATAAAAGAATTGTTTGTTTGAAAGCAATCTTTATTCTATTATGTGAAAGCAAAAAGAGCACTGCAAAGCAACATACTATTATGTTAAGGCCACTTCTTGCATCATGTATCAGAGGGGTAGCCGTGTTAATCTGGATCTGTAAAAAGCAACAAAGAGTCCTGTGGCACCTTATAGACCAGGGGTCTCAAACTCAAATGACCACAAGGGCCACATGAGGATTAGTACATTGGCCCGAGGGCCGCATTACTGACACCTCCCCCGCGCTGCCCTTGGCCCCACCCCCACTCCACCCCTTCCATGAGGCCCTGCCCCTGCCCTGCCTCTTCCCACCCCTTCCCTGCCCCCATTCTAACCCCTTCCCCGAAATCCCCACCCCAACTCCACCCCCTCCCTGCCCCCAGAGGGTGCAGGAGAGGTGTGGGGTGCAGCAGGGGGTCAGGGCAGGGGTGAGGGGTGCAGGAGGGGTGCGGCAGGGGGCTCAGGGCAGTGGGTTGGGGTGCAGGAGGGGTGAGGCAGGGGGTCAGGGTGTAGGGTGTGGCAAGGTGCTCAGTGCAGGGGGTTCAGCTGCAGGAGAGGTTCAGGGGGCGGGCTCTGGCCCGGCACGCACTGGGGGCAGGGCAGCCTCCCTCCCTGCCTGCCCTGCCCTGCCCTGCCCTGCCCCCGCGCCGCTCTGGGAAGCGGCCGGAACCTGGGGGAGGAGGGGCGCAGGGGTGTGTGTGTGGCTGTTGCTTCAGGCACCGCCCCCAGCATCTCCCATTGGCTGGGAACGGGGAACCGCGGTCAATGGGAGCTGCTGGGGGCGGTTCCTGAAGCAACAGCCACACACACCCCCCTGCGCCCCTCCTCCCCCAGGTTCCGGCCGCTTCCCGGAGTGGCGCGGGGGCAGGGCAAGCAGGCAGGGAGCCTGCCCTGCCCCCGGTGCGCGTCGGGCCGGAGCCGCTCTAAGTAAACGCTAGGAGAGGGTGCGGGGGCCGCGAGGAGCTCGCAGGCCGCAGAAAATAACCTTGCGGGCCGCATGTTTGAGACCCCTGTTATAGACTATTGTCTGTTAGTCTATAAGGTGCCACAGGACTCTTTGTTGCTTCTTGCATCATGCGCACCAATCACCTCCTAGCATTACAAGCACTGCAATCCCGAGCATAGCAACAAATATTAGTAGCTTTCAGCTTCAAATTGCTGCCTAAAGGCATCCCTGATCCTCATGGCCCTGCGCTGTGCCCCTCTAATAGCCCTGGTTTCTGGCTGTTCAAACTCAGCCTCCAGGCACTGAGCCTCTGCGGTTCAGCTCTCAGTGAAGCTTTCACCCTTCCCTTCACAAATATTAGGGAGTGTACAGCATGCAGCTATAAGCATAGGAATATTGTCATCAGCCATGTCCAGCTTCTCATACAGGCATCGCCAGTGGGCTTTTAAATGGCCAAATGCACACTAAACAGTCATTCTGCACTTGCTCAGCCTGTTGTTGAACCGCTCCTTGTTGCTGTCAAGTTGCCCCATGTATGGCTTCATAAGCCATGACATTAAGGGGTAGACGAGGTCTCCCAGGCTCACAGTGGGCATTTTGACTTCCCCTGTGGTGATCTTCTGGTCTGGGAAGAAAGTCCCTGCTTGCAGCTTCCTGAACGGGCCAGTGTTCTGAAAGATGCGTGCATCATGCACCTTTCCGGACCAGCCTGCACTAATGTCTGTGCAACGCCCACGGTGATCCACAAGCACCTGAAGAACCATTGAGAAATACCCCTTGCAATTAATGTACTCGGTGGCTAGGTGGTCTGGTGCCAGATTTGGAATGTGCATGCCATCTATCGCCCCTCCACAGTTAGGGAAGCCCATTTGTGCAAAGCCATCTACAATGTCACGCACGTTGCCCAGAGTCATGGTCTTTCGGAGCAGGATGCTATTAATGGCCCTGCACACTTCTATCAACACGACTCCAGTGGTGGACTTTCCCACTCCGAACTGGTTAGCGACTGATCGGTAGCAGTCTGGAGTAGCCAGCTTCCACAGTGCAATAGCCAAGCACTTCTCCAACGGCAGGACAGCTCATTCTTGTGTCCTTGCACCGCAGGGCTGGGGCAAGCTCATCACACAGTCCCCTGAATGTGGCTTTCCTCATGTGAAAGTTCTGCAGCCACTGCTCGTCATCCCAGACGTGCATCACGATGTCATCCCACCACTCAGTGCTTGTTTCCCAAGACCAAAAGCAACATTCCACTATGGTCAGCACCTCTGTGAATACCACAAGCAATCTTGTGTCATAGCTACTTCGCGTGGCGAGATCAAGATCGCATTCCTCTTGCCTTTGCAGTTTAAGGAATAACTCTACTGCCACTCGTGATGTGTTGGTCAGAGCGAGCAGCATACTGGTTAGAAGTTTGGGATCCATTCCTGCAGCCCGAAAGAGGCGCACAGTACACAAACCATTGAAAGATGGTGCCAAATGTGGACAGAAGCACAGGGATTGCTGGCATGCAAAGCAATGCATCATGGGGCATTGGGACTGGACCCAGGATGCCCCGCAAACTCCTCCATGTTCCCACAAGTCTTAGCGGCAAAAGAGAAAGAGGTGTTCTGTGGGATAGTTGCCCAGAGCGCACCGCTCCACATAGCGCTGCAAGTGTGAACACACTATTGCACAGGCAGCTGTCAGTGTGAACACAAAACAGCCGTTTTCCTTCTGCACTCTCTGAGCAGTGCTGTAACTGCCGGCGCTGTAACTTTGCCAGTGTAGACGTTCCCTAACGCTCAATTGTTCCCAGCCCTGATCTGCAATTGGGAGAGGATGCAAGGAATCATTCCCTCTTCTCTGGCACAACAGCAGCCCTTGTACTCAAGGATTGCTCCACATTCATGCCACTACTACTGCTAGCCTTGCTAGAGCTGTGCAGAGCAGGCCCTCACAGATCCAAACTGCAGTAGTGGTACAGAAGCGATGTTCCTATCTGCTCCTGTAGGCATTTTGCCTTCCTGAAGATACAGGCAATGTAACTCCACATTGCCCCCTACTATTAGTTCTGCTGTAATGTAACAATTGGAACCCTTAATGCCTGTGAAAAGCTTTGGTATCCTCCAATGAAACATGCTATACAAGAGAATATTGGATGGTATTGTTAAACAACAAAGTTATTAAGTTACTTAAAGAAATTCCCTTTTAGCATTTAAAAACAAAGTAAAATATATTTTTATAGCGTTAATGCCAAGAATGTATTTATACACCTAACAGACATTAATCTAATAAACCCACTGAGAACTTCCTCTTCAACCATTACAGTAGAATGGTCCCTACCCTTTGGTGCCATGTCACTTCACCCAAAACAGCTACAGCAGTTGATGGCAAAATATTTTCTTCAGGACCTCTGAAAAATGAAATGAAAATATAAACAGGGGCCAGACCTCAGCTGGTGTAAATTGGCTTGGACTCTCTGTAACAGTTTTGTGTTTGTGTATGCATTTTTCAAGGTCTACTGTAAGAACCCAGTTTTAATAATCAACTGGCTCAGTAATCTACTATCCAGAAAACAGATTAACTCAAGCACCATCTGGTCCTGCTGCTTGCATATAACCTAGGTCTTAATTACGAGATGCAAAACTGAAAGGCCATTTAGTATTAAACTGTCTCCTTTGCAACTGGCCTATTAATCCATGGCTAAAAATAGCCAGATTCCCTGGCCTATTTTTAGATGAGACATTTAACTGCATATTTTTTGTCAAATAAAGAGCTAATTTCTATAAAAGATACAACTGATCTCACAGTACATGCTGCCTACTGCATACCAAATGCCAGATTCTCAGCTGGTGTAAATTGGCATATGTAGCTCCACTGATTTCAATAAAGTTATGTCAATTTGCACTAATGCAAACTATGTGTGTGCCTTGTACACACACACACATACACACACCTCTTTAACATCACTGCTGAGCTAACAATTTGAAATGACCAATTTAGTATTTTCCATTTTGATTTACACAAATTTGCTCACTGTTAGAAACTGAATGTGTCATGCAAACATTAATCAGCATATGGATTGCTTGCAAAATGTACTCTGCAAGCACTGTTGAATAATCAATATTTGTGATGCATTTCAGTCACCTGATTGGATGGGAGTAACTCATCAAATTGGGTTTCCAGAGCAAATATGAGTATAAATTTGAAATTCACTCTACAAATATTCTGCAGTATTGACTGAAGATTTTCTGTTTCGGCAAATTTTCTACTTAAAAATGTACATCTAGCTCATTGCCTACATCCCTGCCAGTAAACTTGCTCACTACGACATGCATAGAGAACAAACATGAGTGCAACCATACTTGATGTACGCCCCCCACCCCTTCCCCCGTGACATTCTCCAGGGCGAAGCCTTAGCTGCTGTGTCCCCTTAGCTCTGTAGCCTGGGACACTTTTTACATTGCTTTGCTAGTGAACAACAAACCTCTTCAGGTGCTGATCACTCAGTCGCCACCATGCAAAGTCAAAGTTTTCCCAGCTGAGTACATGAATGCTACGCCCAGTCATCCATGAATAGATACAGGGTTACACCCGAATAACCCTCAGTCACAGCCTTGCTCCCCAGAAATGTGCATCTTGCACCGTTCACTAGCCCACTGGACCCTACAAGCTCATAAATTAGTTTGTCATTCCAAAAAATGGTAATGCTGGTGAATTTCTGATTAGGCAGGTAATGGTCTTTTAGCACCTAGCTGGCATGTCAGTGTACCTTTGTCTTTGAGAAAATGGTCTGAGGTTGTGACCCAGAACTACAGCATATTTCAGTAACAATCATATAATAAAATCACATAGCTCCATATACAATGTTGAGACACACATTTTAAAAAGACAATGATGTTCAGTAGATTGTTTTCAAATGATACATCACAAGGCATACTTTGAACAAAATATATCACCATATAAAAGTGGTGAACCTGGGGTACAGGTGTCACATGGGTAGGGCCCTACCAAATTCATGGCCATGAAAAATGCATCATGAACCACGAAATCTGGTCTTTTGTGTGCTTTTACCCTATACTATACAGATTTCATGGGGGAGAGCAGCGTTTCTGAAACTGGGGGCCCTGACCCTAAAGGAAGTTACAGAGGAGTCACAAAGTTATTTTTGGGGGGTTGCACTATTGCCACCCTTACTTCTGCGCTACCTTCAGACCTGGGTGGCTGGAGAGCAGCAGCTGTTGGTCGGATGCCCAGCTCTAAAGGCAGCACCTCACCAGCATCAGGAATGCAGACGTAAGGGTGGCAATACCATACTATGCCATCCTTACTTCTGCGCTGCTGCTGGCAGCAGCTCTGCTTTCAGAGCTGGGATCTTGGCCAGTAGCTGCCACTCTCCAGCTGCCCAGATCTGAAGGCAGTGCCGCCGCCAGCAGCAGCACAGAAGTAAGGGCAGCAGTCCCACAAACCCCCTCCCCCCACAATAACCTTGTGGGACCCCAAATCTTTTTGGGGTCAGGACCCTTACAATTACAACACTGTGAAATTTCAGATTTAAATAGCTGAAATCATGAAATTTACAATTTTTAAAATCCTATGACCATGAAATTGACCAAAATGGACCGTGAATTTGTTGGGTCCTGCACGTGGGGTAGTCTGTGTCTCTCAAACCCCACAAAAGTGAGAACTAGGAAGTCATTTATAGCGCACATATGAAGGGCCAGATTCTGCCTTCACTTAACATGAAGGAGAAGGGGAGAACTTGTGAAACAACTGAATATCTACAGCATCAAGATGAAAACAATGGTTCCAATGCTAAGAGAAAGCTATACAGTACTGATTTAGCATGGCAGAACACTCTGATATTTTGTCAGTTGAGAAGAACATCATGCTATTAAACTGTGAAATATATTTCAAATGATGTTTAATTAAAATTTCCTTTCAGAACCTCTTGATGGCAACATCTATCTTGCTGAAAAAACAGCATGTTTTGTGATGGGTGGAAGCCCAATATAACAGACTGAAAAAACAGTTTCCATCAATTGTAGGTATGGTACTGATTATTTATTGGATTCTCAAAGCACAAATTGGAGTTATGCCCTTGAAAATCTCTCCTGTTGACATTAAATAACAGGTCAAATTCATTCCTGGCATAATTTCACTGGCATCAGTGGATTTACACCAAGGATGAATAATATAAACACAAAGGTTCAGATTGTTAAACCAGTAGCAAAGCAAAATGGGAACTGCCACAGATGATGTCCCTATCCACTAGACCATCCTTATGATTGCTGCAGAAATGCAAAATATTATTAAAACCAGTGGTTTGGCTTGGCTAAATAATGATAGTATGAATTAACATTGCTTTTAATAGCAGAGTCTTGTGCCAGCATTGAATCACATTCAAGTAAATGGGGCACCATGATGATGTCATAGTTTGTCATGAAAGTCATGACCATTAAACATTCAGTCTTAAAATTTCGTCATAGAATTGCATATACAGTAGAACCTCAGTTACGAACACCTAGGGAATGGAGGTTGTTCATAACTCTGAAATGTTTGTAATTCTGAATAAAATGTTATGTTCCTTTCAAAAGTTTATAATTGAACATTGACTTAGTACAGCTTGAAACTTTACTATGTAGAAAAAAACAATCTTAATTTAAATGAAACAAGCACAGAAACAGTTTCTTTATCTTGTCAATTTTTTTTGTAAACTTAAGTTTAACACAGTACTGTCCTGTATTTGTGTGGGGTTTTTCCTTTTTTTTTTTTTGATTGTTTTTTTGATCTTGTCTCTGCTGCTGCCTGATTGTGTACTTCAGGTTCCAAATGAGGGGTGCGGTTGACCGGTCAGTTCGTAACTCTGAGCTTCTACTGTACTTTCAATAAATCCTAGAAAATGTTCAAAAGAGCATTTGTAAAACAAAAGAAGTTTAATCAGAGAGAAGTTTCTTTAGTTACATTACGTCCCTCCCCCATTTCTTCTAACAGGCATTTCTTTCAATACTAATGTAATTCTAGGTCAGACTTTAAAAACACAGCATTTGAACTCATTTTAACTCTATAAATTTGCATCATGATTTCTTGTGTGCTCTACTTGAAACAAGAGCTTTAGTCTCTTATAATCCACTCCTCCCCCCACTATGAAGGCTTAATCCTGCATATCAATCTGTTGTCATGGAAATTATTGAATTACTACAAATGTTGGGATGAGTCTTCAATACAGGATCAAGCAAAAGGAAATGAGTTGCAGACAAGGAAGGTTCACTTAAATGTGGTTTAAATATAAGTAAGTGAACTATACAGGAGTATTGTACACACAAATTTATCCTAGAGAATATGTACTTATGGATTGCTTAAGGTGAAAAATCCCATCTTCAAATTGGCAATTGCAATTTAAATGCTGTCATCATAGTGCTGGCTCTTGTAGATGTTCCCATTTGTTACTTTACACTGACCTCTAGGGGACAGCATCCTCTGATATATTTCAGTGGCTATTTTTTATACATATAATATAGAATAGCATTGTAAAAGCTTTACTCCTTATTCATCAGGTTTGGAGTCAGGGAGAGTAATTTTTTCGATCTCAGAAACTTTACCCTGCTGCTTAGTAAGACACAGACACTGTTTTTATATGGATGTAAGAGAAATGTTGTATAATTACCTCAGCCAGTAAACCTCCTGCCACTTAAAACAACAAATTAATGAAGTTTGAGAACTCAGCTGCTGAGGGCAGGAACCAATTAATACATATATCAACTTCTTATGTAAATTATAAGGAAATGATGGCTTTTTTAACATTTAAGGGCCATATGTCCTAATAAGAAGGTGCAGAAAGAAAGCAACTCCGGAGAATCGCTAGCCTCTCCCTTTAGGGTTTCCATGTATTGATCCATCCTGACCAACTGTGAAAGTATCAAGGATACCATTCCTCTGGGGTCAGAGGCCTGCACCTGGCTGATTAGACCCATCTGCTGCACCTGAGAAAACAGCTGGACATTAATTGGCTGATGCTCATAAAAGAGGGCAACAGGAAGCAAAGGTGGGAGATAGTAATGTCTGTTGGAAAGTGGGGGGGCGGCGGGTGTCCAATTGACTGTTAGTGGAGCAACTGCAGTGAGGAATTGCTCCAGAAAACAAATGGACATCAGGGGGATGGTGTGAAGACAAGTCCTTTTATTACTGAGGCTCTGAGGTGAGAGTTAGGATGTTTTGGGTTGCTGAACTTACTGGTGTGAGGGACAGACTTGGAGAAGGGACTACTCAGCCTACACTGACTTTGAGGGAGGAATCTGTGAGGTTTTGATCTCTTTTGTTAAGAAGGCTTAAAACAAAAACTAACCCTGTTGGAAATTGCTTCTCTGGGCTCTAAGAGAGAGCTTCAGGCAGAATCACCTCAGGGAGTGAGCTGGCTCAGCAAGAGGAGGAGGGCACTATAAGATAGGTCCCAGTTTTTCACAGATGGTGCCTGAACAGGGATATGGCCTGAACTCTTCCATCAAGAAAAGCTAGAGAGGTGAATGACTAATGGTGAATCTCCTGCAGGTGGAGAATGAAAGGAACCACCAGTTCCAGGTGGCACTCCTGGGCATGCAGCAGCACCTGCAGGAAGCTGGCCAAGCATGACCAGGACAGTTTCAAGGAGAAATGGCCTACTTGCTCTCACAGCAACCACTGGGATATGGGAACAACCATGGAAGGGAGGCCTGCTCTGGAGCTTTACCCAGTCTTACCTTGACCAAGGTGGGTAGCATTATTGACCCAGAAGCTTACCTGACCATGTGCGAGCATGTCACCACCACAGTGGGCTGGGAGAGGAGGTCTTGGGGTGGTGCTACTAGCCTAGTACCTCACTGGAGAGGCCCAAGCAGCTGACCAGGCCCTGAGTGTGAATCAGGCACAAGTCTATACAATGTTAAAGGCCACCATCATGGACCACCTTGGCCTTTCTAAAGGCTTAATGAAAGAAATTTCAGTCAGAGCCATTCCTTAAGGCGGCATGCCCCTGGGCGGTAGCTCAGCAGTGCTGGGACCTGGCTACTCAATGGTTAAACCTAGAGGCTAAGACAGTGGCGGAGGTCATGGACAATATTGTTCTAGGAAAAAAACCTGCACATTTCCCCTATGGTGTTATAAACCTGGGTTCAATGGTTTTGTCCCACATCCACTGAGGAGGCAGCTGAGACAACTGAGAGGTTCTTGGAGGCTGAATTACCTAGGAGTGGGAAGGCTAGTGTCATGGTAGGCTGGCCACACTTAGAATGTTGGTGAGAGACAACCTACCAACCCAGTGAGGGTTGCTGTAATGGTCATCCTTGAACAACTGAAACTTTACCCTCATCAGAGGCCCATTGACAAAGAACAGGGGCCCTAAAGTCCCAGACTTTCAAGGGATCATCATCATCATCCTATGGTGAAAGGCCAGTGGTATATTATTGCTGTGGGCAACCTGGGCATATCCAACAGGAATGCCCTATGTTGGAATATTACTTCTTAGGATGCCTTTGACCAAATTGTGGAGAACCCAAACCAACCAACCAACAGAACTGACCCTGAGACCCTTTGTGGTCCTGTCCAAAAATAGGGCCAAACACAGTAGAGGGATTGATAGACCCGAGGTGTGGGTAAATTCTACTTCACCAGGACTTACTCACTCACAGCCCTGCATCCAGAGAAAGCCATTCAGATTTCCTGCATTTGTGGAGAAACTTCTACATACCCAATGGCTTCTGCCATTTTACAGGTAGCAGATCAGATAGGGCACCTCCGAGTAGGAGTGGCAGATCACCTATCTTGGCCAGTGACCCTGGGATGTAACTGGAAACATCTTTGGATGCTCCTGGCACGAGAATCAGTTCCCTCCATTCCCAGACCCTGTTCAGATGCAAGAAAAGAACCCCTCCCCCAAAAATGCCTCCCCATCACTCAGTCTGATCTTTTAGAAGTCTCATGAGGGTACCAGGGCTCACAAAAACAGCCAAAGAAATCTTGGAAGGGAGGACAAGCCTATGCGTGCTGGAGGCAACTCCATGGAGCCAGGAGAAAAATCTTCTGAAAGGGTAGACCCTAGGGAGGGAACATCCCAGCAATTGGTAGATTATCCCCCACACAAGGACACTGCAGAGCCCCTTCCCATTCTAGACTACAGCATCCTGAGCAACTGCTTTGATGTTGTAGCAGCTCAACCTGACAGTCAGATGCTCTGGGAATGTTTCAACCAATTCACCACAGTCAACAAGGTGGTCATATCTGTACACTCACCAGTTTCCCCACTTTGAATTATGGGATTAGATTTTATTTTTTTAACCAAGAAGAGAGACATCCCAAAACTAAAGAACCCAGTTTATCAACTCCTAGTCCCCAGGCCTGCCTGTTGGGAGCTCCTACAGCTAGCCCATGCTCTTGCCATGTCCAGACACTTACCTAAGGTGAAAACCTGAAAAAGATTGTTGGCCCAATTATTTTGGTCAGGGATAGATAAAGAAGTATCTGATTTTTGCTTATCATCCTTAACTGATATCCAAATATTGAAGCAGCCTAGTTGTATTGTGAGCTCTCTGGAAGAAAACACCACCCATAGCCAAGAGAGATCAGCTCCTATTGTCTCGCCTAAAGAAAACCCTTGAGTCATCAGTTTATCTATAAACAAATCTAGTGTTTTCCCTTGAACCATTGTATTTTTTCTACAAAAATCCCTACTCACCCTCCAGTAAGTGTTTTGATGCTTAGATCCAAAGTATGCATCAGTTCCACTGGGACTCCATCTTCTCCTGACTGATCGTGCTGGGGGCTCTGGCCTGTCTCCAGCACTCAGGACCCTCAGCTACCACCATCACCTGGGAACCCCGACCAGTTCAAGCTTCATGGAGTGGGTGAGATCCCTCTCTTTCTCTCTCTCTCTCTCTGTGTTTTTCTTTCTACCTTAGGTATTAACCTTTAATAATGCATTTTATGTTGGTTTAGCCCTCCTTGTGTAGTTATCACTATTATTCAATAAATAACTTGTATGGTTAAGTTGGTTGCTTCTCTCTCTTGCTGAACTTTACTCTTTTGTGTTTTTAGCTTCCCCCATTCACTCTACAGCAACATTTCTTTTACCTATGTTAAAGATCCCTGCAGCGCCCAAAATACTGTGAGGTTTGCTCATCAAGTAGGTTACTGCCAGTACAATTGTGATGTGAGAGTGGGGATAGGGACATGCTGAATCTGGGACTCATAAGGGTAACAGCTTGAAAGTGCTGCTTGACCCAGTCCATGGAGCCCAGGGGCATATAAGGGGTTAGCTTGACAGTTCTGATTGACCCGGTCCTCTCAGACTTGCTCTGTTAGTGTGTGTGTGTGTTCATCTGGCTCTGGGGTTGGAGAAACCCAGCCCTAGGGAACCTAGGTCCTGCAGGATAGCTCCGTTGGGAGGGGACTTTCAGAAGGGAGAAGCAGAGCTCCATATGAAAACACAAGTGACACAAGCAGTACATTGATAGAATTACAGAACCCCTCCCCCACCCCCCAGAAGAGTAATCTGAATAAATGAGCACACCCCAAAGTAATGGGCAAATCTGGTAACAGTCCATAGGCATCGAGATCAGTGATCTCTCGCTCACAGATCTTGACTATGCTGCTGATGTTGCTCTTTTAGTACAGAGCCCCAACAGGTTTCGTGAGGCACTCCAGCATATGGAGGAGGAGTCAGCTAAGATTGGTCTCCATGTTTCATGGTCAAAGACAAAACTGCAAAATCTAGGACTAGGTCCATCCGTGACTCCAGTCTCTTTGAACAATGAAACCATCAAACCAGTTTCCAGCTTTTGCTATCTGGGTTCTATACTTATCAGCTCCTCCAATTCTCACATGGAGGCTCTTCATCGGATTGGCATTGCAGCATCTGCCATGGTCCATTTACAACAGGTATGGAATCAACATCATCTTAGTACGACAACCAAATTCAGGATTTATTCGAGATGTATCCTTTCCGTACAGTTGTGAAACATGGACACTACACCGCTCAGACTGGACAAAGCTGGAGACAAAATGTCCACTTCATATATTGGGCTAAAGTGGAATGACTTCATCTGTAATGCAGATGTTTATGGTGGCTCAGGTCTACAGACTATTAGGGCCATTGTCCGCAGGTGGTGCCTTATGCTTTTTGGACATGTCGCAAGGATGCCACAAGACGTTCCAGCGAATGCCGTTCTCCAGGTGGCTTGTAACATCTGGGATAAAATTCCACTAAGCTAGGGGTGGAGGTGGCCCAGAGACAGAACCCCTATTACATGGGTTCATCAAGTCTGTTCCGATGTTGGACTCTCAGGCCATCAAAAAACTTTGTAGTTGTGCAGGAACGGACCAAATGGCAAATGATCACTACAGCCAACTGTCTGGCTAAGTTGAAAAAAGTAGTATTGCACAGCCCCGATTTCTCTCAAGAATTCATCCTACCGATGCCTCGCACGGTGCCATGGATGCAGTGCTATCCCAAACCTTCCATGTATAAGAGCACGCTATCCTTAATAAGTAGAAAACTCTTAGACCAGGAAACCTGGTACTCTGTCCTTGAGAAGGAATGCTTGTATACACTGGGCTGTAGAGGCACTGAGATACCACCTATATGTGGTAAGTGCCCTAGCAGGCCCATTCAAGATGGGTGAAAGTATAAGGGATACCATTCTTCTGGAGCCAGAGGCCTGCAGTTGGCTGGCTGATTAGTCTCACCTGCTGAATCAGAGAAATGAGCTGGAACTTAATTGGCAAATTCTCATAAAAGAGGGCAGCAGGAACAGGAGGGGGGAGATGACAATGCCATCCAGAAAGCTGAGGAGCCAGGCAATACAGGTGATATATTAAACCATATTCTTAGATTTTTAACACCAGAAAGGACCATAATGACCTCCTGCATAACACAGGCCATAGAACCTCACCCAATACTTTTTATTTGTTAGTTTTGTCTAGAGAAACATGCAACTATTCAGTAATCAATTTTTTTTTATTTTGGGGGAAAACCAAGTCACACAATGTTTATTCCCTATACAGTTCAGTACTCCGTGTTTCTAGATACTCTATTAAAAATTAAAAGATAATTCCTTCTCAACGTTTTTAACAATTAAGTAGGACAGATTTGACTTATCAATAATCAAAGAAATTTGACAAATACAAGGGTTGGTCATTTGCAGGTGCATGTAACATCAAATTTATGGTAACCAAGTATTTAACTCTGATTACAGATGAACAAACAAAGCATACACACAGTTGGGCCTTGATCCTACAGTGTGTTCGACAGTGGTGGATTTCTGGGCACATGGGGTGCTCACTGCAAGACTGGAACCTGTTTTCAATTTCCCATAACAAGAACTTCTCATGTTGTCTGAAATCAGGCTTCTCACTTTGGGCAATTTTCTTTTCCATTATTATCAATTAATTTCTCACCTGGTAGTAGGTGCTAGATGAGTGGCAGCTTAGGGAGAAGGGATAATGTCACCTCTGGTACCTGAAGGTAGGGAATAACCAGCTAGAGCAGGGCTGCTGGGCACACGTAGGAGACCGCACAGAGCTGTGCCAAGGGCAGGAACTCTCAGCTGCGGTTGATGGTTCCCTGGGATCCTCACCCCAAATTCCTCCCATATCACAGCCCACCCTCCTCCTGCAGCCCCAACCTCTTCCCAGAGCTCCTCCCCCTCTGCCCAAGCACCGCCCCTCGCTATGCCTTGCTCTGAAGCCCCGCCCTGCACAAAACTCCGCCCCTCGCTGGGGTTAGTTCTACTCTGAAGCCCGGCCCACTCCCCCGCCCACTCCTCTGAAGTCCCACCCCCTTGCGGCGCCCCTCCCGGCTCTGCACGCGATGCCCCGTCAACGCCTGCGCAGTGAGATTTCTCCTTCCGCGGAGCCTCTCGTTTTTAGTGGGTGACGCCTTCCGGAAGTGACGAATGCGCTAACGTCAAAGAGGCCGGAAGTGCCCGTCTGGAGGGTAAACAACAAGCTGACTGAGGAAGAAGCTGCGGGACTCGGGAGCCGCCTCCATCTTTAACGCGCCGGAGTCCGCCGCCCGCCTGGGAGATGGGGGGCGTCCTGGGCCTGTGCTCCATGGCGAGCTGGGTAACGTGGGGGCGGGTAGAGCGCGGTGTCTGGGCCCCGGCGCGGGGCGCGGTAATCCCCGGGCTCTGCGGGGGCCTCCAGTTCTGCCTCCGCGAGCCGCGCCTGGCCCCGAGCTCCCGCCCAATGGTCCCCACGGAGCCTTTGCCGGGGCTTTGCCCAGGCGGGATTTAATTCCCGAAAGCGGCGCTGCCGCCCCAGCGGAGCCGCGTGTCGCTGCAGGGCCGCGCTCCCTGCCTCGCCGTTACACTTCCCCTTCAGTCCTCCTCGTTACTCCGGATCGTCTCCCTCGCTGCCGCCCTCAACACAGGGAAACGGCTTAACTCGGCGCGTCAGGCTGGCCACATGCCGACCCCGTCGGCTTGGGTCTCAGCCTAAGTGCCCTGGCCGGTGATGCCGCTTGTCAGGAGATAGGAACATTTACTGCCCAGGAAAATGTGCTGGCTTTTCTTCAGATCTGCAAAAATAGTGAAAATGTAACTGATCCCAGTATTGAGTTTCACAGTGTTCTTCACCCTTACTGTGGGTACCCTGCAAAAATGCTACCTCCATCTTATTGAAATTAGACATGTCTAGTCTTTCCTCATGGCTCACTTAGCAGAAGCTGCATCCTCTGTAGCATCTTCTCTCTCACCAAGACACTTTGGTTACTGCAGCACAGTCTACAATGATGTCACCATCACACTGAGCATTGTTAGGTGCCAGAAATTAATCCTGATTACTTAAAAATATGCTACTTAAAAACAGCTCTACTTAAGACTTAAAAACTCAGTGGAAAAATACATGAACTATTACAACTCCTCTGCGTGGGAAAGATTTTTTTTCCCCTAAGATATCACCGGCTTGCTAATTATCTTGAAGTCAAGCTATGTACCACTGCAATTTAGTTGCTGTGCAAATAGGTAGAATAGGGAAAAAGAGCGGTTTTGGAGATCTTGGGTAAACATTTTTAAAAATCAATGGAACTTAGTGTCCTGAGTAACTTAGGTGCATTTAAAAAAAAATTTGCACCTTGTTTTGAATGAAATACCATTGGTTTTAAAAAAAAAATGTGATGTACAGAATTCCATTTCATTCTGAAAAAAGTAAATATATCTGCTAAGTTTAAAAATAAAGCTAATGAAAGTGAAGTGAGGGGAATACAGTAACTGTAATGAGATTCTTGTAGGACATTGGTTGTTGGTCGTTTAGTAAAATCCATTTACAATTAACTGATCTGCCATTAATTATCTCACTCATGCTTGCATGCGCAGCGCACTATCATGATGCAAAAATCAACAGTGGGTCTCCCTTATTCAGGATTAGTTAAGGAAAGTAGAAACTTTAATTTTCTAATTTCTTGTTAAATTGGTATGGTAATCATAGAATTGTTAAATTAATAAATGTAAGCTTTCTTGCTGATGTAGGTGTAAATATATTATGTTATATATACGTTATATATATTTCTAACGAGGCACAGAGATCCTTTTTAAGTGTGTGCAGTAGAAAAATGAAGTGTTAGAAAATATGTTAACTCACGTGTTAATGTGCTAAACAGCTTAGAGATGGTGACATGATTAGACATAGTCATGTTTAAAAATATGCTACGTGGTCCTGCTTAACCCTTGGGTAACACTGTTTTTAAAATGACTATATTGGCCGCTAATGGTGTTACTAACATAAATCATGCTTTAATTCAAATTTGCTAACAACTTATTTTCACAGTGTAGACTCAGCCTTTCTGACCTCTGAATTCTAGCTCTAACAAGGCCAGGATATTTAGATAAGTGTATGTAGAAAGTGACCCCTGTGCACTCTCTGCATGCAGTGTATGATGTCTTGTTAAAGTTACAGGGTTAGCTGTACCTCTCTCTGGTCTCTGTGAGACCTTTTGATGTCTTGCCTCCTGGTTTTTCCTCTCCTGTGGTAGAATCACAAATTTCTCCCACTTTTAGACCAAGTCTTGGGCTAGTGTACCCTGTGAATCAACCTGCTGACTAGCATGTCTGACTGAGGCCATGTCTAGACTTAGATTGACTCTGCTGTGATCGATGCAGCAGGGGTCAATTTAGCCGGTCTAATGAAGACCCACTGAATTGACCGCAGAGCGCTCTCTGGTCTACTCTGGTACTCACCTTAATCTTCTCGTTCCAGTAGAGTCAACGGGAGGGCATCTCCCTTTGACGCAGTGCGGTGTAGACACCGCAGTAAGTCGACCTAAGCTACGTCAACTCCAGCTACATTATTCACGTAGCTGGAGTAACGTAACATAGGTCAGCTTTCCCCAATAGTGTAGACAGGGCCTGAGTAAGAACGTGAGGCTCTCTCCTTCAGGAGCATGTGAATAGGTTAACCAGACAGCCTTTTAAACAAACGTATTGTTCAATCTTAACTGTAGGAACAAAGCATAACAAGAAGAAAATACTTTTAAAACAGTAAGCAGTCTGCATACATGTCTGTTACTTAAAGCCATACCATCCTCTTGTGGGTCCAAGACCTAACTTCTTCAGATATTTCAGCAGGTCCTGGATGTTTGTTTTTGTTCCTCTGAACAGCTCCCCAACAGTTGCCTCCCTCCTTAGAGAATCACTTTTTATCCATCCAGAGTTCTTTGGTCTCTTAGTTCCTGGGCTTTTTGGCCCTGCTGTCCAAAACCAGTTTGGTGGGCCTGAATGGGAGGTCAGTTCAGTTGTCTGGCCAATGGCTCTCCCATTGTCCTGGAACAAACCTCTGTGTTTGCTGAGGGAGAGTCATTGTTTCGCTTTCCTGTTAGTTTCACAACAGCCCTGTTGATTTAACCCAGATAGTCATATAGTAAACATCCCAATATTTAACTGCATATTGTCATATGGTAAACATTCCAATAACCAGATCAATATACAGTATACATAAATTGTTACAGAGCAGCTCCATGTCCACCACAATGACTAAATTGAGTTGTGACTGAGTTCACTTGAAGTACGGTAATTGCAGAATGAATCATAGCTGTGTGCAATGGACAAAAATTATTTTAATCCTAAATTTAGGGTATTCTTACTACATATCATAAAATGATGCAAATGGTAACGAGTTAGCTCATTTGTTGATACTTTCTTCCCAGTTATGAGTGGAATTCGGTACATGAAGCAGATACTTTGCCTGCTCAATTTGCACAAACACATTTACTTGCTAAAAACTGCTAATGGCCAATGAATTCCTTTTTGTTGTATTTCCCTGAAATAGAGTGGCCTTAAGAAGCAATTGTAATATAATCTCTTTATAAACACATAATTTGCATGTCTTCACTTTCAAGGCCCTTCACAGCCTATCCCTACCCTCCCTGTTTCCTCTTATTCAGTTTCGAAAGGTCGGCTCCCACTGCTGATTGACCAATGATGCCAACCTCCATTCCCTGCTTGTTAAATTTTCAAACAAGCACCTTCATAATTTCTCCCATGCTCCCTTTCACACTTGGGACGAGCTCAGCAGCAGCAGAGACACTCCCTGCTTCCCTTCCCTTCCCCCCCCCCCCCCCCCCCCCCCCAAGCAAGTACAGTACTTTGTTAAATGTAAACAACTAAAAAAGGGAAAGCAGCATTTTTCTTCTGCATAGTAAAGCTGTATTAAGTTAATGTTCAGTTGTAAACTTCTTGAAAGGACAACCAAAACATTTTGTTCAAAGTTATGAACATTTCAGAGTTATGAAAATATCCATTCCCAAGGTGCTCATAACTCTGAGATTCTACTGTAATGTGTATGAGTAGTGTGCTTAGGAATCTCTTGTTCTGTGATGTGCATGTGTAACTGCCATGGATGCAAGCATGAACAATGTCAGGACGTGATTTTTCAGAGTGAGGTTGTGGCCAAAAGTCACAATTTTAAAAAAAAGAAAGCATCTGCCTGTGTGATAGTCAGGCATTAGGACCCAGGGACCGAGAGAAAATTGTTCTTTATGTATGCTACTGTTTTACACTTTTGCATTCTTAGGAGCAAGCTGCAGCAGTCGCTTGAGCACTGAGTGAGTGACTTATGACAAAGGGTCCTAGTTTTCTGTGATAAAAAGCCCAAAATTCTCCAATTAAAATCAATTTTTGATTATCCGATCTGGCCCCAGTTCCAATTAGATCAGCTAAATGGAGTTCCACTGTAAATTTAAAGCACATTCAAAAATCAACCACAAGAAGTGGAGGTTGCACACAGTTGAATAAGTGACACTGGTACTTTCAGTAAAATTTAGTTAATCGTTAATGTTTTTATTTGTTCACAAAATGTGAAAACTAAAGATCTCTGTACAAACACACATTCCACTTTTTTCCATGGCAAATTGATTTCTAGGATCCCTGCTTATGACCCAGGGCTTCATCAGAGCAGTGATTCTTGCACAGATAGTCCCTGCAGCGAGACCCTAGCAACAGCTGGTGAAGCAATTCCTTCTCTGCCAAGCCCCCATTCGGCCCAGCAGCAGCCAAAAATCTTGGAAAAAGGATTCGGTGCAAATGACTCGGATATGGAAAAAATAATCTGGGTTATGGGTGTTGTTTGAGGAACAAGTTGGTTTTGGAGCATCATGTAGGGAAAGATTAAGATCTATGTTAGAGCATCAAGTGGTGGCTATATAGCTTAGGGTATGATAAACACTGGCTTATCATTGTTACCAGTCTGTTGCCTGCCATCCGTCCAAACACATCTTGAGATGTAGATTTTAGTGGAAAAATCTAGTGCAAAAGATTATTGCAGCCTTTTATGTGCGGAAGTGGAGGGGAAATGGACTAGGATTGTGCTCTCTAAGTGCTGTAACTCTCCTTCTGTGGCTTTATTTATACGCTGAAAGGTGTTTCTCTAGTAGAGTACTGTGATAGCTCTTGGCTGCTCCAACCTTGAAGAACAGCAAATACAGATGAAGAGGGTAAAAAAGATTGGGGATGACTACAAGACCACAGGAAACACTGAGCTAGCATTGAGTGATTCTGATATCGATAACCTAACATTTCCACTGAAAACTACATGACCACCAAAGTTTAGATATTAATCACCTGCCCGCACTACCTACCATAGAATAAAACAATAAGTTATTCCCTTTTAACTAAATTATGAAGAAAACTATATTTAAAAAGAAAATATCTTGGGGTGATCCATATTCCTTTCAATTGTTATCTGATTGACATTCACTTGTGCAGTCCCAACCACATTTAATGCAATCTGTGGGTGGGAGAACGCTGCTAAGAGACAAAATGTTATAGGTTTACAATGAAATAATACATATTTTCCTATTTAAGAGCAAACTGCATCCAGATGTGCTAGAGCAATGAGTGAGTTCTTTTGTCCTCAAATATAACACTTTCTCAAGATATCTGCAAAGGTAGAAAGGAATACTGTACAACTGAAAATACTTGCTAGATATGAACTAATTATATGTGTGTGTTCCATTTTTGTTTTAGTCTTGGATTTTTGAATCCTTATTGTGCAAGTTAATCAAGTAATTGGGAATTACCTGATGTGTCTTGGTTTGAATAGCTGCCAAACTCGGTCAATAAGCAATATTTTTTTAACAGAAGGATTGGACCATTTTATTTCTATTACAGAGGTGCTGAGAAATCTCAGTAACTGGCATGAATAGCTCTTAAACTTTAATGTACAGGCATATAGAAACTGACAGTCCTTCCCTAAAATATCTGAGAATATAAATAAAAAAAACCCTAGAACAGCAAAATGTTAAACAGATTTCACAGGCAGAGATTGCCTTAGCTAAATAAGAACTGACCATGGTGCAACATTTAGGGCTCCTTCTGCAGCAAAATAACCCCAAACCTGTGAACTTTCCCCCAGATAAGTTAACTAGTGTCCTTGGAAAACCAGAAGTAATCTGCCTTGTGCATTGATGCAGACTTTAACATTTGCAATGGTAGGTTTTAGGGTAGAAACCTAATTCCTTGGGACATGCACTGGGCTAGACAAAACAATGTAACATGCTATAGGGAATGATCTTGCATTGATAAGGAGGTGGGCTAGATTTTTCCATCACTAAAAATCCATACATCCTGCATAAATCTTTGAATAACGTAATAAACAGCTCATAATTGTTTAAAGTAAACTGTTCTATAATCTATCTTTCCTCCAGATACCATGTTTATGTGGCAGTGCCCCATGTCTGCTGTGCCGATGCTGCCCCAGTGGAAACAATTCCACCATAACTAGGCTGATTTATGCTTTCATCTTGCTCCTTGGAGTGAGTGTTGCCTGTGTCATGCTAATGCCAGGAATGGAGGAACAGCTGAAGAAGGTCATTATTTTTCTGCTTTCATGTTGTGCTAGAACAGATATTGCAAAATAGTTAACAGTCACATACTTTCATGGTGTCATGCTTCATGATGTGAAGTACTTGCATTGCTACTAGTAAACATGCTTGTAATATTATTTGGAGTCATCAGATAATCTTACAAGTTCTGTTTAAGTATAAGCAGCTGAATCTTGGAAGAAGGGCAGTGTTAACTGGTATGCAGTTGTCATATAAGCAGCGGCCTTCAGAAGTAAAGTTTAGTCTCTTGAATTACTACTTAGGTCCAAGAGCTGCTCCAACACAACACATTTGTATGTAGAATAATACATTTTCTGATTTAATTGTGTTCTACTTGCTAAATTTTAGCTTTTAAATCTGAGAATATATAAGGTGAAATCATTTTTCTTAGTGACACATTTTTCTTAGGTGACACATTTTTTGCTAATGGGAATCAGTAATTTGTACTGCAGTTAATTCAACTGATTAAAAGAATTGTGACTTTTCTAATATGGCTTGCTAGTCATGTATTGAACAGACTGCTGTAATTACTTCAGAGGTCCCCAAACTGGGACACCCCTCCCCCTGCTCCGGGGTGTGTGTGAAGGAACATCTGGGGGCATGGTGGGGCCCGGGCCAGCCCCCCCGGGGAATTGGGGAGGGAGCACCATTCAGCCCCGCTCCCGGCCCTGCACCTGGCCCCACCCCAGCCGCAGCCTGGCTGTGGCTCCATCCCCAGCCTTGGCTGTGGCCCCAGACCCACCCCTAGCTGCGACCCCAGCCTCAGCCTCCTTACTTCATCCATGTTGTGGATAGGGGTAAGGGGGGCGTGACCCTCAAAAGTTTGGGGACCACTGACCATTTAAATACTTAATCGATCCTAGTATCCTTCATTTTGTTGAATCTTAATTTTCCCAATTAAATGTTACACTCCTTAACCCACATCAGATGTGTATCTTGTGGTCTTGTCCTTTGTTAAAATCAAAGTGTTTGTAAATGCTCATTATGCTATGGGAGAGTAACCACTTTAGAACTTGGGGAAAGCCATTTTAACCACTTGGGAAAGATACAGTATGGCCTTGTAAAGTGTGGTTTACAGTACATCAGACTTTAAAGAGTTCTGGCTAATATCCTGATATGGACAGAAACAGACACTATCAGCTATATTTTTGTAGTTGTCCCTGGTACTTTACTCTTAATTGACTGCAGTGCCTTTTTGGAGGCTTTTATTTTTCGTGTGTCCAAATAGACCCAAGAATGTCTGCCTTTTGTTTTGTTTCATTACCATCATAATAGTTGTTGTCATCAGAAATGTACGTGACTCTGGGGCTGTTATTAGTGTTGTTTCAGACCAGCAAATGGAACTTAAGTTCCCTTGTGAGTCCCAAAAAATTGATGGTGGCTCAGTTGTGTTGTTTGAATTCTCTTGATTGTGTGTGTGTGTGATTTTTAGTAAGTTTGTTATATAATTTTAACCCACACATTAAATTAATTGTTTTTAAAGCAAACTTAATCTGTTTAGTGGACTACCTGTTTGCATAATTCATGCAGCTATGCAATGTTGTATTTTTAAGTGATGTATTGTGGTGTAAATAATTTTACAGAATTAAGTGATGTATATTTTTATTAATAAAATGAAAAATATGTATTTCTTCATCAGAAGCATCTAAGAGATCATTGAAACATTTTGTGTTAATCATAGATTCCTGGATTTTGTGATGGAGGGATTGGAACAACTATTCCTGGTGTGCATGGTCATGTGAATTGTGATGTCTTAGTCGGATACAAAGCAGTGTACCGTGTGTGCTTTGGTATGGCCATGTTCTTCCTTCTGTTCTCCTTGTTGATGATCAAAGTAAAGAGCAGCAATGATCCAAGAGCAGCAGTGCACAATGGGTAAGATATGAGAACAACAACTGTGACTGTTTGGTGTGTATGTATGATATAGTTATTTGTGAAAATAATAAGTATTAGGTAAACACTCCAGTGAGATCGACTGTGATATGAAAAAGGAATTCTTTAGCAGATGGAAGTATAATGCAGGCCAAATGAAAAATTTTAAGGAAGTGAGGGAGGAGGGAGATGAACGTGAACACACCCCTTCAGTTGTAAAAGCTTACTTTCAGAATTTGAATTACAGTTATGGAAGATCTGTAGGGGAGGGATAGCTCAGTGGTTTGAGTATTGGCCTGTTAACCCGGGGTTGTGAGTTCAATCCTTGAGGGGGCCGTTTAGGGATTTGGGGCAAAAATCTGTCTGGGGATTGGTCCTGCTTTGAGCAGGGGGTTGGACTAGATTGACCTCCTGAGGTCCCTTCCAACCCTGATATTCTATGATTCTGTTCAAAGTCGTCTTAAAATTAAAGTTGTTTCCACCCCGTTCAATAACAAGTCTGTTATTCTTCCTCTTCTTCCTTTTTTTGAGAGAAAAAATTATTTTGTACTTTTTGAACTTCCAGATGGTTTTCCCCCCATATTTTATTATATTCATATCTAGGATAACCTAACCAAACATAATTGTAAAATACTAGTTCTTTGAGAAGCTGGCTGATTCTATTGGAGGTCTTTCCATGTCTCCGCTTGTGCACAGTATAGTTGTTAAAACAGTGGAATCCAAACTGCTGTCATTGTCTTATGTGTTTTGAGCCATGTTCTAGTTTCTACAGTGCAAACTTTTAGCACCCATAGTGATAGCTGCTGAACAGAGTGTTTTCAAGATGTTTATATCGCAGAAGATGAAGATTCACCTGCTGTTACCCACAAAGAACCACATAATATGGAAAGAGTGATTCATTAAAATAGGAAAGACTTGGCAATCTCCAGGGATTGGCTGCTTGGGTTCTACTGAGCTCACTTTGACAATTTGGACTTCATTGTATAAATCTCCTGAAATTAATAAAGCTGTACAGAATTGCATTCCCATGCTGCAGGGGGAAAAGCAGTTTAGACAGACCACGACCACTTGTTTTTTTTGGTTCTTTAGATTTAAATAATAAAAAGACACTGTCAAGGCTGTATCCCCACTTTGAACTTTAGGGTACAAATGTAGGGGCCTGCGTGAAAACTTCTAAGCTTAACTACCAGCTTAGCTCTGGTCCCGCTGCCACCATTCTCACTGGATTCCCTCCCTGGGAAGCCTTGAGAAACCTCTCACCAATTCCCTGGTGAATACAGATCCAAACTCCTTGGATCTTAAACAAGGAGAAATTGACCCTTCCCCCCTCCTTCCTTTCACCAACTCCTGGTGAATACAGATCCAAACCCCCTTGGATCTTAAAACAAGGAGAAATCAATCAGGTTCTTAAAAAGAAGGCTTTTAATTAAAGAAAAAGGTAAAAATCATCTCTGTAAAATCAGTATGGAAAATAGCTTTACAGGGTAATCAAACTTAAAGAGCTCAGAGGACCCCCCTCTGTCTTAGGTTCAAAGTACAGCAAACAAAGATAAACACTCTGGTAAAAGGTACATTTACAAGTTGAGAAAACAAAGTAAATCTAAGACGCCTTGCCTGGTTTTTACTTACAATTTTGAAATGAGAGACTTGTTTAGAAAGATGGGGAGAACCTGGATTGATGTCTGGTCCCTCTCAGTCCCAAGAGCGAACAACCCCTTAAACAAAGGGCACAAAACAAAAGCCTTTCCCCCGCCAAGATTTGAAAGTATCTTGTCCCCTTATTGGTCCTTAGGGTCAGGTGTCAGCCAGGTTACCCGAGCTTCTTAACCCTTTACAGGTAAAAGGATTTGGAGTCTCTGTACACAGGAGAGCTGTTACCCTTCCCTTTATAGTTATGACAGACACCTATACAGGTTCTAGGTTCTATATTGTAAATGCAGTGGTCAGAGTAATACCCTCTGCATTAAAAAGCAAATATGAACAACAATGAGACATAAACAATAATTCAACTAAGCCAGCCATGTACAAAAATCTTTCTGCTTCCCATCATTCTTGGACCATATCCTCAAACCTCTCTAAAATAAATGGCTTTTGCAGCATGCCTTTTATATAAGCAAGAGGAGAAGAGGAGGAAGTATCCACCATGTCAGGTGATGATTTAGCATCTTTGATTTTGCATACTAATTATGGCAAACTCACACTGTGGTATAGGTACTTAGGAGTACCAACACCTGTTGCATCCCTTGAGCTGTTATCTTTCTTGCACATATATCATCTTCTGGCATGGATGAAATTGAAAAGGACACCTTTTAACAGTGCTTTTTTTTTTTTTTTTTAAAGCACTTTTCTTATTAAAAATATATACAAATTCTGCATGGTGTGAAACCTTTTAACCTAAGAGACCACTTCTCAAATAACCTGTTGTGGCAGATGTCTTTGTCCTGGAGGCTCATGTTGTCTGCTCCTGGGGCTGAAGTGTCAGATCAATTGCTGTCTCCTTTCAGTCCTACCACTGGAATTTACTCCTCTTGGTAGCCTGTCAGAGTTAGTCTAGCAAGATTCTGGGCACAAGACAAACATATCTAGAGGGTTTAACTGTTTTGTTATTACTGAAAAATTATGTAGTAATGTAGTTTTAAACATCTCTGCCAAAAGCAGTGGTGTCTTCAGTGGTACCCATTAAGGGTAGTTGCATGTAAATCATGTCTTTAATTTTGCAATTATGCATGTATCTTCAACAATGCTCTTTAAATCAGTGACAGCAAGACTGTACTGCAGAACAGAGACCTTGTATTTACCCATATATATCTGTCAATTTTTCCACACTTGTGTACAAGTTGGAACCATCAAACAATATCTAGTGGAACAGTTACTTTATTTGTGTAAATTCATAACTGCGAAATGAGTACTATCTCTGCAGTTCCTGTTTTTATCAGAGTAATCAAAACAAAAGGATAGCTCAGTGGTTTGAGCATTGGCCTGCTAAACCCAGGGTTGTGAGTTCAATCCTTGAAGGGGCCATTTAGGGAACTGGGGTAAAAATCTGTCTGGGGATTGGTCCTGATTTGAGCAGGGGGTTGAACTAGATGACCTCCCAAGGTCCCTTCCAACCCTAATATTCTATGAAAAGCCTACAGAACTCCAGCAGCCTCTGTGTAAACCAGCAGTAATCCTTGGAATGCTTAGCAATTTTAGATTGTAGGAATATAGTATTCTTCCCCAAAGTTAAACCAGGTAGGTACATATAGGTACTCTAAGCTTTTAGGTAATCTGAAAAGGATCTGGAATTAAGCATGTTATTTATACAAAGCTTGGACCTATTCTTCCTTTATTAAGGTTATTCTTCCAAGTTGTTGAGGAGGAAATCAAACTCCTCACATGGATACAGAAATTGGAACTAATGCATTATAGATTGTGTGATTAGTGCACTGAACCATCCAGATTTTAAAATAAGCTTTGCCTGCTTTTAAAACTCAAATAGAGCCCCTCTCCTTCTATGTGCTCCTCCCCCACTCAGTTTGATAATGTTAAAAAAAATCCCCCCCAAATTGAAATTTATTCCTCTATAGAACTGGATCATGTTCTCTCAAGCTGGGGTGTCAGAGAATCTCATCATGGAAAGGTGAAGAACAACTCAACTAGATTTTTACCTCTGATGTCATTGCTTTGTATGTGCATGTTGCTTTGTATGTGTTACTGGACATATACCTCTGTATTATTATTATTTATGTTACCATACTACTTAAGAACCCCAAGCATGGACCAGGATCCTATTATTTTGCTTTATCTTTTGAGCTATATTAATTTTTTATAGATGGAACTGGTAGTACTACCTATAGTTAAGGTTGCCGAACACTTCCTATTATAACAAACTGGAGACAGGATTTTATAACTTTGCCCAGCTTTGACTATTCAGACTGAAATTTTCCATGCTGGGTGTGTACCTGAGGCTGAATTTTTAAAGAAAATTTAGCAAAAGTGGTCAGCCAATTCTGAGAACAAGATTAGGGAAATACACACACACACACACAGGCAAAACAATGTGTTACAGCCATTTTGTTGAGAAGATCTAGTCCCTCCTTGCTTTGGAGTAGGGGCTTGGAATTTGGAGGGCAGTTTTCTATGTGGTTAGATGTACCTTTTGCTGTACCTGTGAAGGGGAAATACTGAAATATAGCTAAATTACAAGCCTTTCAAAAATCTGCTTGTGTATGCCCAGGAGAGACTTGCTGGTTTGGCAGCTAAATTCTTCAGATTCCATCTGCACTGAGCATGCTCCCTTCCACTCCAGGTCTGCAGGGGCTGAGAAGAACTCTCCCTATAGTTGCTATTGCTGGTTGTGGGCACAGAAACTGAGAGCAGGGAGACTTTCTGTCCTGGGAGCCAAGAGGGGAAGGGAACTGGAACTAAGGGCCATTTCGGGTGAAGACAGATTTCATGAGGTAGAGTGAGGGGATGATTGGAACTGGTTGGTCAGGGAGATTGGGTGGGGGGGATTGGGATGAGAAGCCTAGAGAGGGAGACGATCAATGGGAGCTGGTGGGGGGAGTGGGCCGCCAACATGGAGCCTATGGAGTAGAATAGAACTGTCTAGATTAGGAGTCTAGGAAACAAGTACAAAACATCCACTTTAGCAATTTAAGATTATAAAATGGCAAGACAATGTTAACCCCCCGCCCCTGCACCCCCGCCAAAACTGGCAGTGTATAAATAAAAAAAAAAACACCTTAAAAAAGGGAATCAAATAAAAGTGGATTTTTTTTTTTTAAATTAAAAACATTGTAATTTTTATCCACCCTGGATTCAACTCTATGGTACTATGGGTGGGGCATCAGAACAGGAGTTTGAACTGACATCACTCAGAAGCTGTGTATGTACCCTCGGGAGTAAGAACAAAAACTGCCTAGTCTAAACTTTTCCCTTCTTGATGCTTCTCTTTACCTCACTACAAAAGATACTTTAATTTAGTGAGCAGTATCTCCTGTGTCTTGCAGGAGTAGTTAATGAATACATTTCTCAGATGTGCACAAACAAGGAAGCAAAGATTATGTATTTGAAATGAAAGCTAAAATAGGCAAACTTTAAATCCTGTCATTTCAAATCATTAACTTTCATCTAAATTGTGCTCTTTTGAATGCTTATAAAATACATCAGTTATGTGAGCACAAACACAGATTAAAGTTTTTTTTACCCTAAATCCCTTGATGTCTTTTTGTTTTTGATTTCTTCTTTAGATTCTGGTTCTTCAAATTTGCTATAGCAGTAGCAATTAATGTTGGAGCTTTTTTCATCCCAGAGGGACCATTTACGACTGGTAAGATAGCACTGAATTACATCTTATTGTATGTGATGCAGTTATAACTTACTTTAAAATAAACCTCTTTAAATGTAGCTGCAAACCCTCTTTTTCACTATTGGTTTTTTTTCCCCCCTACCCCTAAGATTGAGCGGTAAAACTTCCATTGCTCTGAATGGATTGCATCTGATTTTTCTTTACAGTGTGGTTTTATGTCGGCATGGCTGGGGCCTTCTGCTTCATTCTTATTCAGCTGGTCTTGCTTATTGACTTTGCTCACTCTTGGAATGAATCTTGGGTTGAAAAAATGGAGGAAGGAAATTCAAGATGTTGGTATGCAGGTAACAGAACTTTTATACCATTTCGGTGTGCATTTTGAAAACCTAATGGAGGTGAGATGTACCAGTGTAGTATATAATGCCATTTTGCCAGGAATGTAATGTACAGAAGAGATTCTGCTTTCATAAACAGCATTTTCTCTCATTCCATAAATTCCAGCCCTATTGTTTATGCTATATCTGGATTTTTACCTGGTACCAAAAAAGTCTCAGTAATCAAATGTAACCTAAAATAAATCTACATTGTTGCAGAGGTTAATGTTAACTATTAAACTTTATAATGCTTTTTTAATTCACAAGCCTTGACTTTTAACACTTCACTGTTCTGTTTAGTGACTATAAAAATAAAGCAGGCTATAGCTGCTCCCTATAGATAACAAACATTATCATTAGAGTGACGAGATATCCCATTTTTATGTGGGCAGGAAGGGACAAGCTGCTTCCAGCCACAGGGGAGTGGGGTGGGGGGGAAGAGATGAGCTCTGCAAACACGGGCCAGGTCATCCCTCCCCCGCTCCCCTGTGGCTGGAAGCAGCGTTCCTTCCCTCCCGCACATTGCCAAAAGGCTGCTGCTGGCCACATTCTGGTGTGAACTCTAGCAGAAATCTGGAGGGGGGCATGTGACTCTGCGTGGTGCTGCCCACTCCCCCATCCCCCAGAGAGGTGTCCGGGAGTGTGGGTGTGTCACCTCTCCGTGTGTGTGTGTGTGTGTGTGTGTGTGTGTGTGTGTGTGTGTCCGTGTCCCCTCCCTGTGTGAACCCTAAGGCCTTAAAGATAAGGTAAATAAAAAAAAATCCAACTATGCAGTATTTCTTTTTAACACGGGCTCAGTCAACTTGATGTTAATTTGAACGTTTGTACTGCATAGTTTTGATTGATTACCGTTGATCTCACTTCAATATGAGTAATTTTACCAGGTGTCCTGTATTCAGCATAGAGAAATATGGTCACCCTAATTATCACAACTAATTTTTTTTTCTGTAAGATCTTTCCTTTTTGCCTATTTGGGTATGTATGGTGAGTGGGGCAAAATAGAGGAGACAGTTAAAATGACTGCACTGGAGTAATGAGATTGTAATAGGTGATCATAAAACTTATGATTTAGTTTATTTCAGGAGGCAAAAAATGGCCTAGTTGGCTAGTTTTCTGTTTGCCTGGCAAGTCTGCTTTTTGAAAATGTGATTTAACAGATTCTTGTAAACCTACATAATTCTACAAAAGATATGTTGAATAAGTGTATTGAGAAATAAGCTGCTTATAAATTCCTCTCCACATGTTCAGATTTTATTGATTTTTATTTGGGGACAGTGCTGTTAATTAAATTAAATGTAGATACATTGCTACAGGTTTGCCTCTCTTGCTTTAACCAACTCCTTGGTAAAGAAGCCTGTACAAATACCTAGTTGAAGTGTTGGAGCATAACTAAAGCCTCAAGTGTCTCATTGATCGTGGTATTTGTCTTTATGATAGTGCCTTGAGGCATCAGGCAGAATTGGGGCCCCATTGTGCTAGGTGCTATTCAAACAATTTAAAAAAATTATCCCTACCCTAAAGAATGTATCTAATTTAAATTTTTAAAACATTTTTCTTTAAGTTTCAGTGTTTTAAATGTGTCCATAACCATTATCTGATACAATTTTGTGGATTCTTAATATAGCAGCACAATCATAAAATATTCTTTAAAGCTAGTAACGTATCCTTCTTTTAAGCAAATTTAACTGTCTTGTTTGTCTCCCTTCACAGCTCTGCTGTCAGCTACGGCTCTAAATTACCTGCTGTCTCTGGTTGCTGTTGTCTTGTTTTATGTTTATTACACTCGTCCAGAAGACTGCTCCGAAAATAAGGCATTCATCAGTGTTAATATGTTGCTGTGTATTGGCGCCTCTGTAATGTCAATTCTGCCTAAGATCCAGGTATGCTATGTTATTCAGTGAATGTTTGGGTTTTTTAAAACCCAGAAGCATCTCTCTAGCTAACATTTTAACCGTGGACATTTTGTCAGCTGCCCAATTTAGTTTTCTCCATGTTTCTTGCATATAGGAATCTCAGCCAAGATCTGGTTTGTTGCAGTCCTCAGTGATCACAATTTATACAATGTATCTAACCTGGTCAGCTATGACCAATGAACCAGGTAAGCTTGGCAGACTTAATTTTTTTAAAAAAAAAAGGTTATATTCTTTGTAAAGATAAAGTAGCTTCTTTGTAAAGCTGTTCAAAATGGTAAATGACAGGAAGAAAATTCTAGACTAAGAAGAAAATATTCTCTATCATAGTCTTCTCTTCCTGCCTACATACACCAAAAGCCTTAACTTATATTTCTCATATATTCGGGGGACCCATTTCATAGAAATGTAAGGTTGGAATGGGTCCGTCCCTCTGCACTGAAGTAGGATAAAATATACCTACACCAATCTTCTCAGGTGTTTTTCTAACATATTCATAAATAGGGAGTCTTGGACTTCTCTAGGTAACTTTTTCTAGTACTTAACTATCCTTTACAGTTAGAAAGCTTTTCCTAAAACTGAATCTTCTTTGCTGCAAAGTAAGTACATATGTTGCCTTGTGGATTAAATAGTATATGAACATGTAATGAAAGACTATCATGCGTAAGGGCAGTTAAGATTGTTCAGGGCTTTTTCATTTCTCGACTTCCCGGAACTTCATTTTGCAACCTTAATGTTCTTTTAATGTGATGTGAAGGAAGGGAGAGCATGTATGGAATTTCCTAGTGTTCTTAAAAGAAAAACAAGAAACAAAAATTCTACCATGTTCAACTTTTGCTAGATAGCATTAAAACGCAGTATTGTGCAATATATATAGTCAGAGGCAGGACCCTTGTCTCAGTCCATGCACAACTTTCTATACCTTAGCTCCGAAGGAGTCTTATTTTCTTCAGTTTGTCTTCTTTCATATGTATCTATGCTTTATTGTGTGGAAGGATGCAGGACTCACTACAGATGTTCCTATTCTTTCTCTCAAAAAAACAGAGATCTTTGGCTAACTGTTAAGAGATCATATGACATCGTTTGTGTACATAGGAAAATTCTTTTAAAAACAAACCCAAACCTCTAGAACTTACATAAATTGCAAAATTTTACGAGAACACTAGATGGCCTCTCTCCCTGGTAAATTTTTAAGTTCCTACTTGGGTGCTACAGCTGTTTAAAAGAAGTGTCTTTTTTTATATTAATGGATAAATGCAGGGGGTTTATGCTCTTTTCAGTTTGAAACAACTGAACTCTGCTCAAACATTCAAAGATTCCACTGCAGAAAACAGATTTGAAAATCTGCCAAATATTAGCCTTCAGGGTAAAAGACAAACAAACAAAAAAACCCATGACTTTTTAGAATGTAAGGCTTATGCATCCTTAACTATAGGTATTACTTTATGCTTCATCTACGTTGGTGCCATTCGGAGACACTAGCCATGGGCTATAACTGCAATAATTACAGGAAAGTAGGAGCACATATTCACTTAGGTTTCTCTCTTCTGTGTTTTATCAGTGCTCACTGCAGTTTGGTAACTTAGTATATATAGTTGAGCTTTTAAAAACATTTATAGCATTCTTGCACGTAGCTTAAATCTTCAAAATGAGTGTATTTGAGGTAATACTGGTTAGTACTTATTGTGTAGTCTAAGGGCTAGTCTAAAAGAGCAGGAATGCGCACCACGAAAGTGTGATTTCTAAAGCGCACAAATAGATCTGTGTAGACCCTGCTGGCATGTATTAAAAGTTCCCTAGTGTGTTTTAACATAGTGTGACATAGTGTAAACATGTTAAAGTGCACTAGGGAACTTTTAATGCACGTCAGGAGGGTCTACACAGATCTATTAATGTTCTTGCACTTCAGAAATCGCACCCCCCCCTTAGCATACATGAATATTGCTGCTCTGTGTAAACAACCCCTAAATGACAGTCGTGTTTGGCTGCTGGTGGTGTAAAATTTTAGGAATTCTGAAGAAAATGCAGTGTATTTTTGCCACAGTTCAGTAAAGGAATGGAACAGGATCAGTAAAACACTTCATGCATCTTTTAAATGAAGAAACGTTAACTTCAGAATATTTCCTTCTCTCCTCTAACACCTATCTTGTATTGATGTGACATAATTATCACTAGCTTGCTTTACTTTTTTTTGTCCTATCCATGATCTTTAAGTCATTTTTTTGTTTCACAAAGTTCTGAACTTTCAAAACTTTTGCATTTACGTTGGACATGAAAATTCCTTGTATTACTGTGTGTTCAGTGTGGAAATAAAAATATTTTCCATAACCATTTATCCTGTTCTTGTTTTGTTTAATTTCTAATGTAATCTCCTTCCCAACTCAGAAAGGAAGTGCAATCCAAGCTTGCTGCGCATAATTGGCTACAACATCACCACCATTCCAAGCCAAGGTCAGGTTGTCCAGTGGTGGGATGCACAAGGAATTGTAGGACTTATTCTGTTTTTGCTGTGTGTTCTGTATTCAAGGTGAGATGAATTAATTGGGATTTAAGTGACTTGTGCTACTGCTAATAATCAGATTACTACAATTTTATTTTTATTTGTATTCATTCCCCTGAAATACAGCATCCGGACATCCAGTAACAGCCAGGTTAACAAACTGACGCTAACCAATGATGAATCAACACTGATAGAAGATGGGGTACCCAGAAGTGATGGCTCTTTGGATGATGGAGATGATAGCCACCGTGCTGTAGATAATGAAAGGGATGGAGTTACTTACAGTTATTCCTTCTTTCACTTCATGCTTTTCCTGGCCTCATTGTATATCATGATGACCCTTACCAACTGGTACAGGTACACACACTTGAGATGTTGTACTAGTAATGAATGCGCAAGATACTACAGTTTTTGGGATTCAAGTTATATTTTCAGATGTCTCAAAAGAGATGCATCCTTTAGTACATGTACCGGGTGTGACAGGAATTCTCAAGGGATAGCATTTATTGCTATGTATGAAATGAATTTGTAGCTAAAAACTAAGCTCTTATTTAATGGCAATGGTCCTCATTGTTAAGGGTGAGGTTCTGCCAACCTCAATTTAAGTGGAGTAGTCCCATTAGATCAATGGAACTTCTATTGGAGTAAGGTACTACCTGAATAAGGATGGTAGAGCCACATTTAACTTGTGACCAACTCACTGAGAGTTCATTATAACATATAGAAAACTATTAAAGGGTCTATTTTGAACAAAAGGAATTTTTTGTTTAAAAACAAACCAATTAAATTGTAGACCGTTATGTGGGATTATGGCTAAATGTTTGTCTTGGGTTTCACAGAATACTCAGAACTCAAAAAGGTGTGGGTGGGTGCGAGTGTTTAAAAAGAAAAAAGGAAAAACACAAACATACACAAACATAAATTTAATGCTAGGGAAAAGAGTAGGAAAAGAGACCGACAGAATCAGGAAGACTATAGATATCTGCACAGTGAAATAATTGTATGTATTCTGAAATTTCATTGCAAAGGGTGTGTGTGTGTGTGTGTGTGTGTGTGTGTGTGTGTGTGTATATATATATATATATATATACTTTTCTATTTATATAAATATAATTGTGAATTATGGGGCAGTAATTCCATCAACGGGATCGGCCAATATAATGTAGAAGCAATAACTAAGATTGTGCAAGAACAGCAAAGAGAAACTTAAAAAAAAAAAAATTCTAAAGAAAATAACTTGCAGTATAGTCCCACTCTGGATCTGTTGCTTCTGAGTCATTATGGGTTTGATTTGACTTACCCCAAAGTGTTCAGCATCTTTGGAACACCTTTTGAAAAGGGCAAAAGTCATCCTGCATGATTGTTGTTTCACAGCCAGTAAATACCATTCAGGTCTTGTCTGTCCACAAGTATGATCACAAGTTCCTTGCAGCTACATTTGCTTTTGTGCCTGGTTCATTTTTGCAGTTGTTTGACTAGCCTGTTGTGTTATCTTACACTCCACTGACATTCTTCAATTTTATTTCTAATTTTCTTAACTTAGATTTGAAAGCTGGGCTATGTTTGCCCCATGTGTCTAGACTGATGCACTGCTTCTGTTGATTTTCTATTTTTTATTGTTGCTGGTTGTTTTGTATTCTGTCTTGTTTCTTTGGAATTTTTTAGTTTAGGAAAGCTTCTGAGGGGTTTCAAAACGTAACTCAGTGTACAATTCGAAAATATCTGTACCTGACCAACATAACTGATATTATTTGCATCTTGAGGATGATAGAAAGTACACATGAAGATGTTGTCCCAGGCTGTCAATACCTTGGGCAAGCACTTTGCTGTCTTCCCTTGAAGTTTTTTCAGTAAATCTAAGTTGGCACTGAGTGCTTTGAAGAGTAAAGGAGACTAGCTTAATATGAGTTATCAAGAGCTTCCCATGAAGTGGTCTGTTTAAAACAGGCTTGTAGTGCCTTGAGGCATTTGAATGCTATTCTTAAGAGGAATCCGTCTGAATGGGATACCAAGACAGCTGATTCTTGCTACCTAGGAAATCAAAGTAGAATCTGGAGGTACTCCTCGGGTACTATTTCTTTTTCTCCACAAAGGAGAAGGAAGAAAAAGCTGACCCATCTTCAGGGGGCTTAAGGTTCCCACTTTTGTCCATAGGAATTCTAAGATTTTCATAGAAATTGGAAAGGTCAAATAACTCTAGGGCGGGTATCATGGGGTTTCTTGTAACTTTGATCCTCGAGGATCTGATATCCAAGCTCCTTTATCTAATCGTAGACCAGATGGTGCGGGTGTAGGATTGCACTCTGAATACAGCAGACTGCCACTTCCGAAGTACTGAGTGTAGCTGATGGGTGTTCTTTCCAACCTTCTAATGAGAGGCAAAGTAGAGAAAGTATTATCCAATTTCACTGTCTGTTTGGCATCCCTGGACCTTGCGGTTAGATGTTACCACCCAGAAGGTGGACTTATCTTTTTCAATTGGTGGTCTCAAAAACCTCTAACTACCTGCAATAGTGACTTTATAATAAGGTGGGTTTATAGTTATCATAGACTCTTGCCAGAAGGATTTTTCAGAATTTCACTCTAATCATTCCGTTAATTTTTTCATGTCTGTGCTGTTGAAACTCTTCACCATAAATGTTGATGTAAAAACACTTTTCTGATTAACTGTTGTGCACCTAGCCCCTAAATGTTCCAGCAGACAGGTTTTTTTTGACATTTTGTTGTTGAGAAAATGTCAGAGAACTGTATTTAAATAACTGGATGATGATATCCCTCATAATAGTTCTTCAGGTCTACAACTCCAAGATGGTGTAATGGCAAACTCAGTCAGAAGATGGTTGTTAGCCTCAGATCTCTTCCCATTCAGGAGATTTGTAGGGAAGCCGAATAGAGCTCTGTGCGCAGTTGACGTTTTGAAGTTTATTTGTAGTTTGTTTATAATTACAGGGATCAGATTCTTTATTTTTGAGACATCTTAATCTGAGACTATGCCTATTGTTCATTACAGTAATGCCAAGATATTATATTTGGCACATGGGGAAAGTTTATACTAGGTAACCACAAGAACATTGAACTGATACTAGGCTTTTAGGATATGTTCGCAAATCCTTTATCTGCGAATTTGCCTTGGCAAGGAATTGACTTCTATAATTAGTTGAAATTAATAATATGCTAACCTATAGGGTAAAGATACTCCAACATTATTAGTAAATATGGACAAGGGAGGCTGGGCATTTGTATGACTATTCATGACAGCCGCTCGCTCCCATAATAGGTGAGACCACCATGTAAGAGGGAGACCTGGACCATCAGACTTGTTTGGTATGCCAGGTTAGAGGGCTGGACCCCTGCCTCTTACCACCAGATCCCCAAGGGTGTAAATATATGATCTTATGTGTGAGGAATGGTTAAGATATCACCTTAATTATATTTTTGCTATCTTTTCATGTGGTTTGGAGCTTTTTTGTCTTTGCTAATTGAGCTAATAAAAGTAGTTACACTGTGGGTATAGCAAAGCTTTATCTCCGGTGTGCACGCCCAGGTTCCCAAATAGACATTGAACGTAATAACCCTGATTCTATAATGCTGATTCTTGAACTAAATCTTACAATCCCCCAGTTCTTTAAATCAGTAATAATCAATAACCACTAATGAATCAGTCTATGTTTGAAAGGAACAGGGAAAAAGCAGTTATTGGTAATGGAATTGTCATGCAGGCTTGCTTGTGCTTCCTGAAGAACAGGGAAGGTATTCTAGGGGTTTAAAACTTTGAGCTAAATCAAACCCAACCTATCATGAGCCTGAGGCACAGTGGTAATCTATTACACCAGTCTACCTTCAGAGAATAAAAATCACAGGTAAGTGACTCTCCCTGTAACTATCTTTTTTTTTTTCTTTTCTTTTTCAGTCCTGACTCTTCCTATGAGACGATGATTAGCAAATGGCCATCTGTCTGGGTGAAGATATCTTCCAGCTGGATTGGCATTGTGCTGTATGTGTGGACTCTAGTGGCTCCGCTGGTTCTTACAAACCGTGACTTCGACTGAGCTGTGCTTCTCCTTTGAACGCTTCAGTTCATTTCACCACTTGTTGAAACTAACAGTATTCCAGACTAAAATGCAGTTGTAAATATGTGCATGCTTGCTGCCCATGTAGTAGACCGTGCCTTGTTCTGCATGATTACCTTTAGATCATGTCCTCTTGCCATTTCACTAAATGACTTTTCTAGCCAAGCTCAGTGATTAATTACTATGCCATTGGTTTTCATAGGAGTACTTTAGGTTTAGTGCTGTGGGTGAGGTAGATGTAAAATCAGTCCATTTGTTGTATTCCCCTCCCTCCCCCAATGCTGTGAGTAGCAAAGGGTGCAAGAACAACTGGGTTGGAACTTTATTTAATTAGATGGAGTTAAAAACAAGGTTTTATAGGAGGAATTTTAAGCAAATTAGGGCTATTTTTGACAATTCGTGTTGCCTTGTTTTCAAAGTCAGCCTTCAGTAAGTATTGAGCATTTAGGTCAATTCAAACGGTGCATGTTACACTTCTGTCTGATATCTTGCAGCCTTTTGGCTCTGTCTTGTTTTCACTATGTAATATATATATAAATGTATTTAGCTTGAATGCTAAATTGAAGGAATTTGAACCTACACTTCTCTGAACATTCTCTTTGGAGCTAGTGTATTAGACATGCCCTATTGCTGACAAAAGGACACACAAAAAATAAACATGCTGTGAAGATTTGGCCCCAGGAGTCAAAGATGTATATTGTAAACCTGTGTCTTTAGAAAATACTTTAATACTTTATATATTGCTAAATTATACTCTGGCTCTAATCAAGCTGAGATGTTGCAGGGAAAGCAGTAAGCCTGTTTGCAAAGGATAATGAGGCACCGGCTGGGTGTGACAGCAAATGCTTATGATCAGAAGTTTGGAGAAAAAGGAGTACTGAAGTTAGTCATTAGAGACTTGCATTCTATAGCTGGCTTCTACAAAATTATTATTTAATCTTTAAGTTCAGGGTATTAGAAACTGATCTGTTTTAATATCTTATGGTACCTGTTTCTGCTGGTGTGGACATGTGCCTGGAAAATAGATGTGGGCATCAAGTTAACTAGTTGGGCTGATTTAAAAAAAAAAAAAAAAAACTTGTATACTTTTGTGCAATTCTTGAAAATTTTTAAATGCTATTGTGCTTGCTGCTTTATAATTAAATAAGCTGTGGTGTGTGTGTGTGTATGTATGTATGTATGTGTGCATGCTCTGCTGGTGGTTATGTTGAGACTGACAATCTCAGTGGGAGTGAACCCAGAGCTGTACTTCAGCAGTCATCATATAAACTACCCTATGGTGTTTCTACTGCTGTCTCATGTAGCTAATTCTTGTCTCATAAGTTTTATTTTAAATTGCTCAAACACATTGGCATAGGCTAAGTAAGACTGACTTGTTAGTCAGAGCCAGTGACATTTGGAGGCAGCTGAAGCCAATACTGTGTACAGTCATTTTGAACATATTACCTATTAATAAACAACTTCAAATAAAGATGTGGTTTTATTTTCTGATGGCTACAAATTAGTCAGGGGATGCAGTTTGTATTGAAGACTAAACTACTAGAGTAAAACAAGTGCTACAAACTGGTGTTTAGAAAGTTCATATCACCTGAAGAGCTTTTTCAACAGCAGGGTTCATGAGGGGTTCCACCCCTTTCCTGCCCCTAGTGTAGTGTGACTTGCACCCAATGGGGATAAACTGCTATAGTGCAAATTGCCTGCACTCAACATTTGGATGGGTGGTTAACTTCCTACCCCAGATAAGGCTATAGGCAGATGACACCATCTGACACTTGGTTTATAATGAAGTATGTGATTCAAGCTACAATTAACATTAAATAGTGGCAACAAACTGGGCTGCTGATTAAAGGAAGTATAAATAGAGCATTGTTAAAGCCTAACCCTTAATCATACAATGTTTAAGTCCTGAGCCACTGAAGACAGAAGCAAATGTCTTGACTCATGTTTCCTGTTATTAAACTATACTTATTGGGCTCATTTGGTTCCTTCTAGTACAGTTAGCAACAAAGGGGCAGAGCTCACTTTAATTTGGAATGACTTTTCAGTCTTTCCTTTACTGCTTCCAGGTTCAATACTCCTACCTAGCTTAATTAGCTAAGGGTTTTCTTCCCTGCACTAGTTACCTCAAGCTTTTTAGTTATACATTGAGTAATATTAAAGACATGAAAAGAACACCTGAGTTGCATTTCAGCCAGCTGTCTGTACCTTCACTACATTTGAATTAAATGTCATCTTGTACATCATCCCCTGAGGACAGGTGCCCAAACTTTGGTTTTAACCACTTCTGATGGTTTGTGAACTCAGTTCTTTAAATAGAAGGGATAGCATAAACACACCCAAAGTTAGGTGACCTTATGCAGGAGCAGTGAACAGCCTGAACACTGATCACTGTGAAAACTACTAAGCACATGCAGCTCTTCAACATGCCATGCCTAGTCTCTGGGTTGCAATGAACACTGCAGGTGGGGTTCTACCATATTTGGAGGAGGGGAATATATGTGTAATTAAAACAAATCTCTTAAATGGTCTAACCACCCTCAATATACCTTTCCATTCAATTGTTTCTTCTGGGACTGCCTTTCATTAGATACTCTAAGCCAGTGGTTCTCAAACTTTTGTACTGGTGACCCCTTTCACATAGCAAGCCTGAGTACAACCCCCCCTTATAAATTAAACACTAATATAAACACAATTATAAATGCTGGATGCAAAGTGGAATGTTGTGTGCTGTTGAAGAGCTACTTCCTTCAAACACAGAGGTGGCTGTATTTCAGTGGAGGCTGAAAACTTTCATGTGCATACTGGCTTCATATAGAGTCTCATAGTATTACAAACACCCATTGTTAGCTCAAATGCAGGTCTCTTGCCCCAGCAAGAGACTCAGTTCTCTACTCAGGCAAATATCCATTGACATCATGGGTTTGGGGTGGAGGCTGACAGCTTGTGACCTTCTCAGGGGTCCCAACCCCCACTCAGAACCACTGCTCTAAGCAGTATTTAGTGAAATTAACTTGATAAACTAGCAACTCAGCTGACCCATTAAGAATGTTTAAATAGCACATCTTTTCATGCCACAACATCAAAATTGTTTACTAGGTGAGTTCTCCTGTGGTACAACAGTACATATACCAAATAGGGGCAC
This sequence comes from Terrapene triunguis, assembly GCF_002925995.2. NCBI lineage: Eukaryota > Metazoa > Chordata > Testudines > Emydidae > Terrapene > Terrapene triunguis. The sequence continues at coordinate 59,859,285 of NW_020664436.1, forward strand.
CCTCAACAGGTGAAGCCAGAGACCTACACAGCCAGTGGCCTCTGATAGTGAGGTGTGCTATATACTAAGCTGCTTCCATTTCAGCTGACTTATTTTTTGACTAGCTGAGAGGAAACTAAGTGCTATAAACTTTTATTTACCAGTAGGTCATAATGCATTAAGAGCACTTACTGTTATGCTTGCCAAAAGGTACTTGTTTGAATAGGATAATGCCTTCTGAATGAGTACACAGTAGTAGCTTTCTAGATACATTTTACAAATTCCATTAATGAAAATATACTCAGTTACTATGGTTACAGCTACACAGGGATAACCCCTCTCCCCATGGCTGGCCAAATCAGCTGACTCAGGCTCAGTGGAAGGTCCCAGAGCATAGGCTCCAGTCCAAACCCAATTTTTAGCCCTATGAGTTCAAGTCCACTGACCTGAGCCAACTCCAGCCATGCTATTTTATCCTTGAGCAGATGTACCCTACATCTACAATACATTTGTTTACTGGTGGTAGAGAAGATGAGTCAATGCACAAAAATTGGTGAGAATTCGAGATTTTTTTCTGCCTGATTCAAGTAGCTTGAAAACAGGTGTTTAACTGAAATGCTACAAGATCCCTACTTAACAGTGAACACAGTATTATCTGTATATAAAAACAGCATATTTCATGCTCAATGGTATCAAAACAACCTATTTTTATTACTATCTCAGCATGTTAATGTAGTAAAGTGTACATCTTTCACTTGATACATAGCTCATGTAGAGTCTGACCTGACCTCTTGAAATTTATCCTACCCAATTACTGGTTTTAAAAAAAATTGTTCTGAAACTGAAAACTAAGACTGTCTTTTATGGCATACACTAGCATGAATTAAAGTTACTTCATGTACAGTAGTTCATCTGAAAACATGTTCTAAGCATTGACTCAAAGTGTAGACAATGTAAAAGATGACCCCTAACAAAAGTCACACCTAGATAACATTTATTTTATCAAAGTGGATGGTTCAGGTTAGAACTCATGCATGCAAGTGGCTCCTGTCTTAATAAATAAAAGCTTCCATTTCTCTCCTGTCATGTATGATCACACTCACTGAAAACTAAGGCAGAACCAAAGAGTCAACTAGGTAACAGGCACTTTGTTCCCAATTCAACCAGAAAAAATACAGCTCAACTCAGGTCTTGATGCACCCCCTCCCCCCACCCAAAACGTTTTTTAAACAAAAGGTTGTAAAAATAGAAAACCAAAATACAGAAAACATTCAGAGTTCTACACAATACAGAGTTATTCTACTCAATCATACATAGAACCAAAAAGTCTAAGAGTGTAAAACAACGGTCATTCTGACATGAATTTTGATTACCTGGAATATTTTGTATTCTCTATAAATACCAAATATTTGACAGCAATTAAAAAGTTTGGTAACTTAGTTGCATATACCAAGTCATACTATGTCTATGATGTCTTGTATAAGTACACAACTACTTACACATATTCAAAGAGCAGTTTGTGGGAAGAAGGATAGGCGAGAGATTCCACAATAGCTGGTTATACTAACCGAAGTATTTACCAAAAAACCCAGAAAGATACCAAATGATATCCTAAATAAATAGTTCGTTTTGATGAATATATACAAAGTTCCTGCTATGTTAGTTATCCAAGAATGGCATATCTGTGTCCATGGGTGCAGGAGCAAGTTCACATAAATAAAACAGTGTGGCTTCACTAGCTTCCGCCTCAGTCAGTGGCTCCAGCCGCACTAACTTGCTTTGAGTTGGTTCAGGGTCCAGGCTGCTTTCCAGAAGCTCATCCACTTCTAAGGGTTTGTCTAGGGAGGACATGGTTTCAGATGTGGAATTTCCACCCTCAACAGTTGCACCTGGACTCCCATCAAGGAATGCAAGGAGTGGAAAGGCAGTGTATTGAATGAGCTGTTTATCTACAAGGGAAGAAAAATAATACTTCAGAAACTCACTATTAGTTTACATGCACAGTCCTAATTCCAAAAATTTTAGTGTACTTTTTACAAAGCAAACCACATTATAAAAATATTTTTGAACAAAAATGGTTACTTTTTAAAAAAATTGGGCATACTATTGAAGTGTTGCAAGAAGCAAAGTAAACAGTTTATTGTTCAGATTTGTCGGAAACACCAACATTAAATCAGTTTTGTCTTTGCATCTGGTGCAATGCAAATTCTTCACAGTTAACTATTTTGGTTCTTGTCATGTTATCAGCATGAAGCAATCAAGCAGATAAGACCTGACTCAGCAGGATCTTGTTTTAACAAGAACTTCACAACTTTTCCTCTTACATCTTTTCAGCTGAACAACTATGAAGCTCTTCCTGCAAAGAAAGCCATGCCATTCGCTGTACTAACCTGATTTGGGCTTAGAACTCTGTGTGTCCTGTGAAGCAGGCTGAGGTCCATTACTCTTTGTAGTTTCTATTCCTTTTGTCTCCAAATGAAAAAAGAAACTGAAGTCAAAACTTAATCTGAAATAGGCTTTAAAAAACCCAGTCTGCATAAGTAACAAAAAGGTAACAACTGACGAATCCTGACAAAGTCTAACTAACTATTAAAATAACCTGCACTAGCCTGTAAAAAGATGATGTTACAACTGTATGGCAACTATTCATGTGGCTTAATGGATGCCGGTCTAGAAAATAACATGAAGTGAAACAGTGGTACATCCAAGTAGGAACTGAGACAGATTAACATTTATGGAGGATTACTGTTCTACAGTTAGACCTCAAATCGGAGGAGCATTAGCTTCTCTTCTTGGTTCTGCTATAGGCGCTAGTTTCACTTTCCTCATCTTTAAAAATGTTTGCTGTTTCCCCTAGATACCATGGTGATAAGCATGGTATAAAACTTTTACCCACCCACCCCTCCCCCCAATTTGTGCTGTTATTCCCTTCCAGCTACAAAGCAGAATAGGAATAAATTCAACTGTAGTTTTTGCATCAAAATTAGAGGTTTCATTAAGAAAATATGAAAATGCTTTGTCACTTCAGTAATGGGCACAGCTATAGGACAAGTTGTTCACCAACCTCCAACTGTGGCCTTGGCTACACTTGTGAGTTACAGCGCAATAAAGCCACCCACAGCGCTGTACCTCACTCCCCGTACACACTGGCAAGGCACGTACAGCGCTGTCTCTCCCTGGCTACAGCGCTGCAGGTACTCCACCTCCACAAGAGGAATGAGAGATGCAGTGTAGTGGCTACAACTCCCGGGCGTCAGTGTGAACGAGGAGTTAACTTGCTGCGCTGTGATAATCCCCTTATCAAGTGGCCACTCTTTTCATTGTTGTGATCGGCTCCGGGAATGCGGAAGTGCCGTTTCAAAGCTCCATACCAGAGAGAAAAAGCAAACATTTTGCTGTTTGCTTTGAGTGAGTGAATGAGAAGCAGGGGGTGCAGGGGGGTCAGAACTTGCAAGGCAGCCTGCTGACACACAGCACCCCAAAACCCACTCTCGCCCCACACTCCCTGTCACACTCCACCCCCCACTTTTGAAAAGCACGTTGCAGCCACATGAATGCTCGGATAGTTGCCCATAATGCACCGCTCCCAATGCAGCTGCAAATGCTGCAAATGTGGCCACGCCAGTGCGGACAGACTGCAGCGCTTTCCCTACTCAGCTGTACAAAGGCGGGTTTAACTCACAGCGCTGTACAGCTGCAAGTGTAGCCATACCCTGTATTTGTATTTCTCGCTACTGTAGACTTTGGAACTTACTTTTGTATTACTGATATGATCTGTGGGATTCATCTGCACGGAGCTTGTAAAAAGCTGAACAAGACAAAACACAGTTTTAAAATTCCAAATGTTGGTATATACTAAGTATAGGTCACTAAATATATGGGTGTAAATATTTTACTATACTTTATTAATTGTTTATATTATAGGATCTGAGCAGGATTGGGTCCCCTTTTAAAAGTTTGCCATTTTGTGCAAAACGTTTGCTAAGGAAAAGCCTAATTGTGGAGAAGACCTGCTACGTTTTGAGACTGCAGGGCACTGGTAACGCCCACACCATGGCAACATCTGTACCATGTCTAGCTCAGAACATTGCTGTATGTTAGTCCTCCAGTTTCAGAAACACCAGATTCAGAAAAGTGTGAACTGCCACACAGTTGACCAGTTAAGAGAGAGGAATGATAGGTAAGAGAACTAAGGACCAGTGGACTGAAACTACAGTCACCTCATTCATTTGAATTATAAATGTGGCAAAAAAATTCCACTCTTCTCTCCCCCGCTGCTTAACTTTGAAACTTTTCATCTGGAAATTAAACCTATGAACAGTAACATAGAATTCACAATTGTACAACATCTGCCTGGGCATGCATAGGTTTTTCCCTGAACAGCACACTTTTCAATATATACGGGCGGGCACCAGCCACTAAAACTGGATCTCCAGTCCCCTTATTCCCTTCTGTTTCCTCCTCTCCAAGTGTGTCATTTTCAGGCACAATTTGGAACCATTAGAATACATACTCAGTTCAAAATTTTGTGGCCCAGAATACACTTGGCCCTTGAGCCTTGGGAGCCTGATAAAGACTCAGAGTCCCTGCTTCCCCATTTACGAAGCGGGTCCTAGAACAGTGGTTTTTTTCAAGCTTTTTTTCTGGCAACCCAGTTGAAGAAAATTGTTGATGCCCACGACCCAACGGAGCTGGGGATGAGGGCTGGGGCAGGAGGTTGGGATGCAGGAGGGGGTCAGGGCTCTGGGCTGCGAGCTCTGGGGGTGGGTCCAGGGATGAGGGGGTTTGGGTGCAGGAAAGGGCTCCAGGTTGGGGGAGGGGAGTGCTGAGGGCTGGGGATTGGGCCAAGGGCTTACCTCCGGCGGCTCCCGGTCAGCGGCGCAGCCAGCATGCAGTGGCAGGCTTCCCGCCTGTCCTGGCACCGCGGACCGCACTGCGCCCCAGAAGCAGCCAGCAGGTCTGGCTCTTAGACGGAGGCACACAAGTGGCTCCACGCAGCTCTTGCCTGCAAACACTGCCCCCCCAGCTCCCATTGGCCGGAGCCAGTGCTCAAGGCAAGGGCAGCGCATGAAGCTCTGTGGCCCCGCCTACGACCCGGACCTGCTGCTGGCCGCTTCTGGGGTGCAGTGTGGTGTCAGAACAGGTAGGGACTACTAGTTTTTACTGGCCGGCTGCCAGGGTCCCTGGGTGCTGAGCAAGGTGATCCAGTGCCTTGCATTCCACGACCCAGTACTGGGTTGCGACCCAAACTTTGAAAACCACTGTGCTAGAAAAATCTACCTCATGGATCAGGCCTGAAGCCAATCTTTGGTTCCCTTATCCACTTTTGGCCAACTTCATGGAAGTACACATGCAGTTCTAGTCAACAGCACCAGTTCTTCTACTAAACATACATAAATTGGTGTAGCAGTTAAAAGAGCGAGCACTTCAGGGGCATTTGAAGCATTACACCAGTACTGAAGCATGCACTACTCTTTGTGCTTCCTTCCGACCCCACCCCCCTTTTTTTGTTTTTTTTTTATATATAAAGGGAACAAAATTAACTGCCACATTTGTCCATGTGGCACAGCTAAAGTAATAAGCATCAGGAAATACAAGAGATTTCTACAGTAATACTAATTCGGCTATTTTGAAGACAGAACCTTTGCATAGCTGTTTCCTTGTTATAAAGGCTGTGTGTTAACATTTTTAGTATGCAATATACAGGATGAGCAATAAGACTAAATTATAACTCTAGAAATGTTTGAGTCTTCCGATTTTAAATTTTATAATTGTGCAGGCTTTATAAAAAGGTGCATGAACTTTTTGAATTAAAATTTTAAATTAAGCTTTAAGATATCCTCTTGAGAAGTGTGTATTTGCATCCTCAATGATCTTGTTCATTACAAAATAAAAAACAGAGGAAGTTGCTAGAAATACATACATCAACCAGAAGATCAGGGTCTATGCTGAACTGTCGTCCTGACAGCATGGCTTGGAAGTCCTCTAAACTGCAATCAATACTGTCAAGATAATCCAATAGCTCAACTCTGGAAGATTAGAAAAAAAAAAAAAAAAAAAAAAAAAAAAAAAAAGGGTTATGTGTTCAGAAATAGCCGCAACACTTCTCCTGACACGGTGAAAAAAAATCAAGTGAGGTGCAGGGTACCCCATGAAAGTCTGTTATAAAGATACTGTAGCGAGGCGGTGGGATACCCCACAGCCCCGCTGAGGGCCGAACCTCCCCTAATACCAACGTGGGCAGAGACACCGGGTTCAGCGCCCGCCCCTCAGAGGTCACGGCACCAACCCGGAAGTATAAAAGCCTGCCTGCAGAGCTCAGTGAAGCCCACGCCGGCGGAGAGAGCAGACGTCCTTGGCCGAGCTCCCGCTTGGGAAACAGCCGCAGGCCGCGACCGGCCTGCTGACTTACCAGGCCTGCCGAGCCTACCTCTCGCCCGGTACCCCGAGGAGGACTGGCCACGCCTGCCCCGTGCCAGCTACCCCGAGGAGGAGCCGAGCCTGCTCCGTGCCAGCTACCCCGAGGAGGAGCCGATGCTGGTGGAGAGCACCGAGGACAGTAGGACGGCCCAGGTACCATACAAGGGGAAGTGTGGAAGTAGCCCGGGGGCAGCCGACCCCAGTCTGGCTGCTACACTGCCAGAGCCGATGTCAGTGTGTTGCGGCCAGGATCCCCACTGACAGCAGCGAGTTTCCGCCGCTGCTAGGGCCCCGGGCTGGGACGCAGTGGAGTGGGAGGGCCTGCGTCCCCCCTGCCACCCACTCCTTGGGTGGCAGACTCCCCCTTTTCCCCTGGCCTAGAGGGCCTGGGCTGCTACAAACTCTGACCCAGCCCCTGCTTAAGGCTTGGGTTACTGACTGACTATTTGCTTGCTGCCCCGCCCTGACCTAGGGCCTGGGCTGCTATAGACATTGCCTCAGCCCCCGTGTAGCGAGGCGGTGGGATACCCCATAGCCCCGCTGAGGGCCGAACCCCGGCCGAGACTACTACAGATACAGAAACTTTACAATTCACCCGTTGGAATAGATATAGGCAACAGTACCATCATCACTGCTTGTTTAAAACTGCACTGGCAAGTGCTGACAGGATATTTCTCTCTGCCTGGTGTCAAACAGTTAAGAATGTCTGACAGGATTGTCAATTTATACATCTGAGATTCACAAATCAATTTTTTACATTGTGACAGCACAGGAAGGCAACAGGCTGTGACCCATTCACAAAGCTGCTGTCTCCACAATAAAGAAGAGCAGAATTCACTTTCGGTTAATTAGGATTATTTTTAAAGCTGGAAGTAGATCCTTTTATATTACAAGCTAACAGTACAAAATGAGTCAGATGGTTGCATATGGGGATGAAAAGGAAGAATGCACAAGTGATTCATAAGACAATTTAAAAAAAAACATTCCACCAGCACGTGCTGATTGCAACTAACATTGTAAATAAGTAAGTTATTTCCTCTGCTATACAATCTATACCCTAAAGACAAACAATGTAGTAGCCTTTAGCTTGTGTTTTAACTTAAACCATTTAAAAAAAACCCCCACCTTTAGAGTGCAATAATAAAAGTCTGTCAGAGGGCTTTAAAGAAAAAAAAAAAAAAAAAAAAAAGGGAGTTCATATCCAACAAAGGGTGAAAAAACAAAAACAAAAAAACCATCCTTAAGGTGACCTTGCAGGGAGGGAGGGACTGATTTTGTGCCCTTGCTTGATTTTTTTATGATACATTAAGAGGGCCTGAAAGAGCAAAATACACATTACAAAGATGTTTCACATTTAAAGATTCAGACTGTGTCTATCTAGGCTGGAAGGTTATGACCAGAGAACCAGTAAAATACCGTCATCACAAAAGTAAAGAAAGTGCAAATATAGCATTTGTAAAAAGGGAATCTTAGACTAAAACAAATAAGTTTTAAATGTCACCTATTTAACTGAAGTAACATTTTGGATAAAGGAAGTCTTTAATTTTAACAAACACCTCCACCGTTCAAATTAAGGTGAAAGAGGTAAATATCTTCAAGACCTCCCAAGAGCAGACCTCCAGCCAAAACAGGGAAGACCAGGATTCCTGATATTTCTATGATCAAACATATAGGACAATATTTAAAAATAGCTTTCAGGACTTCTTTATATATAGTATTCCGCATTTTCAGTTTTTAAACCACTTTTCACCAAGTTACCTTTTTTTTTTTTTTTTAAATTAAAGGAGTTCAGGTTTTACTGATTAACACATGTATCAATCCAATCCACTCAATTCTCCCTCCCTCCGGTACTTATTTTTGTTAAACACTAATGCTTTACACGATTGTTATGTCCTGCAGCTCTGAGATTGAAGCAGTTCTGCATGGTAAAACCCAGCACGCACACAGTGAAGGTCAGAAAAAACAATGTTAATATTGTGCTATTTCTTTGCATCTGTTTAGTGCGGCACTAAGTTTAAATAATCTATCCTCCACAGATAAAGAGAAGGTAAAAAAGGTAAACATAGGGTAAAAACAAAAATATATGCCTGAATATCAGTGCTTAGAAATTTTCAAGAAGAGTAAAGATGGAAGGGAAGAGGATGCATTGTGCTGCAAGGACTACAGTACTGAGGTCAGGGCTCATGCTGACAGAATAAAGGAGCATGTTGAAAGCGAACGACAAGAAGCTTAAAGAAAGTGAGCTTCCAGATAAACCGTCAATATCAGGAGCTTTCACCAAGGCTTCCATGAAAGAGAAGAGACAGCACAATTATGTCAATGAATTTGTGCATGCTCTTTGTTTCACTGGACAACCGCTGTTAATTGCAGAGGGGCCTGCTGGTGACTATCTGACAATACTGTCCACAGAAGCAAAAACCCTTCCTAATGCAGACAACCTCACTCGTAAGTATCTAAAAGAAAAATGACAATGCTTTAGTGTATAAACACATGGAATGAATTAATGGAAACGTGGTGTCTAGATTGATTTTTGACAAGTCTTCTGATGCTTTGGCCTATCCAATTCTTGGCTTTTTGTTTTTTTTATTTCACTGACATGTTTGAAATGTACCAACAAATGTGGGAAAATGTGGCCACAATAAACAGAGATTCTGCTTCCGACATGGCTAAGTTTGCATGGGAGATTAAACTCAATTGAAAACCGGAGCTGCTACGTATTGCCTGTCCTGCTCATCTGACTACCATTGTCCTGTCAGCAGCTACTGCTACTGAAGAAATGAAGGACGTGAAATCTTAGATCACTGGATTTGGGGCCATTTTCAAAAATGCGAACAAGCTGAAGACTTTGCTTTACATAGTGCGAAATGAGTGCAGAGCTGACTGCCGATTACCTACCCCTGCTGTACCACAGCGGTGGATGAGCTTGTGCTTCGCTGCTTGTCATGTAAATAACGTGTGGACTGTTCTAATGTGTCTTTAGATCATCCTGAGTTTGTTGGTTCTAAAGCAGACACACTGAAAAAACTGACCACCAGATTCTGTGCACCCAGGCAATGTTTGTTGTTGAAAACTTGGAATCACTGTGGGACACTCAGAAAACACTGGAGTTTTCTGCAACTACTGCCAACATGTTTGCTAATACAGATGTTTACTAGATCCTGACGATGAAAATCTCAGCTGAATTGAGCACAAAAGCTGCAGGAGAAACATACGGTGAAAAACCCTGCTGTTTCTGGAAATCCTTCTGATTCTGGAACACGAGAAAAATAAAAAAAGTTCAAAGCCTTCACAGTGCTCAGCGAGAACTGAGAGACGACCATGGCCCATAATTTGAACCCCGAAGTGTTTGGTGCCAAAGATTCTTTTTGGAATGTCATACAGGTGGTTGCACCCCTTTCTCAAGGTTAATTTTGCAATAGACTACGATCATTATGCCAGAGTGTTCCAGACATTTGCTACTAAAGATGACATTTCAAATCTGAAAGGGGACTTTACTACTGACATAAATGTGCCTACCCCTGACAGTGTGAAACTGGATGTACTGGCTTTTTGGAAAAAAGTCATCAAGACACTTCCCAACTTCAGCAAAGTGGCACGGTGAGCTTTGAGTGTGCCCCCTGGATATATTGATGAAGAGTGCTCATTTGCAAAGTTGGCCTACCTCCAAGACAGGAAGAGGCTCCACATGAGTGAGGATACTTCGAAGAAAATTATGTGAGCATGCCTAAACCAGGATTTCTGGAAAAACTACTAGTTCTGAGAAAAGCAAAAAGCATCTTTGTACATTTAAAAAGTTTCAGTTATACTGTAGTAAAATGTGCATATTATGAAAGGTTTTCTTGTTCTTGTTTTTCCCTTTCCCCAGATTTTTTTTGTTATTGTTTTTAAAAAAACAATTTCATCTCTGTTTTAATGTTTGGAAAATAAACACCCAAAAATTCCTGGAGTGTTTTTAAAAAAAAAAAAAAAAAAAAACACAACAAACTTGAAAATGTGGAACACTATTTATATACCATAAAGCAGCAAAAGAGCACAAACTCAATCTTTGAACAATCCATTGCAGGGCCTCTAAGAGTCTTTCAGTGAAAATAGTTAAAGAGGCAGTTGATATGAAGGTATCAACTTTAATTTAGTCAATTGTTTTAAAAGCATCAAAGCTACTCACTTTCCAAGAAGGTTGATGTTCTGTGAAATTACTCCATTCTCACTGAGTATGGAATCCATCATTGAGACAGGGTCTTCTGCAGTTAGAGTTGACTGGTTGTTCAGCTGAACAGCACTAGACATGAGGGGGCTTGCACTGTCACTGACAGGACTGAGGGGATCACTGGCTGGGATAGTGATTGGTTCGATATTTTTATCCCCTTGAATTACAGGGATGTTGTCATCCTCATTATCATCTTCTACAATTACAATATCAGGAGAATGACTACAGCTGCAATACATAAAACAGAGGGGTTAAACTCTGAAGAGGCAACAACTACCTCCTTCAAAGTCCTGCTGTAAGGATTAAATAGCTGCAAAGCACTTTGAATATGTAAATAGTGGCTAACTCTTTAGTTAAGGAATCTAGATTTCCATTTTAAGCCCCATTTTAACCTCTCACCATCTCCTCAAATTTTGATGGCAGTAACAAAAACATGTTTAAAATACAGTAAAAAGAATCTCAAGAAATTGGAAAAATGAAGATTAAGAAGCTAACAACCATCTTTAATCAAAAATACTTGGTTTTAAAGTTTCCCTGTTCTCTTACATTTTAATAAAACTTTCTCAGCAAAGTAGGTTAGAAGGACAATTCCAAGCTTCACATTCAGATGAAGCTTGTTAGGGGACAGTTATAGGGCATTTTCCAGGGATTAAATACTTCAAAATCATTATGGAATCTTAATTCTTATGGACTGGAACTAGAAAGGCTGAAGGTATCAGGCTAGACAAAGCCAGTTTTATTTTGAGTCATGCCTGTTTGCTACTATTTTCTGATTCTGGAGGATTAAGTTTTACAGGACCAGGAGAAAAACAAAACAAAAAAAACACTGAGAGGAACGCCAGTAGGTGGTTATGAGAGAAGGTGGGTACTAAGAATGGGAACTGAAGGGGCTGGTGAAGAAAAGCCAATCTTGTCATGGCTGATGAGCTTAATTAGGCTCAATGGGCAGTTTAAGCATTTAAGTCTCACAGATGCAAGGGCTAATAGGATCCTGGGAAGTGTACTCTTCTCCCCTTTTACTGCATTCTGATGCTCCCCTGGCCCTATGCAAAGGATCCCAGAAATGAAAAAACCCTGCCCCACAATTCTCACAATGCCCTTCTAGTACCCACAACTCATTATTATGCAGCAGGTCACAGACAATGAAACATCATTTCCCTCCATGATGCCAGGGAGAAAAACACAACTTTCACAAGTGTTTAAAGTATTAAGGAAATGCCACACTTTTAAATGGGTATTTTTTTAAAAGACTAATCTTCACTCTAAACTTACTGAATTTCTAATGCTCTTTTTAAATATAAAAAAAAAATCTTATTGTTGTAGTTTAAACCCTTAAATTACTGATGTATACTCCCACTTAATGTCATTTTTCTGTGGGGGGGTGAGGGGAGGAGTAAGCATCAATTTGCCAAAACCAAATCAGTGGTTTAAGTCTCAGACAACAAAATCTGGATTTCAAATCCATAAAGCATAAAATATACACTATTATGCAGTGTAAACCAAGGGTTACATTGGGAGACAATCCTTGAGCCAGAAGTACTGAGATTATCACCTGCTTGTACCTGAGAGTGTACTATAAAGATAGGTGTGGACAACAGGTAACGTATGTAGCACAGAATTAAGGAGTAAAATGGGGGGAATGTACACAAGACTCCTCTTGAACTATAGAACTGAGAAGGCTGGAGGACTTCCAGTCTCCAAAGGAAATCAATGATGGTGGCGGCTTGCAGTCAGCAAAAAATGACTGAAATGTTCAGAGGGCAACATTTACACTTGGCAGAGATAGCAGGACAGCTACCCTCAACAGCATTAAAAAAAAAAAAAAAAAAAAACATTAAACTAGGGGGGGTTCCAATCTTGTGCTAAGGAAGTAAAGACCAAGAAATGAGAATAGCGTACAGATGGCACTTCTAGAAAAGTAGTATATGCCCCAGTGATCCTTCATTTTTAAAAATATTTTATTTTAGCTGAATTCTCATCCTAGCCACACTAAGCTACAACTGCCAAATTGTCCTGTGAAGCCAGTGCAGAGGCCTGGAGTGCAAAGGATTTGCATATGTATAGTAACTTTCAGTAACTTGCTTCCTTTACTGAAATGGAATTATACAAGATATATCTCAACTGTATTGTGTAGATCTGAATTAGATTTTAAGGTTAGGATCTCCCTGTCTATACTGAACTGCTGAGTGCCCTCTGCACTCATACAAACATTTCTTACTTGGAAGAGTCTGACGTAGCATCCTCATTTGTTTCTGGAGTAATGGGAGCACTTTCTTCTTCACCCATAGTATTTTCTTCCTCACCAATATCATCAGTGACATCATAAATAATTATGTCATCTGAAATCTGCTCCCTCTGCTCCAGTCCCTCAGTTCTGCTGAGTGGTACCTGAGAATTATAAAAGCACAACTACTATAAAGAAAAAGAACCAAATTTCCAAACTAAAAATCAGACCCAAATACAACACTTCAATTAAGAGCCCTAACTGAATCCCTAATTTTTAAAAAAAGTTCTGGATATCCTAGGAAAACCCTTAAGACACAAGACACTTTTTCCACACAGATTTTTATTCATATTTTAATTATTTGGCATAAATAATTTTGTAACAGAATATTTAAACAATTAGGCATATAGCTGTACATTTTGCTGAGTGATGAATTTATTTTGGGAAAGTAGTTAAAGATGATTATAACAGTTATAATCCAACCAAGGATCAGACAGTGTAAAACAAAATAAGCCAAAAACCTTGGAGAGTGATACAAAAATATATCAGCACTGTAAAATCAACAAGAACAGTGTCACAACAGAAGCTGGAAATTTATACACACATTACAATGGAAACAGTTTAACTACCAATCCTAATCTGCCATTAAAGTAGTTCATTGGCATGCAGCTGCTATTCACTTCAAAACACTCTTCTCCCCCTCTTTTGCCTCACTTTTAGCTGATAAATACAGCACAACTACAGCCACTATAGGGCACTCCTGTTAATACTTGTTTACCTTTTTCCATCCCTCCAGTTGCCACATGAACAAATAATGTCCACTTCAAAATGAACTTACATGATGGTTTTTGTCAGCTGATTCTTTGACGATCTGCTGAAACATAGTGGACTTTGGAGGTCCATTGGTATTCAGAAGTAGTGGCCTAAATCAAAGGGAGGTGGGGGAGAAAAAGTCAGTTGCATGAACACTACTAAAGCATGAATAATGTTTCTAAAGAGAAAAACAGCCCAGCAAAAGAAACCTGTATTAGCTGGTTAACATTGACAACATTCCCCCCCCCCCCCCAATATTGTACTTACCGTTTACGTTTTAGACTCACTAGCTGGTTATTCTGCACCAGAGTAACAATGAACTGTACAATCTACAAGAAAAGGAAGATAAGTAAACACTACCATGCCAGGTTTTGTCAAAAAACAAAAACAAAACAACAATGGTAGCCCACAGCAGTACAAACTACAAAGTTTACCATACTTAGAATCACAGACTTACGAGGGACTGCAAAGGTCACCTAGCCTAACCTCCGGCCAAGATGCAGGATTTGTGTCTAAACCATCCAAGACAGATGGCTATCGAGCCTCCTTTTGAAAACCTCCAGTGAAGGAGCTTCCACAACCTCCCTAGGCAGTCTATTTCATTGTCTTACTGTTCTTACAGTTAGGAATTTTTTCCTGAGATTTAATCTAAATCTTCCACAAACAATTTCACAAGTTCACAGGAATGATCAGTGTTGTATAAAAGAGATCCCCACCAACAACAGGAAAGTGAGTATCTTACGGAACCACCCCCCAGTAAATGCTCTATAGGTACAACATGGCAGAAATGTGATCTCTGGATTTCAAGTTATTTTACAAGGTAGTTTCACATGAAATTTGTGAACTGGAGGTTGTCGAAGAAATTCCCAGCAAAAATATCTTCAGAAGAGAGAAGTTTTCTGTAACAAAAATGAACACAATTCACTGTCAAGTCCAAAAACCAAGAGATCCAGATGCCACATGGGAAAGAGTAAAAAAGTGAATGTTCTCTCAAATGCTCCAATATTTTACTACTCCCACAGAAACATGTGGTACAAAAAAGAAAACAGCCCAAATTTGCTCCATTTTCTGCTCTTTAAGAAACTTTTAAAATTTGCTATTTACAAAATATGTTCTTAAGAAAAGAAGCAAAACTATAAGAACATAAGAATGGCCCTACTGGGTCAGACTAAAGGTCCATTTAGCCCAGTATCCGGTCTTCCAACAGTGGCCAATGCCAGGTGCCCCAGTGGGAATGAACAGAACAGGTAATCAAGTGATCCATCCCCCGCTGCCCATTCCCAGCTTCCGGCAAACAAAGGCTAGGGACACCATTCCTGCCCATCCTAGCTAATAGCCATTGATGGACCTATCCTCCATGAACTTATCTTGTTTTTTTTTTTAACCCTGTTATGGTCTTGGCCTTCACAACATCCTCTGCTAAGGAGTTCCACAGATTGACTGTGCGTTGTGTGAAGAAATACTTCCTTTTATTTGTTTTAAACCTAATGCCTATTAATTTCTTTTGGTGACCCCTAGTTCTTGCATTATAAGTAGTAGTAAACCACACTTCCTTATCTACTTTCTCTACAACTGTCATGATTTTATAAACAATCATATCTCCCCTTAGCGGTCTCTTTTCCAACCTGAAAAGTCCCAGTCTTATTAATCTCTCCTCATACAGAAGCCGTTCCATACCCCTAATCATTTTTGTTGCCCTTTTCTGAACCTTTTCCAGTTCCAATATATCTTTTTTTGAGATGGGGCGACCACATCTGAACAGTAGTCAAGATGTGGGCATACCATGGATTTATATACAGGCAACATGATGATATTTTCTGTCCTATTATCTATCCCTTTCTTAATTATTCCCAGCATTCTGTTCGCTTTTTTGACTGCCGCTGCACATTGAGTGAATGTTTTCAGAGAACTATCCACAATAACTCCAAGATCTTTCTTGAGTGGGAACAGCTAATTTAGACCCCATCATTTTAAATGTTTAGTTTAAACATTAATGCTTTCCAATGTGCATTACTTTGCATTTATCAACATGAAATTTCATCTGCCATTTTGTTGCCCAGTCACCCAGTTTTGGGAGATCCTTTTGTAGCTCTTCGCAGTCTGCCTGGGTCTTAACTATCTTTAGTAATTTTGTATCATCTGCAAATTTTGCCACCTCACTGTTTACCCCCTTTTCCAGATCATTTATGAATATTTTGAACAGGAGTGGTCCCAGAACAGACCCTTGGGGGACACCACTATTTACCCCTCTCCATTCTGAAAACTGACCATTTATACCTACCCTCTGTTTCCTATCTTTTAACCAGTTACCAATCTATGAGAGCACTGTCCCTCTTATTCTGTGGCAGCTTACTTTGCGTAAGAGCCTTTGTTGAGGGACCTTGTCAAATGCTTTCTGAAAATCTAAGTACACTATATCCACTGGATCCCCTTGGTCCACTTGCTTGTTGACCCCCTCAAAGAATTCTAGTAGATTGGTGAGGCATTATTTCCCTTTACTAAAAATCATGTTGACTCTTCAACAAAATTATGTTCGTCTATATGTCTGACAATATTGTTCTTTATTATAGTTTCTACCAGTTAGCCTGGTACTGAAGTCAGGTTTACAGGCCTGTAATTGCCAGGATCACCTCTGGAGCCCTTTTAAAAACTTGGCATCACATTAGCTATCCTACAGTCATCTGGTACAGAAGCTGATTAAAATGGATAGGTTACAGACTACAGTTAGGCAACTGATATGCTGTAAAAATAGTCAAACAAAATACTTCGATAAAAGGATTAATGTATTTTAAAACTAAAATTTCGTAATTTAATATTTTAAAATAAAAGTTCAATAAACTATTTGCTTCTATATTCTACCTACCACCAAATCTACTGATCTTCCTCTACAAAAGCAAAAACCCTATTCCCTGAGACCTTGGAAAATCCTGTCCACCATTGTAGCTTTTTGAGTTGACAACTATGTTTTTAAATCTTTAACTACATACTATATGGCTTAATTCAAATTAACTTTTTAATTGTATTTCATTTTCAGCATCAACAAACCATGCCGTGTTGACATCAGCTAATAAGTGACCAAAAACATTACTTTGTTCCTAAAATGTATTTTAGAATTTAATCACTTGAAATGCTGCAAGTTATTCACACAGAATTCTGCTGGGGATTCTACCAATGGAGGCCATCTCCAAAACTGGGGAGGGAGGGAAGGAAGGAAGCCAATTTAGAGTTGCCCTGGAGAGGGTTTTCCTAGGAAAGTAAAGAGGCAAACATGATGTCATCCCTGTAATCCTTCCGTGTCTTTATACACTGCCACATGCTGAGTTAATGCTCATTTTACAAAGATTAAAAGATCTGGCTATTTTGAAGAAAACTAGATTTCACATAGCATAGTACTGAGGTAGTCAGAGTAAGGACAACATAAGTCATATGTGCACATAAAATATATCTAATCAGACAGAAGCAGCTGTATAATCCACAAATGAAGTCTTACCTTTCGAATAACCTGTTGCTGCTGCAAGTGTTTTGCTCTCAATTCTGCCACTTCCCTCCAAAGAGATTCATTTTCCCTGTTTCAACAAAAGTGATTTAGAAAGCTAAACTCAAACTTAAGAAGCCCTTATTTTTTGTGAAACTGTATTAATGTAATACAGGCTCAAAGACATTTCACAAAGCTATACATCCTTCCTATGAAGTACCATTGGCAGTAGCCTTGGAAGAAAGTTACATAGCACAGAACTAGGGTGACCACACAGCAAGTGTGAAAAATCGGGACAGGGTGGGAGGTAATAGGAGCCTATATAAGAAAAAGACCCAAAAGTTGGGACTGTCCCTATAAAATCGGGACATCTGGTCACCCTACACAGAACCCAAAGCAGCCCATGGGAATGGTCTGATTAGAGCTGGGCAAAATTTGAAAAAATAATTTGCCAGAAAATGCTATTTCGGTCAACAGGAAACTATTCACAAATCTGATGCAAATTACCCAAATAATTTCAGCCAGAAGCATGGGTGGCACCGATGCCTCTCCTGTAAATTTTAGCCTAGCAGTTAGGGCACTTGTCTGGGCTATTGGAGACCCCTCCAGTTCAGTTCCCCTTTCTGCCTGATGTGGATTAGGAATTTGAACTGCGGTGTGGAAGACCAGAGTAGAGTGCCCTAACCCCTGGGATACTGGACAACACGGAGTGGGCATGTCTCAACTCTCCTGTCAAAGCTGTTCCACTTTGTATAAGATACCTGAACAATCACCGGGCCAGAGACAGAGTGAGTATTCTATAGCCTGGAGGTCAGGGCACTCACATTGACGGGAGACCACGTACATGTCCCTGTTCCAATAATGAATTTATACACTGTGAAATAGCTTCAACAGGACAGACAGAGATCCACACCAGAATATGCAATAGCCTAGTGATAGAGCACTCTCCTGCAATACCCAAGACCCGGTTTCAAATTGCTTTTCCATATCAGGCTGAAGGGGAAATGAACCCATGTCTCCCAATCTTAGGTGAGTGCCCTAGCCACTGACAGCTAAAGGTTATGAGAGGCAATACCACCTTCCTCCTGTCATTCTAGCCCTTCTATTCCTTTGTTTTTATGCTAAAAGCTCCCTGGAAACCAAATGGTTCATTTCAGGACAAACACAATGTTTTATTCAACTCCAAACAAAATTTGCTGAGTTTTTCAATTTGCCAAAGTTTTTCTGGGAATTTTCAGATTCTGTTCAACCCTTTATTTCATTTCTTTGGAACTACCAGTGAACCAAAAAACAGATATCCTCCCTCATCAAATTATCTGAGTGCCTTCATTCCCTTCAGCTATTATTCTATAGTGTAATCTCTCCAAATTAATTATATCTTCAAAAGATTTAAAAAAAGAGTATGACGTCTGAGGGCTGGTCCACACTAAGCCCCCAGTTCGAACTAAGATACGCAACTTCAGCTACGTGAATAACGTAGCTGAAGTCGAAGTATCTTAGTTTGAACTTAAAGGTACCTAACGCGGGTCCACACACAGCAGGCAGGCTCCCCCGTCGACTCCGCCTACTCCTCTCGCGGAGCAGGATTACCGGCGTCGACAGCGAGCACTTCCGGGATCGATTTATCGTGTCTAGACAAGACGAGATAAATCGATCCCAGAAGATCGATTGCTTGCCGCCGAACCAGCGGGTAAGTATAGACAGCAGTCAAAGAGAATAAGAGCCCACATGAATATAAGCAGCTGTCTATCTCAAATTGCCAGTTTGCTGACTGGAATTTTACATTCACAGCCTGTGACCTGTCCATGACTTACTATGTACCCCTAACTAAAACTTGGGCTGGGGACCAGGGGTGCTTAGGGGGAGGGAGCGGGGAGAGAGACTGTCTGGGACTCCCGCAGGTGCTGGCCCGGAACCCCCACTGGTGATGGGGGAGGGGGCATTGGCGGGCTGGCAGGGGCTCTCTACCCAGCTCCGCATGTCCCTGCGGCTCCCAGCTAAAACAATCGCACTGTTAAACAATAGAAAACCATTTATTTAAATATTTTTTGATATTTTCTACATTTTCAAATATTTTTATTTCAATTACACCACAGAATACAAAGTGTACAGTGCTAACTTTACATTTATTTTTTTAAAATATTTGCATTGTAAAACAAAATAGTATTTTTCAATTCATCTAATTGAAGTACTGTAGTGCAATCTCTATCATGAAAGTTAAACTTACAAATTAGAATTATGTACAAAAAATAACTGCATTCAAAAATAAAACAATGTAAAACTTTAGAGCCTAGAAGGTCCCCTCAGTCCTAGTTCTTGTACAGCCAATCACTCAGACAAACAAGTTTGTTTACATTTGCAGGAAATAATGCTGCCCACTTCTTGTTTACAATGTCATCTGAAAGTGAGAATGGGGGTGTAGCAAGTTATTTACGTGCCAGATAAAGATTCACATGTCCCTTCATGCTTCAACCACGATTCCAGAGGACGTGTGTCCATGCTTATGACAGGTTCTGCTAGATAACAATCCAAAGCAGTGCAGACCGACATGTTCATTTTCATCATCTGACTCAGATGCCAGCAGCACAAGGTTGAGTTTCCTTTTTGGTGGTGCGGGTTCTGTAGTTTCCACATCAGAGTGTTGCGCTTTTAAGACTTTGTCCCTCTCAGGTTTTGGAAGGCACTTCAGATTCTTAAGCCTTGGGTCGACTGCTGTAGTGATCTTTAGAAATTTCACATTGGTACCTTCTTTGCATTTTGTCAAATCTGAAGTGAAAGTGTTCTTAAAATGAAGAACATGTGCTGGGTCACCATCTGAGACTGCTATAACATGAAATATATGGCAGAATGCGGGTAAAACAACAGGAAACATACAATTCTCCCCCAAGGAGTTCAGTCATAGATTTAATTAATGCATTATTTTTTGAACGAGCGTCGTCAGCATGAAAACATGTCCTCTGGAATGGTGGCCAAAGCATGAAGAGGTATAGAAATGTTTAGCCTATCTGACATGTAAATACCTTGCAATGCCAGCTACAAAAGTAGAATGTGAATGCCTGTTATCACTTTCAGGTGATGTAAATAAGAAGAGGACAGCATTATCTCCCATAAACGTAAACAAACTTGTTTCTCTTAGTGATTGGCTGAACAAGAAGTAGGACTGAGTGGACTTGTAGGCTCTAAAGTTTAACAGTTTTTTAATGCAGTTATGTAACAAAAAAAAATTGACATATGTAAATTGCACTTTCACGATAAAGAGATTATACTACAGTACTTGTATGAGGTGAACTGAAAAATACTATTTCTTTTATCTTTTACAGTACAAATACTTTAATAAAAAATATAAATGAGTACTGTACATTATGTATTGTGTTGTAATTGAAATTCATATATTTGAAAATGTAGAAAAATATTTAATACATCTCAAAAGGTATTCTACTGTTTAACAGTGTGATTAAAACTGCGATTAATAGCGATTAATTTTTTTAACTATTAAATAACTAAGAGATCAAAACAGATGCTAATGTTAGTGTTTTCACTATATATATCCTCTATGTAAGAGCTATAGTATTACATTGCATATACCCCTGAAATTACGTTTACATTATGTATACTCCAGTAATTAGCTAACCCTAGATTAAAGTGTGTGTTAATATGAAAATGTATTCAGGTGTTCAATTAATAAGAGCTAGTGAAATATCCTATTGTTTGCTGTTATACAAACATTTGCATGTATGTATAACTAACTAAATTACTAAGAGATCGTAATTCCCTCTGCAGTATCTGGCACTGGCCACTGTCCGAAGACAGGATACTGATCTTGTTCTGGATTTATGAACTTTGACTCACCTGTTATTCTATCTTACCTGCTTTAACCTCTCAATAACTCATTCTTAAAAAAAAAAAAAAAAAAAAAAAAAAAAAAAAAAAAAAAAAAAAAAAAGAGCTAATATACCTATAGTTAGTTTACTATAGAATTGGCTGCTAGCATTGTCTTTGGTGTAAGATCTGACATACCAACTGATTTGGGGTAAGTGACTGATCCTTTGTAATTGAGTAACCTGATGAGGTGTGATTTTTGGTTTATGTAACTTTTATCACTAAGTCCAGTTTGTCTGGGTGGCAAGGCTGGAGAGCGTAAGGGGACTGTCTAACTCCATGGTAAGACGGGTATAGTGATCCAGGAGTGCACATTTGTAGATTGGTGGTATGTTCTATAATTAGATTTCACCAGTTTGGAACGTCTGCCCTTGTTTTCTGACAGTCTGTCCTGAGATAGTCACTCTCAGTGATGAGCCACTCTAGAGAGGTGTCACTCACTGACATTAATAGGTGGCAGGTTTAAATAAAACATAAGGAAGAACTTCTTCACACAACGCACAATCAACCTGTAGAACTTGTTGCCAGGGGATGTTGTGAAGGCCAAAAGCATAACTGGGTTCAAAAAAGAATTAGATAAGTTCATGGAGGACAGGTCCACTAATGGCTATCAGGAAAGATGGTCAGGGATGCAACCCCACACTCTGGATGTCCCCAAGCCTCAGACTGCTAGAAGCTGGGACTCTAGATGACAGGGGATGGATCACTCGATAATTGCCCCGTTAATTCCCTCTGCAGTATCTGGCACTGGCCACTGTCCGAAGACAGGATACTGTGTTAGATGGACCATTCGTCTGACCCAGTATAGCCAGTCTTATTTTCTTAATTCCAAACAGAGCTATCCAAATCACTTTTGCCAATAATTTTTAGAGTGTAAATATCAGGTATTAAGAACTATAGTATTCCCACTCATGGTTGCTAGGGGTTTAGTAATTCTAATCTATTTTAATCTCTGTAGAAATTAACAGAAGCACCAATGACTAGTCTATTTAGAGTGAAAAGCTTTACTATTGCTAAACGGGTAGCTGAATCTTCTCAACTGTTTAAACCATAGTATCCAAATTCTAGCATGATACTAGGGGTCTCAGAAAAACTTCAGAAGGGTGTTCCGAGTCAAACTTTTTTTAAATCATCAGTAGAGCACATCTTTCTAGGAATTTAACAGTGGGGGAGTGAAATAAAAAAATTAAATAAATCACGTTCAAATAACTGGTAGGACTGTACCACAAAAATTTTGTTCCGTCTCCCAAACTGGAGCACCAGAATCACTACCTACAATATATCAGAGGGGTAGCCGTGTTAGTCTGAGTCTGTAAAAAGCAACAGAGGGTCCTGTGGCACCTTTAAGACTAACAGAAGTATTGGGAGCATAAGCTTTCGTGGGTAAGAACCTCACTTCCTCAGATGCATCTGAAGAAGTGAGGTTCTTACCCACGAAAGCTTATGCTCCCAATACTTCTGTTAGTCTTAAAGGTGCCACAGGACCCTCTGTTGCTTTTTACCTACAATATAAAACTTCATAACACTAATTTTCAAATCTTTTATTTTGAAGTCTGATTATTCATCTTAAGTATTTTAAAACTAATTATCAAGTTGTTTAATTGCCACTCTCAGACAACTGCTCAACCACCAACTCACATGGCTGATAAGTTGTGTACATTTTATTTCGGTAAAAATTCTATTTCCATTTAAACTCTCCTTCCCAAACATGAGAAATATTTAAATCTGATCTTTTTGCAAAAAAGAACTTTTATACACTGCAGCAGTGTATAAAATGCACAATCAAGCCCCAATGACACATGCAAAGAGTAGACTTTAAACACCAATGTCTTTCTTACTATATTTGCAACTTCAAACAGATCAAATTCATTTCCCTTAGTGTTATTTGTGAATATTAATGCAAGTTAACAGTACTCTCACAAAGTAATATTTACCTCTTTAAGGCAGACAGCCTGGATTCAATGGTCTCGTGTTTAATTTGCACCTTCTGAGCACTGTTTATGATTTTAGACAGGTCTTCCTGACGGATTTTATTTTCTTCAGGTCTTGAAGAGGAAACCTTTAAAAGTAAAATAACCCACTGATGCAATATGAAATTCTGAATGCTAAATGTTATTTCTCTCCTACTACTCAAAAGAAATTGGTATTTATAAAACAGGCTGGATAACCGGCACTAGAAATCACTCTTTTATTTATCCTGGAATGTCATCATATATATTTTAATAATTTCTACATCACTGGGCATGTTGAAAATTAAAATTGTAAAACTAGTATATATCTACAGTATATTCTCCCTTTTATCATACTTGACTTGTATTTAAAAAAAGTCAAAGGCTTATAAACACACAGTTCTATTCTACTCTATAGAGGTTCTTACATAGCACCGTCCAGTATCATATTAAGTGACATACATAACATCTTATCCTCTCCCCAGGGGAAGCGCTGCATGGTTTTTTAAAAAGTTAAGTAAACTGTGCTATATATTTATATTAGTGAATGCAAGATCAAAATAGTACGATTTGTAGTTGGAACAAAACAAAAACAAAACAAAAAAAGTACAACTGTTTAATAAAAAATTAAGAATAAATTTGTTTTGTAATTTTCTCACCCCTTCGGTGGGCTGCTGATTTATTATAATGAATAATAGTTAAGGAAAAATAAAAAACAGTGAATGACATATATATAAAAAACAAAAAAAAAAACAAAAAAGGGGGATTACTTGGAAGTGCAATTCGTTTCATTTTCTCTTTAAAAGTAAAATCCAAAATTCCTTTGTGACTACAGGCCTCTGTGTCAACAGTAGCCAGTTGTGACTGACTGACATGCCCACCCTATCTGTTCACAAGACTAGCTAAAAGCAGTCAATGCTCCATGTGTTTTGTATGACCTTTCACTCACCTTCCTTTTAATATGTTCCAACAAGTCATCACGGCCCTGCTTAAAGTATGGGTGCTGGAACTCCACAGGACCATCCCGTTCCAATTTGACAATACCAGAGTCAACGTGGACTACTTTACGGAAGCCATCTGAAAAACAGTTTAACCATGAAGAAAAGAAAACACTACAGAATTTAGAACTTTACTGCCGCAACCCCTCCCCCGCCCACATTTTTAAGGGTTGGGTGAAAAAAAAAAAAAAAGTAGGATATTCTTAAATAGTTTTTAAGAAAGATAGCTATGCTAAAAAAACTTACACATATTTAGCTGTCTCACAAAGCTCGCCATGTTGTTGTGCTTGAAGTACTTAGGAAGAATCTCTTTTGCAAATCTTTGTTCATCCAACACCAGGAAACTCTGGCCATTCTAAAATGAAGAGCACATTTTGTATTTAATTTTTAAAAATTTGTTTTTATTAAGGGGCACAATAGATACATAACATCTTATGAGAGGATATCCTTTCCCCCACATGACACTATGAACTTTACTATGCAAACTGCTGCATCATGAGTAAGGCTGATTTTGTCACAGATATTTTTAATAAAAGTCAGACAGGTCACGGGCAAAATAGAAACATTAATGGAAGCCATGACCTGTCCCTAACTTTTACTTAAAATATCCCTGACAAAATGGGGATCTGGGAATCCCCACACTACAAGTGGGGCAACTGCAGAGACTAGGAGCTGCCTGTAGCAGCTGGGGGCTGCGGGGTACCCCTGCAGCCTGCAGTTCCTGGCATCCCCCGCTGCTCACAGGGGCTGAGAGCTCCGGGGTTCCTGCTGTCTGTGGGGGCCAGGAGCTTGGGTTCCTCCACAGCAGCTTGGAGCTGCGCACCACCCGCAGCAACAGGGAGCTCTGGGGTTGGTCCTGGCAAAGGTGGCAGGGATACCCACAGCTTCCTGCCCTAGCGGTGGGGGACTCTGCAGCTCCTGACCACCATAGGCTGAAGTCACGGAGGCCGCTGGAAGTCACGGATTCCATGACTGCCCACCCTCCGTGACTAAATTAGAGCCTTAATCATGACTGCCTCTATGTATATGGATCCACCACTGCTGATAGGACCTGTAGCAGCCTCACACCACTCAAGGACAATGGGGAATACTTAAGATTAATGATAGTACTTAGACCATACAAGTTATGCTAAAAAAAAAAAAAAAAAAAAAAGGCAGCTACATATTTGGAAAACTAGTGTAATCTTACCCCTCTGCAGGGAATGGGGGAAGATAGGAACAGGACAAAAGAGGCCAAGGAAACAGGCGAGGTTTAAATAGTAAACCACAGAAACAGAGAGAGC
The DNA here is from genome assembly GCF_002925995.2 of Terrapene triunguis. Classification (NCBI taxonomy): domain Eukaryota; kingdom Metazoa; phylum Chordata; order Testudines; family Emydidae; genus Terrapene; species Terrapene triunguis. The sequence goes on from NW_020664436.1 coordinate 59,884,512, forward strand.
CAGACAGGAAAAAAGTTGGAAAGAGAAAAGTCACACAAAACTGGAGAAGTGACTGCATGAGGGAGAGAACGATCAGCATGTAAGAGCCTGCCTGAGGCAGGGAACACCCTGCCTGCCTAGATAGCAATAGTTCCCCCCAAAAAAGAGCGAGCTAGCAAGACGCACTGTGTTAAGGATGTTTGTTGTTTTCTATTTAATCTGTACTCTCTCGTGCTTCATATGATTAACTATAAACGGCAAAAATTACTCCTGGGGGAATTCTGCACCAAAAAAGTTATAAATTCTGTGCACAATATTTTAAAATTCTGCATATTTTCTTTGTCAAAACAATAATATAATCACCCCAGTTTCAGGTTTTTTGGTAATTTATTTCAAGATACCCGTCAGCATGTATGTCTGTAACAATACAGACAAAAAGAAAGACTCAGGAAATTTTTTTTTGGCAAACGAACAGATTCCTTATGAGGCATATTAGTACAGAGCTCTAAGTAATTCATTTAAAATACAATACAGAAATATATTTCCTGCACCCCTCAGAAGCAGTGCAAAAGGCCTGGGGGAGTCAGGGGTAATGGAAGAGCTGAGGGAGAGGGAAGGAATCTGAAGGGTGGTTGGAAGTAATATAGAACAGGGTGGATTTGGGGGGGGGGGGGAGAAAGAGATTGTTAGGAAGTCTCCTCCATGCAGACCTTGGCTGACCCCTAATCTCTCCCATTCAGCTAGGCACATCTGCCTCAGTCCCTGTGTGGCCCTGCAGCCCCTTCTCTAACCCCCCCCCCCCACTAGCTCCCGAGCCCACATCCCAGTCTGTCCCCTCCACTAGCCCTTCTGAACCCCAGTCTGTGACACACACCCCCCCCAGCAGCTCCATGTGCCCTGCTCTGTCAGTCCGGTGCTTCCTCTCCTGGCTCCGCTGTGAGGAACACAGCCTCTCCAGCTAGCTGCCCTCTTTTCTGGTCCAACAGGAGCTCCTGGTCGGGGAAAGGTGTAACTGCAGCACCTCTCCAGCAGAATCTATATTCTGCAGAGAAAAAACAATCTGCAGGGGCCCTGAATTCTGCATGTGCACAGAATTGCCCCATGAGTAAAAAAATGTGTTAGACTTGGGCGAAGTGCCCGAGTGCAATAACTGCATCACAATCACTGTGTGCATCCAGAGAGAGAGAGAGAAACGGTTACCAGAAGCTTTCACTCCTCTGGCGTGGAGTTCTGGGAGAAGTTGTGTTTAGGTACAGGATTACCACTGAACCCAAGGGGACTAGGCAGCTGGCAGTGGGTTCCAGCTCTCAGAAGGAGTTGTTGGAGTGCAGGTTTGCCAATGGACTCTGAGATTGGGGCAGTGGCTAGACATCATTAAGGCTCTGGAAGTTAAAACACCTGGTGATCCATGGACACAGAGGCTTGGATTTCCTTTACAGCAAGCAAATGGGTGGCCAGCAACATGTGCCCAGCAGGATCTCTGACACCTGCTGAATATGAATAGAATCTAAAGTGATATCTTCCTGAGTGCACAGACAGTTATCTCCATTGTTTCTGCTGTTGCTCATAGCTTCCTCAAGCACCAGGAGAACAAATTACTATGATTTATCAGTTGCATTGCTCCAATATGGTTCAGCATAACTGTATAGAATCCTGTCAGTTTCATTTGCTGCTTGGGAAAGGCCTGGGAAGGAGTGAAGTCTTAGGGACCCTCTTCCTCATAGCAGCCAAGAGGTTCTGGATGGACAGAAAAGAGACCGAGAACTCTTTCTCCCCTCTAGTAGCTAGAAAAGGGTAGGAATTTCAAGTTTATCAAATACCAGTTAGCCAGAGACTAATGTAAAAGATGAAGCTGTTAAATCCAGGAACAGCAGTTTGGTAGCAATCTCTGCACTCATCATTTCCATGCAGCTGGGTGTGAGGGAGGCTAGTTTTCTCACCAGTACATTGATCCTGAACTTTGATGAAGACTTTGCTGTCACTGTCAGACCTTGTCTACAGTAGAGCATTCAGCTGTTTGTGCTTCAAATAACTGTACTGCACCAAGTGAGGCACAATGACTGAATGCATCCCAACTGATTACCTTAGTTGGTTTATTTTGCCCTTGCATACATCAGGCTTGCCCTCAATTTAAGATGCGGGCTGTCATCTTTGACAGATGTCATTGATGAAAGCTCCAGATGACAAGCCTCCACTTCTCAACACAAAAATCTCTGCAGCCAGGGTCCGTCCTAGCTTAATAGGGAGAATTGAGAGACCATTAGGAATATCATTTACCATATGTGGTTCCTCAGAATGGGATTTACAACTGGCAAATCACGAGAGGTTCCCCATCTAAGGGTACGACTATACTTACCTCCGGGTTTGGCGGTAAGCAATCGATCTTCTGGGATCGATTTATCACGTCTTGTCTAGATGCGATAAATCGATCCCGGAAGTGCTCGCCGTCGACACCGGTACTCCTGCTCCGCGAGAGGAGTACGCGGAGTCGACGGGGGAGCCTGCCTGAGTACCTTGTAGTTCGAACTAAGGTACTTCGACTTCAGCTACTTTATTCACGTAGCTGAAGTTGCGTATCTTAGTTTGAACTGGGGGGTTAGTGTGGACCAGCCCTAAGAAGTCACAGAGCTCAAATTTGGGGGCACGGCTGAGGGGCAGGGGACACTTTGCAAGGGTATGGCAGAAGGCAAAGCACAGTGTCATCACTGGCAGTGGACCTGAGGAACAGACCATGAGAAGAGACACTGGGGGCAGGAGGGGGCTTGGCTGAAAGGGACAGAGAAAGGACTCTTAGCTGGTGTAACTAAGGAGGTTCACTACCTGAGAGAGCTGTTAAAGATTACACTGACTAACAGGAACTGTGTCTATGGTGGCACTCAATCGGAGAGTCAGCTGATTGAACCACAATTCAGATCTCTACAAGTTCCAGGGTTACTTCCACCAATAGTTGCTCCCCTGAATCATTTAAAGAGCTTTTTATTCGGATGAAAAGCACACTTGAAATGATGGGAACAATTAGTGCTTAGACAGGTAAATTTCTCCTGTGTAGAAAAGGCCTTCTTTAGTATCCAGTTAGTAGGTGTCTGGAAAATTTTCCAAATCCCATTGAACCCACTGTACCTCAAAAGAAAAGTGATGTAAATATCAAAGCCTGAAACACAGCATACCAGATTTTATTCTCTACAGATCAATATCGCTACATCATATCAATGAAAATAGTCAGAACCAGAGGTTAACACAACTGTGACAATGTTGTTCTTCCATTGTTACAATAAGGGGAACAGGTATCTGTTGAAATTCACAACTATTAGTGCTGTAAAATGGGACATTAAATCAAAGGTCTGACTACTTATATCCCAATGTCTTTTTGATCAAATTCCAAATCTGATCATTAGTTTCTGCTTCGACAAACTGCCCTACACAGTTACAAATGAACAAGTTATTCTTCACTTCCAGGAAAAAATAACTAATGCAGTGTTATCTTACACTAGCTATTGTGTATCCATTTAAGAGAGGGAAGTATTGTATGTAATGTTTTAGGGATGAGTTGTACTGCATTTGGAATCCTCCTAGATAAAACATCCATTATGAATGTAAAGTGTCACAACAGTATTTCTGCTAAGAATAGAGGTCCTTAAGTTAAATTAAAACTAGACAACACTGAATGGTCAGTTAAAGCATTTAGAGTTTCCATTCTCAAACAAGGGAACTAATATTAAACAAAAAGCAAATTAACAAAAAAAAAAAAAAAATCAATTCACACCAGGTGGGATCTCCAACTCCTGTTTCTCCTACTGGAAGTTCTGGTGGAGACTATCAGTGATTCATATAATACCACAGCAAACTATATACTAAAAATCAACATTGTTTAAAGATGTTTCTGACACAGTATAAGTGCCTACAGCGCTCTATCATGAATAGGACTTGTATCTCAGTGGGAGATGACACCGTAATACTTCAGAGAGGGCCCATATAACTAGGACTAGCTGGATCAGCTTCCCTTTCAGAAAGCACTGGAAAGTTTCTGAGGCCTGGTCTACACTACATGGTTAGGTCGCCACAAGGCAGCTTACATCAACCTAGTTGTGCATGTGTCTATGCTCAAATTGCTCTCCCACCACTGTAAATTCCCCATTACGCCGACATAGTAACACCACCTCCCTGATCAGTGTACAGATATGATTGATATACATAGGCCTGGTCCACACTACCCCCCCACTTCGGACTAAGGTACGCAAATTCAGCTACGTTAATAATGTAGCTGAATTCGAAGTACCTTAGTCCGAACTTACCGCGGGTCCAGACGCTGCAGGCAGGCTCCCCCGTCGATGCCGCATACTCCTCTCGCTGAGCTGGAGTACCGGCGTCGACGGCGAGCACTTCCGGGATCGATCCGGGATTGATTTATCGCGTCTAGACAAGACGCGATAAATCGATCCCAGAACATCGATTGCCTGCTGTCGGACCCGGAGGTAAGTGTAGACGTACCCTTAGGTTGGTGGGAATGCAGACTCTGCATTACTTATTTCAACCCTAACTGTCCTCCAGCAACTGTCCCACAACTGACCTCTCTGGACATCATTTTTAATTCCTCTGGCCAGGGGTTACAGAGACCAGAAGCCCCCCTTCTAAAGCCCTGCAAATTTTTGAAATTCCTTTTCCTGATTGCCCAGCTTGGCGAGCACACCTAGCAGCTCTCCATGGTTACGTGCAACTGCCCAGCTGAACACGCCAGCTGCATGCTCCAGACACACTCCCGCCTGGAGAAGACAGGAAATATTGGCTCTCCTGGGCCTGTGGAAAGAAAAGGCTGTGCAGGCACAGCTCCAATCCAGCCTTAGAAATGTCAACACATACAAGCAGATTGTTCAGGGGATGCAGAAGGGCTACAAGAACAAGTAGCAGTGCCACTGCTCCTTGCTCTTCATGCGGCAGGCATAGCAGACAGCCAACAAATGATCCAGTGCCAAGCCGCAAACCTGCCACTTTTGCGAAGAGTGGCATGCCATAATCAGCGCAGACGTTCCCTCCCCCCGCCAAAAAAAATCCAACCCCAGCAGAACTGAGTATACCTCCGAGAAGCCCAAGTCACAAGCCCCAGCTGTGGACAGCAAGGAGGTGGTATATGGGGGACAGGTGACTGAGGGACCCAGCTGTGCAGCAAGACAGTCGGACCAGTTTTTGACTTCACCACAGTTCAGCCAGCAAGCCCGATGCAGGGGAAGGAACTTCAGGTAAATGTGTAGATACATTTTCAATTTCAGGGATGGCACCCCCCCAAAGTAGCAGGACACAATCTTTTGACTTTCCATTAATTTATTCATGCTACGAGAGCTAGTGCTACAACCGAGAGCTAGAGCTGCTATCTACTTTTCATTCCCCTCTAGGCAGGGAGGGGGGGGATGCTGAGCAGTTTATGTAGTGTAAAAATATCACTAGGAAGGACAAAAAGAATTTGAAAAACAGCTAGGCAAAGACTCAAAAATTAATAGCTTTTTTTTTTTTTTAATATAAAGTACTTCAGAAGCAGGAAGCCTGCTAAACAACCAGTGGGGCCACTGGACGATCAAGATGCTAAAGGAACACTCAAGGATGGTAAGGCCATTGCGGGGAAACTAAATGAATTTTTTGCATCTATCTTCCTGGCTGAGGATGTGAGGGAGATTCCCAAACCTGAGCCATTTGTCACCTAAAAAGAATCTGAGGACTTGTCTTCGATTGAGGTGTCATTACTGGAGGTTTTGGGTGACTACGATCTGTTCCAAAGAGTTCTGTAGGAACATATATGTGAAATTGCAGAACTACTAACTGTAGGTTGTAACCAATCATTCAAATTGGCTTCTGTACCAGATGACTGGAGGATAGCCAATGGGAGGCCAATTTTTAAAGAGGGCTCCAGAGGTGACCCCAGCAATTACAGGCCGTTAAGCCTGACTTCAGTACTGGGCAAACTGGCTGAAACTAAAGTAAAGGACAGAATTGTCAGTCACATAGATGAACCTAATTTGTTGGGGACTAGTCAAGGGAAATAATGCCTCAACAATCTACTAGAATTCTTTGAGGGGGTCAACAAGCATGTGGACAAGGGGGAATCCAGTGGATGTAGTGTACTTAGATTTTCAGAAAGCCTTTGACAAGGCCCCCTCACCAAAGGCTCTTAGGCAAAGTAAGCTGTCACGGGAAAAGAAGGAAGGTCCTCTCATGGATCAGTACCTGGTTAAAAGAGAGGAAACAAAGAGTAGGAATAAATGCTCAATTTTCAGAACGGAGAGAGGTAAATAGTGGTGTCCCCCAGGGGTCAGTACTACTCAACATTTTCATAAATGATCTGGAAAAAAGGGGTAAACAGTGAGGTAGCAAAATTTGCAGATGACATAAAACTACTCAAGATAGTTAAGTCCAAAGTAGACTGTGAAGAGCTACAAAAGGATCTCTCAGAACTGGGTGACTGGGCAACAAAATGGCACATAAAATTCAATGTTGATAAATGCAAAGTAATGCACATTGGAAAACATAATCCCAACTATACATACAAAATGATGGGGTCTAAATTAGCTGTTATAACTCAAGAAAGATCTTGGAGTCATTGAGTCTAGCTCTCTGAAAACATCCACTCAATGCGCAGCAGCAGTCAAAAAAGCTTACAATATTGGGGATCATTAAGAAAGGGATAGACAGAAAATATATTGCCTACCTAGAAATCCATGGTACGCCCACATCTACAGATGTGGGCGCCCCATCTCAAAAAAAAGATATATTTGGAATTGGAAAAGGTTCAGAAAAGGGCAACAAAAACTATTAGGGGTATGGAATGGCTTCCATAGGAGAAGAGACTAATAAGACTGGGAATTTTCAGCTTGGAAAAGAGATGACTAAGGCGTGTGTGTGGGGGATATGATAGAGGTCTATAAAATCATGACTGGGGTGGCATTATTAAGTGCCATTGCCCTATACTACTAGAATCATGCAACCGAGCAATTCCCTCATTTCCCTTTTCCCAGTGGGCCATACTCACCTCAGCTGGGGCAGTGACTGATGCTCCCCATCTATTTTAAACACTACATTCTCACTTCTGCTTGGGATTGCTTGTGGACAGCAAGGGGAGTAACTTAAGATTCTGAAGTCTTGCTTTCTGTAGTGAAATGGTACCTGTGTGTGTTTTACGTTCAGCTGCTGCCATTGCAGCCTTCGGGGTCTGCCCCTCCACACCCACAGAACACCCGAGCCAGACAAAGAGAAAAAAAGAAGACTACTTGGGATAATATGTTCCAGGAGATCCTGCAAGCCAGCGCTGCATAGGACCATGAGCACAGGGTCTGAAGGAGGAACACTGCTGACAGACTGGAGAAGGAAAGAGCAGAGAGGAGAAAGGCCCAAGAGTCCAAGCAGGAAAAGGAGAGGGAGATGCACCAGTATATAATGGGGCTTCTCAGGCAATCAGCACAGATGCTGCAGTCTGGTAGACCTGCAGGTTCAATAATCCTGAGCCTACCTTCCTCTGAAGCCCATTGAGAACTCAATATCAGAACCTCCCTACACTGCCCGCCCCACCATGCATACTCCACCCTGGGGGACGTTACAGACAATCTCAGTTTGACCCACACAGACTTGTGAAAGCCATGGTTGAAATGGACATGAAAATTCTTTCCCCTTCATAATTTCTGTTCTTAATGTATTAAGTTTTTAACATACTGTATTTATTTTAAAATTGCACAGGGTTTTTTTTTGCACTGATCGTTACAGAATAAAAAATTAATTATTTCCAAACAATATCAGAGGGGTAGCCGTGTTTGTTGCATTTTACAGATCCAGACTAAGAGTCCTGTGGCACCTTATAGACTAACAGATATATTGGAGCATAAGCTTTCGTGGATGAATACCCACTTCGTCAGACGCATGTGAGACGAAGTGGGTATTCACCCACGAAAGCTTATGCTCCAATACATCTATTAGTCTATAAGGTGCCACAGGACTCTGTTGCTTTTTCCAAACAATAGAATTTATTAGTTCAAAACATAAGCTGTGGAGTGCTCAGCAGTTCTAAAAGCAGCCAATTACCTGTTACTACACAATGTCATACAACTCATAGGATCATTCACAGACAACCTTAACAGGTGCACTGTCAATGTTATATTCCTTTACAGTAACCACCACAGGACTCCTCTCAGGCCACAAAAGAGCAGGGCCAGGTAGAGCCTACAACACCCCACACTATTCTTGCTCACTCTTAAAATGGTTTTTCAAAGCCTCCCTGAGCTCTTCTAATAGCCCTTGTATCTGGATGTTCAAATTCAGCAGATAGCTGTTCCACCTTGGCAGAAACTCCCCCTCTGCCCCTTGCTTCACATACATTATGCAGAATATAGCAAGCAGCAATAACCCCATTTGGATATTTTTCTCATTGAGGTCCAATCTTGTAAGTAAGCAATATCAGCGACCTTTCAAATGACCAAAAGCACATTCAACTGTCATTCTACACCCACTGAGCTGATAGCATCAGGGAATGATTCAACTATCAACTTCATGAGCCAAGGGGGTAAAGGGTAAGCTGGGTCTCCCAGGATCACTATTGACATTTCAACATTCCCAATAGTAATCTGGCGGTCAGGAAAGGAAGTCTATACTTGTAGCTTTTTGTAACAGTCCTGTGTTCTTAAAGCTGTAAGCATCAGGCACCTTCCCTGAGCAGCCCACACTGATGTCAGTGAAGAGGTCCCCTGCGATCCATCAGTGGTTGCATAATCATACAAAAGTAGCCCTTTCTGTTGAAGTACTCTGTGGCAAGGTGGTCTGGTGTCAAAATAGGGATATGCATCCCATCTATCACTCCACTGCAGTTCAGGAACCCCACTGCTACAAATCCATCTACTATGCCCTGCACATTGCCACTTACAGTCCTGCTTAGCAGGAAGTGATTAATTACCCTGCAGACTTACATCACAACGGCTCCCACGGTGGATTTCCTAACACCAAACGGATTTCTGACTGACTGGTGGCAATCTGGCATTGCAAGTGTCTATAGTATGATAGTCATTTGCTTCTCCACTGTCAAAGCAGCTCTCATTTTCGTGTCCCACTGCTGGAGCACTGGGGCAAGCTTGGCATACAGATCCAGGAATGTGGCCCTGAGAAACCAAAAGTTCTGCAGCCACTGATAGTCATCCCAAACCTGCATTACCACATGATCCCACCAATCAGTGCTTGTTTCTCAGGGCGAGAAACAGTGCTCCACCACCTGCAGCTGCTAAGTGAATGCCACCAACAACCTTGAACTGGTTCTCGCTATCTCCCACGACAATCTATCCCTTCAAGGGAATCATCATGTTCCTCACTGATTTGGTTCTTGTGGCTCTGCAAAGACTCCAGGATTGTGTGCCGTGTGCTTGCAATCCTCATGACAACAGTGCAGAGCTGTGCAGGCTCCACGATTCTGTCAGAGATGATGAACAAAGAGAAGGGACACACGGGTTTGTGGGATTTTGAAAAAAGGTACAAAAAACTGTGGGACACACAATATTATGCAATGGAGACAGCTGAAAACTGGGAAGTTATAAATTAATAAATAAATAAATTATAAATTAATGGAGATATCCTATCTCCTAGAACTGGAAGGGATCTTGAAAGGTCATCGAGTCCAGCCCCCTGCCTTCACTAGCAGGACCAAGTACTGATTTTGCCCCAGATCCCTAAGTGGCCCCCTCAAGGACTGAACTCACAACCCTGGGTTTAGCAGGCCAATGCTCAAACCACTGAGCTATCCCTCCCCCCCACGCCAGTCACCCCTGCACAACTTGTTTCGTCCCCATCATGCATTGCCAAAGCTTCCCAAAAGATGCACGCTGGATGGTGGCTAATTGCACAATGGTATACCTATCCATGGTGCACCGCACTCCGCATCGATACAAGCACTCTCGTGAGTATGTGCACTGTCAACACAAGGAGCAAAGTACGCATGCGCACAAGCCACATACTAACCGCGGCAGCTGTATGCTGATATAACTTAAGTTTACAACGCAGACGTGACCTAAGTTAAAATATTTGCTTAACAGTTGGCTTAACACCCATTAACAGAAAAATTACAGAACAGAAACATTTAAATTTTAAATACAGAGAGCCTGCCCTCAGTTGCATCATAAACTAGTAAATATGACCATGGACAAGTCAACGGGGCTCTAATCTTCCAGAGTGCTTCAACTTACTTAAATGAGACAACAAAATAAACTCATTTGTAAGAATGGCATCTTAACCTCTGTGACTGTTATCCCCTCTTTAAAACTGACATATTTACCTATCTTTGTAAAGTGCTTTAAACTCTATAGATTGAAAATGCTATGTAAATGCAAAACATTACTTAACTTTATGATCCACAGTAGAAAGAAATTTAGTGAAGCACAATATAGTTACCGCCCCATTCCTCTAGCAGAGGAGAAATGCTTGTCATAGTTACATTAGAGCATAAGAAAATAAGCATTGGTCTGACCCAGTATAGCCATTATCGGTCTAGCCCGGTAGTATCCTGTCTTCCAACGGGGTCCAGTGCCAGATGCTTCAGAGGGAATGAACAGAACAGGGCAATTTATCAGGTCATCCATCCTGTCATTCAGTCCCAGCTTCTGGCAGTCAGAGATTTAGGGACACATAGAGCATGGGGTTGTGTCCCCTGTGTGGCCATCATGGTCAACAGACATTGATGGACCTATCCTCCATGAACTTATCCAATTATTTTTTGAACCCAGTTATACCTTTGGCCTTCACAACATCCCCTGGCAATGAGTTCCACAGGTTGACGGTGTGTTGTGTGAAGTAGAACTTAGTAGTTTTAATCTTGCTGCCTATTACAGGTCTGTCTCATCTTACGCTGGGGTTACGTTCTGCGGTCAGCGCGTAAAGCGAAAACCGCGTATAGTCAAAATTACATTGAGTGTAATGGCAGGCGGAATCGCCCGCACTGCAGGAACAGTATTTAAATTGTTATTTCTCTTTTTTTTGTTTGTCTGTTTTTGCCAACAGCGTAAAGCTGAATTTGCACATGTTAAATGCGCGTAAGATGTGACAGACCTGCAATTTTACTGGGTGGCCCCTAGTTCTTGTATTATGTGAAGAGGTAATTAACACTTCCCCATCGTTTTCTCAATGCCACTCACAATTTTATAGACCTCTATCATAACCCGCCTTAGTCATCTCTTTTCTAAGCAGAACAGTCCCAGTCATTTAAAATCTCTCCTCACAGGGAAGCTGTTCCATACCCCAGCTCATTTTTGTTGCCTTTCTCTGTACCTTTTCGAATTCTAATTTACTTTATTGAGGTAAGGTGACCAGTACTCACAATATTCAAGGTGTGGGAGTACCACGAATTTATTTAGTGGTATTATATTTTCTGTCCTATCTATTCCTCTCCTAATGGTTCCTAGCACTACTAGCTTTTTCAACTGCTGCTGCACATTGAGCAGATGTCTTTAGAGAACTATCCATGATGACTCCAAGATCTCTTTCTTGAGCAGTTGCTAACCAGTAGTGAGTATTTTTAGACAGCATTTCTTGCTTTCTCGGTCATCACTAGTTTGTTCATGCTATAAGTTCACCTGTCCCAAATTGTTCCTACTGAAAACAAACCATCTCCTAAAAAAATCCATATGGTAATGTTAGAAGAGCTGGTCCAATGAGTCTTAGGCCTTGGCTACACTTGAGAGTTACAGCACTGTATAGCCACCCCCGTCCACACTGGCAAGGCATTTGCAGCGCTGTATCTCCGTGGTTGCAGCGCTGCATGTACTCCACCTCTCCGAGAGGAATAGCAAGTATTGCGCTGCCGCTGCAGTGCTGCGGCGCCAGTGTGGCCACCCAATGCGCTGTGAATGGCCTCCAGAATTATTCAGCAGTATCCCACAATGCCTGTTCTAGCCATGCTGGTCATCAGATCAAACTCTATTGCCCTGGCCTCAGGTAACCAACCATGTGACCCACCCTTTACATTCCCCGGGAATTTTAAAAATCCCCTTCCTGTTTGCTCAGCCTGGCGTGGCGTGGAGTGCTATCAGCGAATCTTTCCAGGTGACCATGCCTCCACGCGCCAACCGAGCCCCAGCATGGAGCAATGGCGAGTTGCTGGACCTCAGTGTTTGGGGGGAGGAAGCTGTACAGTCCCAGCTGCGCTCCAGCCGTAGGAATTACGATACCTTCGGGAAGGTATCAAAGGACATGATGGAAAGGGGCCATGACAGGGTCGCCCTGCAGTGCAGGATTAAAGTGAAGGAGCTGCGGAGTGCCTACCACAAAGCCCGTGACACAAACGGCCGCTCGGGTGCTCCCCCTGCGACCTGTCGATTCTACAAAGAGCTGGATGCAATACTTGGGGTTAACCCCACCTCCACTCCGAGCACCACCATGGACACTTCAGAACCGGTGGGGGAGGGGAGGGGAGGGGAGGAGGAGGAGGAGGAAGTAAACGGGAGTGATGGTGGTGGTGGGCCGGATGGAGACACCCCGGAATCCCTGGAGCCATGCAGCCAGGAGCTCTTCTCGAGCCAGGAGGAAGGTAGTCAGTCGCAGCAGCCGGTACTTGGTGGAGGACAAACAGAAGAGCAAGTTCCCGTTTTTTTTTTTTCGGGAAGGAATTTTTTCGGTGCGGGCTCTTTGGGAGAGGCGGGTTAGGCATGCATGCCTAGATGCGGAATAGTGCATTGATGTGGTTTATCACATCGCAGTAATCGGCCTCGGTAATCTCCTCGAATGTCTCATCCAGAACATGTGCAATGCGCTTGCACAGGTTTATCGGGAGAGCCACCGTGGTCCTTGTCCCAGCCAGGCTAACGTGTCCGCGCCACTGTGCCGCGAGGGGCGGGGGGACCATTGCTGCACACAGGCAAGCTGCATATGGGCCAGGGCGGAAGCCGTATTGCAGTAGAAGACCCTCCCTTGCTTCCCAGGTCACCCTCAGCAGCGAGATATCGTCCAGGACGAACTCCTGTGGAAAATGTTGGGACAGTGTTCAGCGTAGGCGTCCCCTGAAGCTGTTGGCTCTCCCCAAGGCACAGAAACCTAGAGGACAGTGCAGCCCTGAAACAATCAGTCCCCCTTACTCACCATTTTGAGGCTCCCGTGGGATAGGTGTGCTCTGTTTCGGATGGGAAAATTATGCTATTGTGTAGACCCTGTGTGTTTTCTACTCCTTAAGTGCGGGGGGAATCATTACTCTGTCTGGTATAAACAATGCTGCCTCTGTTAAATGTTGCATTTTGCCTATACAGCTGCATCAACCTTGAGACCTCAGACGTCCCTCTTATCGCCTGTTCAGAGGCTGCAAAGACTCAGGAAGAGACTGCGAAAAAGCAAAGAAGACATGCTGCAAGAAGTGATGCGGCAATCTATTAAAGAGAATGAGAAAGCACAGAACTGAGGGAGAGAGAAAGCAGGATCCGCCGGGAAAATGCACCGCGCACCGGCAACAAAGCACTGATCGGCTCATAAGCATCCTGGAGTGCCAAGCAGACGCTATCCAGGAGCTCATAGCCATGCAGAAAGAGGAGCAGTACCGCAAACGCCACCCCACCCCCCCACAGCCCTTGTCCCAAAACTCTTTCCGTTGTGCCCCACTGTCACCTCCAACCCACTTTCCCCAACTTCTGTGTTCTTCACGCCACTCGCTGCCTCCAACACCAGTATCTTCACCACCCAGCCCTGAAAACCATGACCCTTACCCTCTGCACTCAACCCCCATCACCATGCAGTATAGCTATCCTGAAGTGCAGCACTCCCTGCACAGCACATCAGACAGGACATACACGAATCTGTGATTGTACTGTTCCCCACTCCACCCCCTTGTTTCTTTTCAATAAATGGATTTTTTGGCTTTGAAAACATTCTTTATTATTGCATAAAGTAAGAGACTCCTTAGCCCAGGAAATAAACAGGCACTGCAAGTCTGCTTAGCAAACACTGATGCCTAAAGACTGGAACTACTGCACTTCACTCCCGTGCAGGGCACCAGATATCACTGCTGGTTTTCAGCCTCAAGTTGCTCCCTCAAGGCATCCCTAATCCTTGCAGCCCCGCGCTAGGCCCCTGTAACAGCCCTGCTCTCTGGCTGTGCAAATTCAGCCTCCAGGTGTTGAGCCTCAGAGGTCCATGCCTGAGTGAAGCTTTCACCCTTCCCTTCACAAATATTATGGAGGGCACAGCACGCAGATATAACCGCGGGGATGCTGTTTTCGGCCAAGTCCAGCTTCCCATACAGAGATCGCCAGCGGGCCTTTAAACGGCCAAAGGCACACTCCACAGTCATTCGGCACTGGCTCAGCTTGTAGTTGAACCGTTCCTTGCTGCTGTCAAGGCTCCCTGTGTAGGGTTTCATGAGCCACGGCATTAACGGGTAAGCGGGATCTCCAAGGATCACAATGGGCATTTCAACTTCCCCTACCGTGATCTTCCGCTCTGGGAAAAAGTCCCAGCCTGCATCTTCCTGAACAGCCAAGTGTTTCGAAAGATGCGGGCGTCATGCACCTTTCCGGGCCAGCCTGTGTTAATGTCAATGAAAAGCCCACGGTGATCCACAAGCGCCTGGAGAATCATAGAGAAATACCCCTTCCGATTAACGTACTCGGATCCTAGGTGGGGTGGTGCCAGAATAGGAATGTGCACCCCATCTATGGCCCCTCCACAGTTCGGGAACCCCATTTGTGCAAAGCCATCCACTATGTCCTGCACGTTACCCAGAGTCACGGTTCTTCTGAGTAGGGTGCGATTAATGGCCTTGCAAACTTGCATCAACACAATTCCAACGGTCGACTTTCCCACTCCAAACTGGTTTGCGACGACCGGTAGCTGTCTGGAGTTGCCAGCTTCCAGACTGCAATAGCCACCCGCTTCTCCACTGGCAGGGCAGCTCTCAATCTCGTGTCCTTGCGTCGCAGGGTGGGGGCAAGCTCCTCACACAGTCCCATGAAAGTTGCTTTTCTCATCTGAAAGTTCTGCAGCCACTGCTCGTCATCCCAGACTTCCATGACGATGTGATCCCACCACTCGGTGCTTGTTTCCCGAGCCCAAAAGCGGCGTTCCATGGTGCTGAGCATGGCCGTGAATGCCACAAGCAATTTCGTGTCGTACGCGTTACGCGGCTCAATAGCATCGTCGGACTCCTCACTCTCACTGTCACTTTAGATCTTAAGGAATAGTTCGACAGCCAAACGTGACGTGCTGGCGAGATAAGTCAGCATATGCCTCAGCAGTTCGGGCTCCATTTCCCGCAGACAGATCATGCTGCACAGAAACTGTTGAAAGATGGCGCCAAAGGTGGACGGAAACAAAGGGATTTCTGGGATGCGAAGCGATGCATCACGGGGCATTGGGACAGGACCCAGCATGCCCCGTACTTACGCCCCCTTCCCACAACCCACGGCGCCAGAATGGGAAGAGGTGCTCTGTGGGATAGCTGCCCATAATACACCACTCCCAATAGCGCTGCAATTGCCGCAAATGTGGCCATGACAGTGCGCTGGACAGCTGTCAGTGTGGACAGACTGCAGCACTTTCCCTACTCAGCTGCACGAAGTCAGGTTTAACTCACAGTGCTGTACATCTGCAAGTGTAACCAAGGCCTTAGTGGTAGGACTGGCAAAATGTAAAAGAACTTGAGAATAAAAGTGCTTACTGGTCCCTTAACACTCCTTTAACTCAGGGGTTCTCAAACTTAATTGCACTGTGACCCCCTTCTGACAACAAAAATTACTACACGACGGGGGGGGGGGGGAGGAAGAGATCAAAGCCTGAGCCCAGCCGCCCCAGGCCAAAGCCAGGGTAGTGGGAATCGGGCTTTGGCTTAAGCCCTGGGCTCCAGCAAGCCTAACACCAGCCCAGGTGACCCCATTAATGTGGGGTCCCAACCCACAGTTTGAGAACCGCTGCTTTAACTAAAGGGGAGCACCACCCTCATGTGATTTTTTTTTAAATTACACATCCTTCTAGTTCCTTCCTCTCATTGCCAACAAGCATCAACACTCGTATGCACTTATATGGATGACTGAAACTCTACATTTATTGATCACACACCAAAGACCATTTTCCAAGCTACTAGAGTTGACGATTATGTTTACATGTGGAAGAGATAGGACAACTAATTCCTACATCCTTATCAAGCTAAGGAGAAAAACACTTTATAAGAATAGATATTCAGTAAGTTTGTATAGGCAACCTCTCCTCCTGTGGTCCTACCCTCGCAACTGGAAGCAAAGGTGTGAATAAGCATCATCATATAATAAAATTAAAACTGCTATGGAGTAGGGACACGGAGAGAGAAAGACAGAAACCTGGAAACTCTCTAAGTTCCAGCTAAAAGTCTCTCACTAAAACATTTTAAGAAACCAAATCACCTTCAGACTCCAGTTGTGCCCCACCACCACCTATCCACCCCAGAAGAAGGCCACACAATCTCCTCTAAAAGCTCAGAGCCCCTCCCCGCCATTGTGTAGGCCACCCCTGAAAGCGGGAACCTGCTGATCTGGGGTAAGCAGCCCTTTCGTCTCCAGCCCCTCACCCCCCACCAAAACTTTAGCCTGTGGGGTGCGGGCAGGAGACTGAACCCGCTGCGGAGCGGAACTCTCCAACGCACACGCGGTGTAAATCTACTCCCTGAACAAGGCCAGGTCGGTGCCCAAAACCCAGAAACCCCCGCCCGTCCCCCGCCGAGCGGCGGCAGCTCGGGGCCGGGGAGAGGGAGCGGACACGCACGAGGAGTTTCTGGGTCACCGACAGGAAAGGAAGGGACCTGGCTTGAGGGAGGTTCCAGGTTTGGCCCCCCCGCGAGCGGGCAAGGCGCTGCGGGCCCCTCTGTGCTCGGGGCGGGGGCTCTCAGTCCAGCTACTCCTGGGGGCGGCGGCTCTGCCCCCCTCAGTGCAGGACGCACTAGGCCCGGGGGGGGGGGCACAAGGCCCTGGGGAGGGCGTCAGGCTATGGGGAGGGAGGCGCGGCCGCCCCGAGCGGCTCCTCTCCTCTGCGTGCCCGTCTCCCCAGCTCAGTCCGCCCTCTTCTTCCCGTGGGGGGGGGGGGGGGGGGGGGGCGGCCTTGCCCCCGGGGGGGGGGGGGTTCCCAGTCTCCGTGGGCGGGGGCCCTACCTGGCTCCAGGTGATGAGCTGGTTGCTGGGCGCCTCCCCCAGCAGCGCCCACAGTTTGCTCAGGAAGGCCGGGACACCCGCGCTCGCGGCCGCCAGCTGTTGCTGCTGCTTCATTGTCGTTGTACTAGGACCAGGACGGGGCTAGGCTGGAGTGGACGGGCCGCGTGCGCGCATGCGCACCTACCTCCGCAGAACACTGACCTCACACGCCTGCGCGCCTGTGTGGCGTTCCCCTATACCCCCACACGCCCTTTACATAACGGGCCCACGTGCACCGCCCTCACGTGCAACAACAGTGCCAGCCCAGCGTTCCTATTGGACGGAACGCGGAACGGCGCAGGGAATCTTTGCGACCCTCAGTGGGAGGGCGGAGCCTCAGCCTGAGATTCTATGTAAATGACGAGTCGCCCCAGCCAATCGGGAAGTGACTCTCTGCAGGGCTGGGGGAACGTGAGTGCTGTGCACGTGAGAGACAAGGCGGGGGGAGTAGCTTAGAACAGGAGTGGACGGGGCCTGGCCTAGCGGGACAAAGGCGCGGGGTTGAGGAGCAGCTGCAGGGGCTGGCAGGGTTAGGGAAGGAACCTGCTCTCCCCTGTCCCGATCAAGAAACTACCAATCTGAAGGGGCAATAAATGAACACTGGAGAGACTGCTTGCAGGAGGTGATGCAGCCATAATTGTGCCCTTATACTAGGGGTGGCAAAATATGGTCCGCAGGTCAGATCCAGCCCGTCTAACATTTCTGTCTGGCCTGCCATGACTCTAGTGGCACAGCAGGGTGCTCAGGGAGGCTGCCTGCATGCCATGGACCCATGCCACTCCTGGAAGTGGGCAGCTGCTGGTGGTATGTCTCTGTGCGCCTCTGCGGGGGAAGCAGCTCTGTGTGCTGCCCATGTCCCCAGCACCATCCTCACAGCACCCATTGACCGGAAAATGCCCAATGGGTGCTGCAGGGGCGGTGCTTGCGGGGCACAGAGATCCGCTGCCCCTTTCCCCCCAAGGTGTGCGCAGAGATGTGCCAGCAGCAGCTGCTCCCAGGAGCAGTGTGGTAAGCACCTCCCACCTAGAGCCTGCACCTTGCACCCCTTCTGACACCCCGTCCCAAGTCAGAACCCTCATCCTGCATTCAAACTCCCTCCCAGACCTTGCACCCCCTTCTGCACCCCAGGCCAGAGCCCCTTCCTGCACCAAACTCCCTCCCAGAGCCCACACCCCTCACCGTCTCCTGCACCCCACCACTCTGCACCATCCTGGAGCTCCCTCCTGCACTCGAACTCCCTCCCAGAAACCCGCACCATCTCCATTAATATAGCAGAAATGTGCGGCCCGTGATGACTTACCAAAAGTTGTGGAGTGGCATCCCTGCAAAAATTATTGCCCACCCCTGCCTTATACCTTGCAGTCAGCATTGCTACTGGACTGGTTCTTAATCTTGGCTACACTATTTCACTTATACCTTCAGATGCAGACAGCATATTTTAATCCCCCTTCTTTTCCCCTAATTTCACTGGCACTAGGGGCTCAGATGTCCACACATTCTTTTCGCTAAGACACATCACATTGGTGCTGTAGTATCACTGCTGATGGACCGTCTCCATGCCTTAGTTTTTCCTTTTGAATAAATCACCAATGGTTGGTGTTTGTTGTAAAAAGGTACAGTAACATTTTTGCAGTTAGGAGGGTAGATGGGGACTGATAAAGAGACAAAGTGGATGAGGTAATGTCATTTATTGGACCAATGGCTGTCTCTCTGACAAACAGAAGTTGGTCCAATAAATGACAAAGCAAAGTATTTATGTGAACTTGCTTCTGTACCTGTGGACACAGATATGCCATTCTTGCATAACTAGCATAACAGACTGTCTCAACAGTCCTCGCTTACAGACAACCCCCCAACCTGAAGCAAATACTCACCAGCAACTACACACCACACCACAGAAACACCAACCCAGGAACCAATCCCTGTAGCAAACCTCGTTGCCTACTCTGTCCCCATATCTATTCTGGCGACACCATCAGAGGACCCAACCACATCAGCCACACCATCAAGGGCTCATTCACCTGCACATCCACTAATGTTATATATGCCATCATGTGCCAGCAGTGCCCCTCTGCCATGTACATTGGCCAAACCGGACATCCCTCCGCAAAAGAATAAATGGACACAAACCGGACATCAGGAATGGTAACATACATAAGCCAGTAAGTGAACACTTCAATCTCCCTGGTCATTCTATTACAGATTTAAAAGTCACTATCATTGAACAAAAAAACTTCAGAAACAGACTTCAAAGAGAAACAGCAGAACTAAAATTCATTTGCAAATTCAACACCATTAATCTGGGTTTGAATAGGGACTGGCTGACTCATTACAGAAGCAGCTTTTCCTCTCCTGGAATTGACACCTCCTCATCTCTTATTGGGAGTGGACTACATCCACCCTGATTGAATTGGCCCTGTCAACACTGATTCTCCACTTGAGAAGTAACTCCCTGCTCTCCATGTGTCAGTATATAATGCCTGCATCTATAACTTTCACTCTATGCATCCGAAGAAGTGAGGCTTTTACTCACGAAAGCTTATGCCCAAATAAATCTGTTAGTCTTTAAGGTGCCGCCAGACTCCTTGTTGTTGTTGTTATAACAAAGCAGTTGTGGTAGAGAAGGTTGAATGGTTTGTTCATGCTGAGTAGCAGATTTCTTTTAAATAAATATTATTTTGTTTTCAAAGAATTACTGCTTGTGTGTCCATCCTTGAGCAGAAGGCTGTATCCAGGTCCTTTCAAGGGTTAGCAAGATTAGCTTGCTCTGGGGAGCCCTTTGTGGGATGGAGATAAGCCCCCTGGTAACACCCTGGCAATTCTTCTAGGGTGAACCACCATCTTATCACCCCTTTGGATAAAGCAAATTGCATAGTCTTAGGCAAACCATTATTGGAGTGCTTGAGGTCCATATTGTGGGGTACCAAATTGGTGTCCCTGAAAGCGTGGGCTCGAGGCACTGTTTGAATCCTGGAGCTAGTTGTAGTGTCCCATGCCAGTTTGAGAGCTAACAAATTGGCATCCCTGAATTGGTGGGCTTGAGGCACTATTTAAAACCCTAAGACTTGAAAGCATTATTTTAAGGTCTAAAAGAGGTTACAGTGCCCCCTATCGGATATGAGGAAATTGACACCAAGCAGGATTTTTTTTCTCTCTTCTTTCTTTCCTTTCTTTCTGTTTTCTTTTCTCTGTTGTTTGTTTCATGATTGTTCTAAGAACAACCAGTTTTTCGATGAAGTACATTGAAGGTAAGTGAATATAGTTATAAGATAAGCTTAGGACTTTTATTGTAGGATTTGAAAGGTACCTATTAGGAATAGTTGTTGATTATACTGATGCAGGCGCTGCAATCCTAATAGAATTAGGAAGCCCAGGTAAATGTTTTAAGCTGATGGAAGGGTCAGCAGTGCAATTGATGCTGGAGCGAATTACCCCAATAAAATCAGGGAGCTTAGAATAGGGCTGGTGGAAGGGTCAGTATAGTGTTGTAGGTTAAGTGTAAAAGATAAAATTGCAAGTGCAAATCAAGGATCGCAACCCAGATTTTGATCTGTCAGAATAGCTTGAATAAAGGTAGTTAGGCCAAAAGAATGACAATTCAGCTAAAGGAGACAAAATTGGGCACCTAAGGTCTAAGGGAGGCAGATTCTGGGGTCGGGCACCAAGGATAGGAAGGCCTTGGTAGGCAGACTTTATCCCACAAACTCAGATAAAGTCAAGCACCAACAACAGAAGCTGGAAGGAGGCAGACTTTATTCCAAGGGAATTGTAGAAACTCATTGCTGAGATCACTGGAGTCCTAGTCCTGAGCAAGGATAAGATTGGTGGTATAAGAGGCCAGAAGTGGTCGTCCAAGTAACAGGCGATCACAGCCTGTGTAAGGATTGGTGCCTGAGAGGCAGAGCTAACTTGCCGATTAACTACGATTGTAGTAAGTGAAAAAGGTAGGAACTTGGGTCAATATTTGGCTAACCGCTTGCAGCAGTACATAAATTGGTTAAAGAACTTACGATTCAGGTGTGGCTGGGATTATTCTATGCCCAAAACCATTACTTGGCAAGTAAGATTTTGAAGGACTGGGAGTGGAGTGTAAGTTTGCGAACAACTTACCACTCAGGTGTGGCCAAGGTTGTACCCGGAAACCATTACCTGGTCAGTAAGATTGGCAGCAGTTTGTGAGCTTTGAGGAAGCTTACAAACCCGGGTGACCGGGGTTGTAATTATACATTGGAGATCATTACCTGGCCAAGCGGGTAGTGTCAGCATGATGACAAAAGGGAAAACAAGGCATTATAATACTTTAGAAATAATGCTGGGAAACAGCTTAGAAGATTTTGTTAAAAAGGTAGGTCATGATCCTTGGAAGGAGAATGCATTTGTTGGGCCTGGTGCTTACCAGCAACTGTGCAGGCAATGGGAACAATGGATTCAACCCAAGAGAAATGTTTTTTTCTCAGGAGAACTAAGCAAAAAGAATTAAAAACAAGCAGCTTTACAAGGGTTACAGCTTGTGGACTGTACTACTGATGAAGAAATAGATAGATTAATAAACAAAATACAAGACCTAAAGACGGGGGGGAAAAGATGAAGAACAAGGAATTAGCTAATTTAAAAGCAGAAGCTGATATATTAAGAGCAACTGTTGACTCAAAAAGTACAGATTGTTGAGTCACAAAATGAGTTAAATAAAATAAACAAATAAATGAAAGAAGTTGAAAAATGGAAGCAGAAAGTGATGGACAGACAAGCTGCAATGAGAGTGGTACTCTCAAACAGAGAAGAAAAGAAATAACTAAATCATGCAGTTTGTAAAGACAGAACTGCGCATTAAAGGAGGAATTAAGAGCAAGCAAAGGAATAATAGCTACAATAAAAGCTGGAAATAATGAAGTGGTGGAATTGGATGAAGAGAACTTAGGTCCTCTTGGTTATGAAGATTACTCAGTCTAAAGAACACTTTCTGGAACTCTACAAACCATTAAACGAGGAGCTGGAAGAATTGCAGAAGCCACTTCCCTTAGCTCCAATTATTACCTCCACAGTAACTAAAACCACTGTGAAAGGAAACCAGAGAGCTCAAGAAGAAAGAGTAGAAGAAAGAAGATTTACCCCTGAATGGGTTAGGGCTTTGGGAACGTCTATGGGACCCTTAAATAAGAATACAGTGGTTGGTAGGTTATCCAAGACATCAGGGATGCCTGGGTTAACAAGGAGAGATCTCTCATCAGGCAGGTGTGACCAAGGTGAGAATCACGAGTAGTGAGGAATTGTGCAAGTATGAAGAAATGTGGGCTCAGTGTCCTGAAGGGAAAAGCCTTGAGCCAGCACTGGACAAGACCACACACTCCTTGGACTCACCAAATTATGAAATGTTTGATTTGTAAACAAGGTTACAATCCAGCAAGGAAGGGATTGTAATGAAGGATTTTGCTTTTGGATGCTCTAAAAGACTTTGCAACCTTGAAGAGAAACTGAAAAAGGGGTTTAAATATTGTAAAAATTTCACTTCTCCCAACTGATATAATTAAGGTGGTGACAGTATCAGGACACTTTGACTTGCATAAAACAGCAGTTAGTTTTAAGATTAAGGCTTTAGATAAATAGTAATTAGTTATAGTTTAGAGTTAGAAATCCAAAATGGTGAACTCAATAATCCTCTATGAAAGACATTGGATTAGGGTATGGAAAATTCTGTCAACTAATAGGGAATGATTCAGCATTTCTCCCAAGACCTCAAGGGGAGGAGCTAAGGCTAAATATGATGTTAGAGGAAGGAGCTCTACCCAAAATGCATCAGGGGAGGAGCTTTGCTATCTAAAAATAGGATGATGTAAGAGGGAGGAGATAGAGAGAAATAGCAATTATGGTAATATCTGGAAACTAATTGGCTGAGCCAGGCTAATTATCTATGCTAATGAGCTGACCTTAAGAAAGCAACCAGCATATAAGGCCGACAGCTAGCATTATCTATTGTATTCAATCAGTTGAAATCAGTAAATTTGACACTAAAAGTTCTCTACAAATAAATTAGGTCATCCGTGACTCAACTTGCTAGAGTAACTGATATACATAACATTTCATAAATTACTTTAGAAAACAAGTTCATTATTTAGTGCATGTTCATTAGCCTCATCAATTAGGGGATACCTACTGCATTTATCCTTCAGTTTAGTTAACTAAAGTAGTTGCAGTTTTTTTTCTATATATATATATTTTTAAAGCTGGTGTTACGGGCACATCATTGGTTGATGCAATGGACCGGCATTGTGACTCTGGAAAATTTCAGTGCAGCATGTAAATACATTTTCAGTGTTCTGAGAAGGGAATGTCATGGTGTATAATAGACTGATTGCAAACACCAAACAGATTAACAAGATTTCTCTGTTTAAAGAGAATACAGGGACTATGTCTAGAATTTCATAGAAGGGGAGTGCCAAACAAATTATATCTTTAGTTCTTTCCTGCCATTTTCCCCTAAAAATTCCTATCCCCTCTTTTTTCCCCCGCCATCTTCCATCTTGCTCCCTCAGTCTAGCAGGATAAATGTTTTTAGAATAGTTACCATCAGCTCTATCATGGGGTAACCTCCACTGACCATATTTAGCTGCCCTATTGCTGCTGACAGGATAATTCTAGCTTTATTTCCATCAGTATGTCATGCTGTAATTAATTTCTAATTTGATGGTGTAATGAATGGCTTCCAGTCCTTCAAAGTTAAGAAACAGCACATTTTGGCATATTTACATTTTCTTTGGTATCCTTACAATCTACTATCAATTTTACAACTGTCATAACTATAAAGGGAAGGGTAACAGCCCTCCTGTGTACAATACTATAAAATCCCTCCTGGCCAGAGACACCAAAATCTTTTTACCTGTAAAGGATTAAGAAGCTCAGGTAACCTGGCTGACACCTGACCCAAAGGACCAATAAGGGGACAAGATACTTTCAAATCTTGGTGGGGGAAAGGCTTTTGTTTGTGCTCTTTGTTTTGGGGGTTGTTCGCTCTTGGGACTAAGAGGGACCAGACATTAATTCATGCTCTCCAAATCTTTCTGAACAAGTCTCTCATATTTCAAACTTGTAAGTAACAGCCAGGCAAGGCATGTTAGTTTTGTCTTTGTTTTCTCAACTTGTAAATGTTCCTTTTGCTAGTGTGTTTACCTTTGTTTGCTGTAACTTTGAACCTAAGGCTAGAGGGGGTTCCTCTGGGCTCTTTGAATCTGATTACCCTGTAAAGTTATTTTCCATCCTGATTTTACAGAGATGATTTTTACTTTTCTTTCTTTAATTAAAAGCCTTCTTTTTAAGAACCTGATTGATTTTTCCTTGTGTTAAGATCCAACGGGATTGGATCTGGACTCACCAGGAATTGGTGGGGGAAAGGATGGTTAAATTCTCCTTGTGTTAAGATCCAAGGGTTTGGATCGGTGTTCACCAGGAAATTGGTGAAGAAGTCTCTCAAGGCTACCCAGGGAAGGGAGTTAGCACTTGGGAGTGGTGGCAGCAAAACCAGATCTAAACTGGTAATTCAGTTTAGGGGTTCACATGCAGGCCCCCATATCTGTACTCTAAAGTTCAGAGTGGGGAAGGAACCTTGACAACAACATACACATAAGCATAGTGGAATCTGGCCTCCACCTTCAAATAATCAATAAAATACTGGTAATGTACTTAATGCCCCTTTATGGCTATGTTTTTGTTCTCCTCTAAAATTGCACATTTTGATTGTGAATTTTGGAAATGGTACATTGCTTTTTCCACGGTTATATGTAGAAGACTGCTAGATGAGCCTTCATTCTCTGGATACCAACGATTATCCTCTTATTTCAATTTCCCTCTGTGTTCAGTTTTAGTCTGGTTTTCCAGGCTAACCTAGCTCCTAGTTTCAATCTGAAGAATATTGCCGCAAGAAAGAGATTTATTATAATTAATGCCCTCTTGAGGTACTGGGGTTATTGTCATTAAGGTTTCGTTAAGAGAAAAACAGATGTCATATATTACTGGCTTTCGTTATGTGGTAAGAACTAGGTTGAAATTGGCATGTGAGAAATCAATGATACAATTAATGAACTCAGTGCATTTTAAAATAAGTTTGAAGTAGTCTATTCTCAAATTCATCTGAATTATTTTTGTTTTTAGAACACTGCATCACAGACTTGCAGCCAAACTGTCAACTTGCCCCCAACACAGTGAAACAAGCAACCTTTACTAATGTAATCACTTTAATTTTTGTGCTGATTATACAAAGCTTCTATCCATTAACTTCTTGGAAATGATTGTGCCAGATGGTCACTGCATTGGCCTAAAAGATTAAAATCTGTTGTCCAGTGTAGAGGGCTTTGGGAACAGGATTTTGCCATGTTCAATACAGGGAGCTTTTTCTGCTTGTACATGATTTGGAATAGATTTTAGTTCACTGTGCAAAACTGTAGTTTTTAATTCACATTATGAAAGCTTTATCTTAGCAGATGATATGGTATAAAAATGTAAAATTGAAATCAGAGCTCAAATAGTTCAGGAGAAACTTTAATACTCAAACAAATGGGAAAACATCCTGGAAACTAAATACTATTTTTAAATTCACCACAAAAATAAACTTGACATTTTAAATCTTTATCGAGATCTTCCATAAAACCTCTTATTTCTTTGCTGAATCTACAGCAGGTAGCTGTTTTGACAACAAAACCCTGTTTGCTACTTATGTTGACACCAAGGACTACCCTGACGGAGGCTTGTGAATAACTATTAAAATTTTAAAATTACCCTATAAACAAAGACCACATAAAATTCAAGCTCTGTTGGAGAAAAATCATCTTGATATAACTGTTGTGAAAAGTGTGCTTATTTTTATGTTTTTTTTCAAAAGGAGGATTAACTTCCCAATCTTTTTTATTTAATACAGAACATCCCTCATCCAAATCAGTGTCTTTATTGAAATTTCAACTTTTAAATAGTTAGTTCAGGGTTGCCATGATAAACATATGGGAAAAGTAGGAAACAGAAAATTATACTGTCCAAAACCCAGCAAATAAAACCTATATGCTATATCTCTTCTAATCTGAATTGTGAAATTCTAACTGGTGCCTGTTCCTATGCACACTCCAAAAGAGAAATTTAGCCCCATTCTGTGTTTTGCAGTGGACATGCTGCCCCAGCCTTTTCTATAACTGCACCAGCAGACACACTATTGGGAATATAAATCAAAATTGGACCAATTTACACAGGCTCTTTCTATAGGTATAATCACCTCTTCACACGTATAATAATTCAGTGAGATTTTACACAATTACATTAAAAAAGCAACTTATAGAAAAATCAAGTTTCATTTTGCCAGCAGCAAACCTAAATTGTTACAATTATATTAGGGCTGTCAAGCGATTAAAAAAATTAATCACGAGATTAAAAAAATTAATCATTATTAATCACAGTTTTAATCACTGTTAAATAATAGCATACCATTTATTTAAATTTTTTTATGTTTTCTACATTTTCAAATGTATTGATTACAATTACAACACAGAATACCAAATGTACAGTGTTCGCTTTATATTTTTATTTCAAATATTTGCACTGTAAAAAAAACAAAGTATTTCAATTCACCTTATACAAGTACTGTATTGCAATCTCTTTATCGTGAAAGTACAACTTACAAATGTTGAAATTTTTTTTACATAATGCACTAAAAAATTAAACAATGTAAAACTTTAGAGCAGTGTTTCTCAAACTTTTTATGCTGGCAACTCCATTTGGACTTAAAAAATCATGGCCTGCCCACTAGAAAAAACTATGATCCCCTACTTTCAGCCTTGTGGGGCTCCAACCTTCAGCCCCCTTTGGGGCATGGGGCTGCAGCCTTCGGCCCTCCACAGGACTCAATTTTTCAGCTCCCCTGCCACTTCCAGTGATCCAGACTTCAGCCCCCCTCAGGGCTCCAGGCTTCCACCCCACTTGGGACACAGGACTCTGGGTTCCAGCCCCTCTGCGGGTGTGGAGCTCGGGGCTCCAATCTCCACACTGCCTCTGGAGTGTGATTAATGCATTAAAAAAATTAACATGTTACTTGTGCTGTGAATTAATCCTTAATTGACAGCCCTAGTGCAAAGTGAAAGGTCATGGGGACTTATCAGTTGGAAGTGACAGAGGAGGAGTAAGACCTAGGTGTATTGGTTGATGACTGAGCTGCCCATGTGATGCAGCAGATGCAGCTGTGAAAAAGGCTAATTCAATCCCTTGGATGCATCAGGCAAGGGATTTCCGTAGAGATAGGGAAGTGTTATTACCATTGTACCAGGCATTGGTGAGACCTCGTGGAATACTGAATGCAATTCTGGTCTCCCATGTTTGAAATTTAAATTGCTGTATTGCAAGTAATTTTATTTTAAATTATAAAAAATATTTAGTTTAGAGAACCAAGAAATGGTAGGCCAGCTCTTACTAATTGTTTCTTGTACAGCCAACTCAGGAATGTGGCTCCCACTGTTTTAGTCACAGGGGTTCTCTTACACACCTTAGGGGATGCCCTGATTAAAATCAAGCAGAATTAACAACCATGGCTAACTTATTAAAGAAAGGAAAAGAAAACATTAAACAAAACAACACCAATGACAGCCCACGAAAGCTTATGCTCAAATAAATTTGTTAGTCTCTAAGGTGCCACAAGTACTCCTGTTCTTATTGCTTAACTGGTTACTTCTGTTACAATCTCTGCTGTATGTCTCTCTGTGGAGAACTTCAGTAGAGATTACAATTTTGAGTAGACTGTCTCTGGAGGTATTCTTTGTTGGACAAGTTAAGACCAAAGTATATTGTTTCCCAAATTTATTGTGAGCCCAGCTTATTATTTTGTTCAATACTTAAGATGTTTTTGGGCAAATAATTTAAGGGCAGGTGAAACCCATCTAGTTATTAGTAACCAGTTCAGAATTGGGCAATGTAAACAATCTTAACTAGATCCTATGAAAATGAAGAAAACATTTTGATCAGTTACTTAGAAGAAAGAAGCCATTTAAAGGGCTGTCATGTGATAGGCCAGTCACTAACATTAAGACTCTTGTATCCAATTAAATCCCACTGTTTCTTTGTTTACCAATGTTTAGCCCCTATCTCCTCTGCAGAAACACATGATCTAACTATGTGGTGATTAACAAGAGAAACAGTTAATGTTTTAATCTACAATAATATTTCCATATCTCAATAAATTATTACAAGTGGGTTTTTTAAATCTAATTCCCTTACCAGTGTCTGTTAACTTTCTCTCACCAATCAATGCTGAAGTCTTGGAGGTTTTATTTAGGTTGGTTTCCTCTTGAGTCTTCTTTTTCGTTCGTTGCTGCCTGTGGTAGATTGTAGAGATGGACAGAATAAGTTGATGAGCATGAGTGTTTGCTGTTTAAACATAGTAGTGGGGAGAAGGATCTGTGAGAGAGAGAGAGGAGGGGTGCTCATTTCAGAATTTTTTAAATTCTCCTTTTCCTTCCTATTTCCATTAAATTAGAAGAAAACAACTCTTTCAGGCTTGTTTAAATTCAAAATTGGTCATTGTCAGCTTTTCACTGGCTCCATACTGTTGGAGGCTAGCTTAGGTGACACCTTCAGCTTCTGAATATGGAGTCTGTTTAATGAATATGCAACACTTCTAATTTCCTTTGGGATTTTTCCACCACAAGAAGAACAAACAACATTTTAAAGTTAGAGTTTAATTTTTTTTCTTTTTTATTCAATTCTTTTTCTGAGATATTCCTTCAATTTATTAGAGTTCCAGGAAATAAAATTCAGTTTTCAGAAAGTCAAATGCACCTGTTTTTTATGTAACTCTTCTGCCAGGTGGAGCCGACAGCAACCAGGGCTGCCGGGTTCAATATCTAGGGGTTCCTTCCCATCCATACAACACACGACCACTTCAGCCCCCAACCAGTAACCTGGGAAAATTACACACCACCCCTGGGTGCCTCTGAGAGGCAATACTTCCCCACTCACAAGCACAGAATCTGAGTGTAGAAAATAAACTTTTAATAAAAGGAGAGAAGTAACTCAGAATTAATTTGGGAAAACACCTCAAACAGGGTTCATAAACATAAATTATGAGCAAAAGACCACCCTCATGTAAGTTGGGCTGTGTCCTTTTCCCCTCAGGTTCTTAAGTCCAGCAATCCAAAAGTCCCTTTCACATGCCCTATACTTCTCTGCACCACACACATGGTTGTGGTTCTTGGTCAGTGCAGACCCAGGGTTCAGAGGTGCATATGCAGAATTCAACTTCCACCCTGGGTGGAGGGGAGGGTTAAGAGGCACCTTACTCACTCCACTACTGGGACGTTTGCTCGCTGCCCCTCTCTGCTAGCTACCCGATCGCTGCACCTCTCTGCCAGATGCCCTGCTGGCCAGTCACTGGCTGCTCCCACCGGCCGCCTGCTCACCATTCCTGTAACGCCTCTCTGCCAGCCGCCCCACTGGCTACTCACCACCTACTTGTTCGCCAGCTATCAGTTACCTTCTGCTGCTACCTGCCTCTCTACTAAGAGACCGACATGCAGAGGTCACAGCAATTTTCAGCTCCTTGAAGGCTGGACAGAAACACTGCCCCATCTCAAGTGATTTCAGCTCTTAATGATTGTTTAGCTCTTAGCAGGAAGGACAGAAATACATTCCTACCACAGGAGATTTCAGCTTTAAATGAGCATTTAAAATAATAAAGAAGCTCCTAAGAAAGCCTATTTAACTCTTTCTTTGAACCGGGGGGGAGGGGAAGAAAGAAAGGTTAAACCTGTCCAGGAAGGACCCCTGGGGGATAGCTCACACCTCCTGGCTAAGACACCTGTCCCCCACCCCTCTTACTTTCACAGGGCTCTGGCATTTGAGCCCCTGGCTTAACGAGGTTCTTTCAGCTGAGGGTGACCCCCTCATTTGGGACAGGTTAAGCACAGTCCTGCTTCCCTGTATTCCTGCAATAATTACAACATTGGTAACAGCATTTCACTACCCCTGCATTCAGTACTAAAAGTGATTTGTAACCCAACACCAGCCAAAGTTGATTACTTTGAGCAAAAAACTACTCTCCCTGCTGGATATCTAAGCAGAGCAGGAGCAAACTGTATTTACATAAACACCCTTTCCAAAGTCTCTACCCTTTCCAGCTAGCTGTCAGGGAAGAATTCATTCAGACCCTGCATACATTTATGTAAAAGTGTTTTAATGCTCAGAACAGTCTTTTCAAATTAAATACCTCTTAAAGTCTTAAATAGCAGTGATCCATGAAAAACTCTTTGGTCAGAGTGGTTTTCATCAGCAATTCACAAAAAAACAGCCTTTAAAAAAATCAGTCAACCACAGTCACTTTTGACTCTGTTTTCACAACACACAAAAGCTGTGTAATGTAAATGTGGCAGAATTATAGAGCTAGAGTAACCCTGTTTATCTGACTTTTCATTATCCAGCTGCCCATATTAATGAAATAACCAGCACACACAGGTCCAGAAGTGGGTGATCTCTCCAGTGGCTACTAGATGGCACTACAGCCTCACACTTTCCCATTCTCTAGTTTATCTGATTTTTTGATTTTCTGATCTGGCCCTGGTCCCCAGTTAGATCAGATTAACAGGGTTCTGCTGTATAATAAATGATGGTTGATAAAGAGTAGAAACTTTTCTTCCCCATAATGAAACAGTTAGCATATCTCAGCACCAGACCTACTTTGGGGATTTCAAAGTGTCAGCTTTGGTAACTGAAATTTGGCCACCTGCAAGATTATATAGAATAACCCCTTTCCTCACCTCACCCTCTCCATTTTATAGAGAGTTAAACTAGCAACCAAAAATTACATTAGGCTAAGAACTGCTGTACTGAACTGTCTTGAGCTAGTGAAAGGACTCAAGATGTTATCCTTTTTCTAGCTTTTCTGTTAAGATAAAGTCTTCCACAGTAAACAAGACTGAATTTCTAATGCAAAAATAATTGAGGAAAACCCCCCAGATAAAAGACCCCATCCATATCCCTTTACCTGCTCACATCTGCATTTGGATATCTCCAACCTACTCTAAATCAACCTTCTGATCAAAAGCTCAGAAGGAAAGTTGGGCTTTTCACCATGCCCCAAAACAAATCAAGGCTCTCATCCCCACTCAGGAAAATGACAGTGCTCCAGACCAGCCTCCAGCACCACAGACACACAGCGGAGCAGCAGTTAGAGTGCCGTTCGGGGGTCAGACTCCTCTTGATCCCTTATAAAAACTCTGCTGCCACTACAAAATGAAGTGGGGTAGCCATCTTTGATGAGGGCGGAAGTGTTTCTCAACATACATTACCATTCCCGTTTCCCTCAGTAAAGATGGCGGACAAGTGGGTGAATAGAGAGTCACATGACCTGGTCTCATGGTCTCCCTCTGGGGGCTGGGACTGGGAGCCAAGGTGTGTGTTGGTCCTGTTCTGGGCAGAATAGTGACCTGCGTCTAGCAGTGGCTAGCAGCAAATGGCCTGTGGGCAGGTGGTGGCAATCCTGCAATAGACTGTTATGGAAGAACCAACCCACAGGGAAGCTTCTTCCCAGCCCCAGAACATTATAGGTTCTTTGATTTTAAGGACAGGAGGGATTTTGTATGGTGCTAATCTTCTAATGAGGCTGCTGTGTGGTTCTAGGGCAAATGCTTTACAGCAGTCAGTGTCCATTATGTCCACACACTATTACTTCTATCAGCCAACATTGAAATCTCACCACAAAGCATTATCAAGTTTGTCTGACAAGATGATGAGTGTTAATTATGATGCCATCTTTTTAATTCTTTATGGTTTTCATCCTATTTCAGCCTTTCCATGATTTTATTCAAGGTTGTTATGCTAAATGATCTGTTGTTACTCACTTTAAATATTGACACATTAGCGGTTTTCCAGTCTTCTGCGACTTCCCCATATTCCAGGATTTGTTACATATACACATCAATGGCTCAGAGAGCTCTCCAGCCAATTCTATTAAAATTCTAGGTGCAAGTTATCCAGTCTTAAAAATATGAAAATGTTCAGCATTAGCATTTGTTTAACATCTTTTCTAGTTAATTATTGAAACAGAAAGTTTTTCATTATCACTGTAAGTTTTGACTATGTCATCTAGTTTCTTCCCAACTACAGAACAGAAATATTATTGAACGCATGTCTTTTCTGACAATTTTACCTTCCTTATTTAGTAACAAACCTATACCCTTTCTATGACTTTTTTGTTGTTCCTGACCTATTTAAAGAATTATTTGTTGTTGTTCTTAACTCTACTGGCCATAGTTTTTGCATTGATACCTTTAGCTTTCCTTATTAATAGTCTGCATTTCATGACTGCTAATGTATAGTCATTGCTATTAACTTTCCCTTTTTTCCATATATATAATTGTTGCTTTCTTTTCCTTTCTTAACCAGGATGGATTTTTAACTGACTAAGGCTTTTTTTGATTGCAGAATTGTGATTTTAGGACATCTATAGTAACGTTTTCTTAACCAACTACCAATTATCATATGTATTGTTTGGTTGTCTTATACCCAGAAGCTTGAAGGTCCAGTATATGCTCATTATATATTTTTATCCCATATAGTGTAAATCTGGGTGTTTTCATTATTCACATACATGCCCAATCTTTTTTTGAATCCTGCAAAGCTCTTGGACCCAGTGATATATTCTGGCAGTGAGTTCCATAATCTTTACTTTGCACAATGCGTAACAGACCTATCAGTTTTAAATGTGTTGCCTTTCAATTTCAATGCATGTACTTATTCATATATCATGAGAGAAAGTAAACCCTATGCCAACAAACATGCCTTCTCTGTATCATTCATTATTCTGGGTAAATCTTATGTCCCCTCTCATTTACCTCTTTTCTGAATTAAGCAGTCCCAATCTTTTCAACCTCTATTTTTATAGACATTTCTCCAGACCACTGTCATTCTGTTGCCCAAATCTGGACCCTTCTTATTTTTTAAATAGCTCTTTAGATGGGGTCACCAGCACTAAATCTAGTGTTCTAGGTGAGGGTGTAACATGGACCAATTTATAAAACTCAACACAACCTTAACTGTGAAGTCACAGCAAGCCCTCTATAAAAGCAAAATATTTTTTCCTGAGTGTTTAATGTTACTTCTGGAAACTGAAGATAGACTAATTCAAACTGGAAATAAGGTGCAGATTTTTAGCCATGAGGGTAATTAACCATTGGAGCATCCCTGGCAATGCTTAAATCAGGATTGGATGTTTTATTAAAAGATATGCTCCAGTTCAAACTGGAATTAATTCAGAGAAGTTCTATGGCCTGTGCTATGCAGGATGTCAGACTATTTAATCACAGTGATCCCTTCAGGCTTTATAATCTATGGCACTATGAAACTAATTTAGAACTCATTAAGATATGTGAGTAGTTCATATTATTTCTTCAGCTGAGTATTATTTTTCATTGGTCAACAATGAATTTAACCTGCCATCATACCGCCTATTCACCTAGCTTTGTTAGGGCGTGTGTAATGATCGGGCCTATACATTTACCCTAATTGTAAGCTCAATTGTAAGAAGTGGGTGAAAGTTCATAAAAGGTCACAACAACCTGTAATAATAAATATTGATAGGAAAAGGTGCAAAAGCAAGACAGAAAAGCTGAATTAGTACAAACAAAAAGGCCTATTGATCTAAGTCAAGGCCTGTGTTCAGAACATATCTGGTAAACCAGAGAAGCATGGAACCAGAAATGGATGGATCTTAACTGGTGTATTGGATTTTGCCCATTACCCCATTTTGGGATCCTTAGAAGAAAAGACTGTTGAGGGGAAATTGGGAAGCGAATCCAATAAGTTTTGATAGAAGCAGAAGCTGTTTCTCTGCAATTGCTGCAGGGACCATCATCATTGCTGCCACCCCCCACTGTTCCCTGATACCCTAGAATCCACTGTGACACCATTGGGCCTTCATCCTGAGAGATGTCCTGACCAGACCAAACCAAAGAGAGGGACCCATATGACATTGCCACTTCTACCAGCTCTGGCTAAGCACCACCTGGGATGTGAGACTTTATTGTTCCCTGCTGCTCCCACCCCCATGTGTCCTTTTCCTTCCCTGCCTTATTTCTTCTGTTTAATAAGAGTCTGGTTTATCTGGCCACGACTGTATATTTTGCAACACTTCTGTAAGCCTGTGGTGAGAAAGGCAGCTGAAAACAATGCCCAAAACAGCTTGATGCTTGTACAAGTTTGTCAGGTCTTTGAGTGACTAGTATAACCATATGCCTCGCTTGCAGGAAACACACAGAATTAACACCAGAAACAGGAATTGCATTTTCTATTTTTGCTGTTCTTTTCTTTCTCTTCTTGTGTGTTTGTGTCTTGTTTTGTCTTCTAGGAAATGGGATCACACTTTAACAACAACTCCTGCCCAGCTCACCTAACTTATTTTCTTTTCTGCAAAAAGGGCAGTTATTGCCATCTCTAATACTAGATAAAAATCAATCAAGAGTTTTTAAAAAAAATAAACACTCTACAGCTAAAGGGAACAAGGAATGTTGTTAAAATGAAAGCCTTAATACTTTACACTTCAAAAGCTTTAACTGTTTTTCTTTCTTTTTCTGTATCTGTAATAAAAGGCTAAATTAATTTTAATAGTGTTTTTGTCATAGTGCTAAGGAGGCTAAAAATCTCTGTATACCAAACTTATCTTTTACTGAACCAACTTCTGTCAGTGAGAGAGACAAACTTTTGAGCTTTCACAGAGCTCTTCTTTCTCTCATGACTACTTAGTTTCCTTAACAGTCTTTCTGGAGGAACTTTCTATCTATCTTAGGATGCTTATATGGCTCCTACTACTGTAGTAGCTGAGCACCTCCCAGTTTTTAATATTTATTCCCCACAATACCCTTGCGAGTTAGGAAAGTGCAATTAACAGACTAGAGACTGCTCTAAATGGAAGGGGGACTGGTTTAAGGAAAGAAGTCAGAAGCTGCCTGTAAGTAGGAGCAGCAGTCTGGGAGTCAGCTGGGGAGGGAAGGCCAGACAGCAGGTAGTAGGGGTACAGCCAGAACTTTCCTAAGGAGGGGACCAAGTTTACCTGCCAAGTAGCAGATGTCACAGCATGTGCTACATTCCCAAATTTCTCACGGGTGGGATCCCACTTTATGCGTGTGTTGCATTCTGAGAGGCACGCACATCTGCATGGGATTCCCGTCGCTTGTGTCCTCATCAAGCTGCCCTCTCTCCTTCTGAAGCAGGCCTGGAAGTGGAAGGGATGGAGGAGGCAGCATTAGGAGGAGATGGTGGCCTGGGAAGTACTGAGGACACCTGGGATCTCTTCCCCTCCCACTCAAGAGATTGGACAGGACATCTCCTCCTCATCCCGCAAGAGACTACTATCATTCTCTAGCAAAGGTGCGTAGGGCTGGGCTCCCTTGTCTCGCCCCTTCATTGAGGAGCTGCCCCATAGTGTGGGAGAACTGGGCCTGGAAGACTGGGAACTAGTCAGAGACATGCTGTGGCTGGTAGGGGCCAGATGTAGCTAAAAGATACAGGGCTGTGAGGGAGGTATTGTCTGTTTTGAGAAATGTTTTGTTTGTTTTTCCATGTAGAGTGAAGATAAGTGGGTATTAGGTTAGGTAAAATTAGTTAGGAAAATGTTTGCTAGATGGGCTAGGATAGTAAATAGGATAGTGCCTGGGTTTGTGATTAAATATGCTTTGGTATCCTGGGATCAGATATTTTAGAATAGGTGTGCATGCAATTAGGTTTCTGTTTACTCTGTGGTAACTTGGACCTAATGTCTGCTGCAGGGTTCCTGGATTGTGCAGCAGACTGAAAATTCTGAAGTTGTAACTTAATTTAGAATGTTAGATTGTTTTTAATTAAATGACATAATATGAAAAGAATAATGCAATTATTCCAAAGGGTCCTGAATTGTTTATTTTTAATATTAAATTTATTTTGTGCTTGTTGGAATAATTATTTATGCAGGGCATTATCATGACCCTAATTTAACAATAAATTCTTTTATTGAATCCAAAAGCCAAATAGTATTTATACAATTGCTCTAAACATGCCTAAAAAGCCTAAATAATAAGCAATTTGCTACATCCAAATAGTAACAAAACATTTATAAACATTGGATCAAGATACTTACAAACAGGCTAAACTCAGGGTGCTTAGATCCATATTGGTTAGCTCTACCATGGTCAGGCAGGTATTAGCAATGAACCTTTAAAGCATTTATTTTGTATACACTTTAACAAACAGGTGATGTTATTGCCAATTACTAACTTCAGCTAAAAACCAATTTGACACAATTCACCCTTATTTCCAGTCTTGATCCAGATAAGATTTACAACCTCCTTTCTCCCCAAAGCCTTTTTTCCTTCTCTCCCCCTTCTTGCTGAGCAACAGTTTTTCTTCTGCATCTTGTTTCACATAGGCCCTAATTTTTAAGATAACACTGGTATGTGGGGTAAGAAGGGGCAGGTATTAAGACAGAATCTCTTTGGGTACATCTACACTACGAGATTAATTCGAATTTAGATAATTCGAATTTGGGAAACAGATTGTATAAATTCGATTGTGCGCGGCCACACTAAGCACATTAATTCGGTTTTTAACCACATTAATTCGGTGGTGTGCGGCCACACTACCCCATTAATTTTAAACACATTAATTCGGTGGTGTGCGGCCACACTACCCCTAATTCGAATTAACAAAATCGATTTTGGTGCTACTCCGCTCGTCAGGGTGGAGTACAGAAATCGATTTTAAGTGCCCTTTAATTCGAAGTAACTGGCTCCGTTGTGTGGACGGGTTAAGGATTAATTCGGATTAACGCAGCTAAATCCGAATTAAAGTCGTAGTGTAGACCAGGCTTTTGTCTTATTTAAAACCATCTGCAGTCACCCCTATTGGTCAGATGCCTTCATTTTAGAAACCCTCCCTTATTTCCTTAGTTATTCTTTGAAGCAGACATTCTCCCTACTTCATTCTTTGTGGCATTATAAGTCACTATTTTCAAGGCTTTTCTTTACAACACATATTTCCTTAGCCAGACATACGTTAACCCTAAGTCTTTAATTTCATATTTATCCTACAGTGCTGTCACTACATTTTCACTTTTCAATATTCCATAGATATTTGTCATGACAATGTATAATTTCACTGTAGAAGTTGTCACAGGATGAAGGTAGAGGTTTTGTCAGCTGTGTTGGGACAGGTGGGGTTTTTATGACAAGTGGAGACATAACTAATTAAGTGGGTGTTTCTCGATAAAATAATCAGCAGTGATATAGATAAAAGTGTTGGCATTTACATTGTCTTGCTTAGGCTTCTGACTTAACCTGTTGAGGTGAATGGAGCAGTTAGCTCTCAGAATGTAGTGCTTCAGATTGTGTGCAGACTCAGTAAGACAACACTGCATCCTTTACAGTTGTTTTGTTTTCAGGATGTTCTTTGCAACCATGAAGTTTAGAAATAAATATTTTTAAAAATGGAAGTTTAGATTCTGGAACACAATTCTGCTGTGGGTTCCACAGCAAATTCCAAAGCCAAAAATTATCACATAATAAATAGGGAACTGCTGGTTATGCCTAGTTAGGGAGTTAACTACCTGATGGATGTTGCTATCTAGTTAAATAGCAGTGCAAGGATGCAGTGACACTGGCTCAGAAGAAGTAGTTCCCTCCCTACACATAGAAACAAACATCTGGATAGCATAGGAGTGTGGTGGTAGCATTGTTTTTAAAATCTGCTATTATTGAATGCCAACTGAGTAGGGCAGCAGCATAATTCAAAAGGACTCTCTCATTAACTGAATGGGTGAGAACCACCAGCAACTGTTTGTATTAAAGCCCCTACGCTGAAGAAAGAATATTCTGCTGAGCTGTGCTGGCTTGAAGAGGTCTGCCATAAGTATTTTTTTTTTGTCTCTGCATTATCACGGCATGTGCAACAGTAAGTATTTGATCCCTTGTTCTTATGCTAATAGGTGGTTGGCTACAGCATGGTTGTCACCATGTGGATCTGTGTTGTGACATCCAGCCAGTTTCCCATTTTCAGGATGGCTAGGGAGACTTGATAGTTCCCCCAAAATTTTCTTGTAGTGTCAGCTCAAATTAATTGTCTGAATGGGTATTCACCTGTCAAAAGGCATATGGGCTGGAATGAGAGAGAGAGCATAAAGGAGGCTTGAGAAGAAAATTCCAGCTAGAGGTTTTAGGGATGGAATTAGGTCAATTTTTTGTCAATCTTTCCTTAGAATGGCAGCTGAGCTTCACTGTGCTTTTGGTTGATGGAATCTTGAGCAGAACTCTGGAGAGAAACATCTTAACTGGTTGAGGTTAGTGTGGATAATGTTGTGTGTCCAATATTGTGTCATTGAAAATTACATCTTAGAAGTCACACGTTCACTAAGGAGCATAACTCTTACTACAGATCAAATTTCATTTTTAATAGCAAAGTATTTAAATTACTAACATTTTTAGATAGACTAGTAGTTATTAATATGATAAAGTGATGCAATAATAAAAGGCAAACATATATTTTAATTGAGGGAGTCTTCATAGTTAATATGGTATTTAATCTTACTTAAATGGAATATTGTGATGATGAACTTGTCTTATTGTTTTACTGAAGTCAGGTTCAATTTCCTAGAAAAGCCTGAAAGAGCTATTTTAAATAGGAAATCAATATACTTGCTTAAAAAATATTTAAAAGGTATTGATGTTGCTATCTTTGCTCTGTGTCTCATCTTTCCTTGTTGAGGGGAAGTCTCCCTTTGCCCACTGTAGTTATATATCTGAAATGAAGAACTTTTTGTTTTCTTAC
The DNA here is from genome assembly GCF_002925995.2 of Terrapene triunguis. NCBI lineage: Eukaryota > Metazoa > Chordata > Testudines > Emydidae > Terrapene > Terrapene triunguis. The sequence goes on from NW_020664436.1 coordinate 59,923,439, forward strand.
AATTGATTTTCTATCAGTATGATTTCTGTTCTTTATGCAAAAGAAAGTGTATTGTATTGCAATTAAAAAATACCTGTTTGAAGCTGTTGGTGCACTTTTATATCAGAAGGATCCTACAAACCCCATATGCTAAAGTGGAGCCTGATTATAATTATTAAAATAAAAAACATATAATGTATGACAACTTACAAATTTATTTCTTCAGTAGGTAAAATAAAAGTCTGGTTTTAATATTTGCCTCTAGATGGTGCTAGTGTTATTCCAGTGTCCAAAATCATAGTTGTAAGAAATGCTTCAAATGATGATAAAAACATTCTGCTTGTAGTTTTTGAATACAGCGAGACAGGTTTATTCAACATACCTTATGTTGATGGTTTGTATACAAGAAGGCCTCATGACTATAATTTCCATTGAGTGAACCACCCCAAAATCTATGTTCACATAACACTTAAAGTTTTGATTTAAACGAACAGGAGCCAGTATGTTCACAATTAGGGCTAAAACTCTATGCTTAAGGAAATGTTGAATATAAGGATTGTGGCACATGTTGGATGTAACCTACCCACTAGCTGGAGCTCCCTCTTTCCAAGCCATTAGTCTATCATATAAAAATGCATAAAGCTTATTTTTATAACAGAATTGTGCAAAAAATATTTCACATCTGTAAACCATGTTGTATGTGATGTGCCTGTTTCTGTACTATTATATATGCAATGCATTTATGCTTACTTGGTGTTTCCCTGAAGCCCTCCTGGAAACAAGATGTTGTCTCTTAAGAGGTTATCCTGGTCAGCAAAACAAACCAGAATTTATTGTATTAAAATAACTTTGTGTATAGATGTTAGTACAGAGTTGGCGAAATGGCATTGTTTCATATCAGGTGTGAAACAGTGTTTTCTACTTGTTGTTATACAGTTACCAGTAACTGTTGTTTACTTCATCCACTCTGCTTTTAAATAGTATGCCATATAGGGCTTTTGATATATTCCAGGAAGGGTTCTCCTCCTTGCCCAGCCCTCCTTCATTTTGGGCACCAATGGGCACTGCTGCTCACTGTTGATCAGTATTGGCTTTCAGATGTGGAAAAATCTTAACTCAGCTCCTCTCTGGGCCATTGTTTCTGACTAGCACATTTCTGTCTTACAGGATAGAGACTTCCATCTGAGGTTAGGCCCAGAGGGTGGGCTGCTCTGTCACCTGGTAGAGATATTCTGTATGGATCACATCTGTTGCCATTCAAGTCTCATCTGTGGTAATATACAGGACTTGCATACACACAGTGACCGTGGGTGAAATCCTGGTCCTATTGGAGACAATGGCAAAACTCCCAGGATTGCATCCACTGAATTCAGCTGAAGATCTCTACTTCCAGGGAAAACTGCAAATTTTCTATTGTAGGGACCAGATACAAAAATGGATTTAACCACTTAGTCATTTTGTCCTGTTTTAGCAGAATAGAAAGTTAATACAAGTAACTATCATTATACATAGAATATCAGGGTTTGGAAGGGACCTCAGGAGGTTATCGAATCCAACCCCCTGCTCAAAGCAGGACCAATCCCTAGACAGATTTTTACTCCAGTTCCCTAAATGGCCCCCTTAAGGATTGAGCTCACAACCCTGGGTTTAGCAGGCCAATGCTCAAACCACTGAGCTATCCCTCCCAGAACTATTTTATTGCTGTCTGGTGAGGGTTAGTTACTTAATCTTTCTCCTTCCCCACACCTCTGTGACTGATTTACTGCCCAGTGTCCCTAATGCAAACTGTCCTAGGGTATGCAATCTGTAGTCCATAAAATGTCTGTTGTCCCTTACAGCTCAAACCTGTGAGATGCTGTGCATCAATGGGAACTGAGGATGTGCAGTGCCTCCGTGGATTGATTGATTAATTTGCAAGGCAATTCAGACATGTGCGGGAAACATGGATCCTGGTCTGGTGAGCTAACCACATAGGTCACACAGATTACCCATGGCTTATGGGTAATTAACTTGCTAATTATTCACAGATCATTTTGCCATGTGGTGGTTTTCTGAAATGTCAGGAATTATTGAAGCTGAAAGAAACATTGTGGTTTTTTTTTGTTTGTTTGTTTTTTTTTACTGTTACCTCACTTTGTCAGATCACAGCCTATCCCAGCACGATGTTTTTGTATGTACGAGATAAAAGCCAAAAAACCCTAAGCTGCCCTTCCTTCCACTTGGATGCCACCTGTCATCTCAAGAAATGAGAGAGACCTCACCAAATGAAGTAAAAAATCAGTAGTATGCTTTTGAGACTGAGATACTTTTTCTTGATTCAGGTTTTAGTACCAGAATAAATTTTAGATGAGAGATAAAACTGGGATCCTGATTACTTCTGGTCTTTAAAGATCCCATAGCATTTTTTGCAAAAGTAAGGGGTCTTCACATGCTATTTCATTATTATTATTATTTTATATTTTGGCTCACATAGTTGTATCCCTCTTTTACATAGTGAAACTTGTTTCCCTGATATCATCAAAGTTCTGTGGTTGCATCTGACCTGAGTTCTGGACCACCATGTCTAGTTCCAGCTAACGTCTGTGAATGGGTGTAAACCCATCAGGCCAAAATCTTGCTTAGCAATTCACGACAGTCAATTGTGGGAAAACTAGTTTTCTTCAGCCTCAAACTTTTAGCACTTCAAACCAGACTTTTGAACTTCAGGGATTATTAATTTATAAAAATCCGCTTCAGTAACAAACAAACAACACCCCACAAACCTATTTTGAACCAAATTCATAGGTGTTCCTCAGTACTCATAGTTATGTGTTCTGCCTACTCCACTTGCAATTGAACTTGAATTGGATATTTTTCTTTATTTCCTTTGGTAAGATTTTGCATGGCTGTGTATTGTTTGTGCTGTTAGTGGCTTACCTCAGAGATAGAGATGCATTTCAATGATAGGCAAAGTGATTTGGGTACATATTATTTTTAAGGCACTTTGTGATCCTTCAGGATGGAAAAGTACTATATAAATGCAAATCATTATAAATGAAGTTAGTTTATTAAATGACTTCTCTCTTCCCGCCCTGCCTCTCCCCTCCCCCCCCACTATGTGTATGGAGCTTTGTAACTGCATATCAGTGGCAATAAACCCAGCAAATATAGAAGTTATTTGATTTTTTTTAAAATATATTTATTTATTCCCCTTCAAAATAGCAATACGACTGCAGTAGAACATCAGAGTTACGAACTGACCAGTCAACTACATACCTCTTTTGGAACCGGATGTATGTAATCAGGTAGCAGCAGAGACCAAAAAAAAAAAAAAAAAAAAAA
>NW_020664436.1:59926838-60034776 GCF_002925995.2 Terrapene triunguis
AATATCACTAATCTTAAGAAGTTTTTTTTCCAAATTTTTCCTATCTTAACATCAATGTTCATTTGTAAACTTTTGAAAGAACAACCTTAATGTTTTGTTCAGAGTTACGAACAACTTCCATTCCCAAGGTGCTCATAACTCTGAGGTTCTACTGTAGTTGAATGTTGTATTTCTGAGGAGGTTTGCAAAAGAAACTAAGTGAGTTGGACACCCAAATCCCACTAAAATTCAGTGTGAGTTGGGTACCCAACTCCCTCAAGCTGCTTTGAAAATCCTAGTCTTGGATTTGTGTAGTAAAATATCTTAGACATATTAGAATAGCACTACAGTATATGGCATACACCATTGTTTAAATAATAGTTGCACTCTTTCACTCAGCAAGAATCTCGCTCTCAAAATGAAAAATGTGAGGATTTATCTTTTAAAACTCCCAGATGCTGTAATAGTGAGCGTGGCAATAAATAATTAGACAGGGCAATAGATACACCACATAAGATGAAAGACTCCTTTCTAAAGTTTCCCATTTCTAAAAGTTTTATAGTGGGATGAGGCAGACAAGCATGGGATTTGTTGGGCTACATCATATCACTGATCCATCCAGGGGGAAAAAATATTCTTCCTGATCTCTGTGGTCACTAAATATTTTGAGGCGGTTTAACAAGATTTGGTAACATTAGCCAAAGCGTCTGGGGCAAATTTCAGTTTTGAAATGGGTGTGTACTACCCAGATTCCAATTTGGGTACATCAGAGACTTGATGAGTGTGATGCTAAATGTATTTGAGTTCTGACATTGTCCACTGAGTGCCAACGGCTTTTTATAAAGTCAATCTGGTCAATATCACTAATCTTAGGGGAAAAAATTGAAAAAGTTATCTTACTGCAAAAATACTTGTTCATATTTTGAAACCACTGTTCAGTAAAGATGCAGAATCGAACACTGGGTCAGACCAAAGGTCCATCTTGCACCGTATCCTGTCTTCTGACAGTGGCCAATGCCAGGTGCCCCAGAGGGAATGAACAGAACAGGTAATCACCAAGTGATCCATTCCATGTCCATCCTGGCTAATAGCCATTGATGGACCTATCCTCCATGAATTTATCTAGTTCTTTTTTGAACTCTGTTATAGTCTTGGCCTTTCACTCAGTAATTCCTTCATCAAGCCCATTGCTTTTGGTTGAGCTAGAGTATATATGTGGTCATTTGATGACTTTACTATTTGTGTATGTACCATAGGTGTCTGTGTATGTACATCAGCAGCTAGACTTAGATCTCAATGCCACAGTGGAGTTATTGCATGTTTACACCATTGTAACTAAGATCACAATAAGATACTAAGTGTCTGTGGCCCTACCTACACAGAGTAAATTTACTAAAAAAAAATCCTATGGGTTTTAACACTGGTTCAGGTGAGAGCTGTATTGTAGGCAATGCTCAAGCTGCTATTGCCATTAGTTGTTGTTCGGTAAGGTTAACTAAAACAGCAGTAAAAATTATTCTGTCCATGAGAGCCTTGACTACGTTATGGCTCCTACTAATATTAACTGGTTCAGAGAGAATTTTTTTTGTGAACTTCCTCAAAATAGACATGGCCCATGCATCTGTGTGTCTAAAGTAGAAGTCTTCATGTGTCTCACAGTTACCTTATTAGAAAACTTAAAAAGGATGAATAGCAACATATATTTCTTATGTATTTTAGGTAGCACAATGAACAAGAAACAGGAAACTCAAAAATAAAAACAAAGCAGCCAGCATGTCACACAGAATAACAATCAGTTACAGCTTGTGGTGGCAGCTGGAACACAACAGTGAGTTGTCCAAACATTCCTGGACATCAGTGACTGTTTGTTTTTTACTAACCAAGAAAAGATGCCCTTGCACTAATTAGAACAGTTTGCTAATCTTTCTTCTATCTTGCATAAAATAACAACATAACAGACATACGAGGCATAATGGGAAAGGCAATGTGATCCAATAGCTAAGGCACTAGAATCACTGGTTTTATTCTTAACTTTGCCACTGACCTGCCGTGTGATCTTGAACAAGTTACCTCACCCTTCTGTGCCTCTTTTCCTCTCCCTCTCCCCTATCTGTCTTGTCTGTATGCTCTTCCGGGCAGCGACTGTCTCTTGCTATGTCAAGCCACATGGGGCCATGATTTTGGTTTGGGGTCTCTAGACACTACAAATAAGAGTTGTAACAACATTCTCTGTTTAATTGAGTAGAAACAAGAGGCTCTCCTCTTCCAAGGTCCATGGCAGTCACATGCAAATAAGAGCCAAAGATGAAATATGTAATTGTCAACAAAACTGTTTGTTTTAATTAGTCTTCAAATGCAGGGGAGGGAATTGTAATATCCTGTTGTTTTTAGAAGTGAGAACTGCAAAGTTCAGGCCTGTTGTGTGGTTCCACCCCTTATAGACATAGTGACCACCTTCAAAAGTTAGATCCACATCTGAACTTTTTCAGTGATTTTGTTTGGGGAAAATTGTCTGTCTTTAGGGGTTTGTCATTATTTTAGATACATACTGCAGAGGGCACTAGTGTTATACAGAGTTTACCTTGAGTTGGTATGTATGATACTCAGCTACAGAGGAAGCAGAAAAGAGGATTATAGGTTAATGATGGAATAATAAAGAAGCTGACTGGTAACTCATGCATACTGTTTCCTTTTTGGAGGTATCTTGAAGCTCAGATGTAAACTTTTTTATATCCCTCTAGAGAAACAAAGCTAATACAATGGACAACTTCTGTATTATGCTGCAGTTTTCTCATTTGTTGAGGTTAAGACATCAAGCTTGATTCGTCCTGGTTTATGTTAGCGTTCTCTGACTCAACCCAGGTCTTTGAGCAGTGGAACATCTGCCTAGAGTAGGGGATGTTGTGGCACAAGTTCCTTTCCACTGGTGGGTCCGAAATTATACAATACAGTCTCAGAAGTATAAAGGACTGGCTGAAAAGGAGATCTATCAAAAGCAGCCAGTCCCTGCTGCGGGGACTCTTGTGGAGCCTCGGTGGCTAATTAAAGTTGTCCTTATGGAGCAGAAACTCCTCTCCCAGGGGTGCATCCCCTCTGGGTCACAGTATTATTTACTGGCTCACTGAGGGGCAGTTTGTACCTCCCTGCACCACAGGTGGGTGACTTGACTTCATTGTCTGGTTTTGAAAAGCCCTGGCTCATTGTTGAGAAGACATGATGGCCGATTCTCCTATCATGCTGGTTTTGCAGTGGTATAACTCCATTGACTTCAGAGGAGTTAATTCTGGACTTGACCATTGTAACTGGGGCCCCCAGAAACAGGAGTCGGGGTGAGATCCTGGGCCCAGTGAAGTCAATATCAAAATGTCTGACTTCAAGGGGCCAGGATTTCATTCAAGGAGTGCAGTGGTCTTTAGTACTCAGCTATTTCTCTTTCTCTAGGTTTTCAATCACACTGGCTAGCAACGTATACTGAATATAAAGAATAATCTAGGTAAATTCATCTCCATAAGGGCAGAAAATCCAAAATGACATCCCCCCATCCTCACAATCTTAGGTTTTCATAATACGTTGTTGCGTTTTTTTTGCATAGAACTTGTTTCTGTGCAGAAAGTTCCTGATCATGAAAGCTGCTGATCCTTTGGCTTCAGCTGTGAATATTTCAACAGAATGTAATGTGGTAGCATGCAGAGGAGTTTACAGCCTTCGTTTGCTCAGTAAATTGACCACAAATCACTGATGTGATTGGGTTTTGAGTATCCAGCCCTCTTGTGTGTGTGTGTGTGTGTGTAATGTGCCTGCTTCTCCTTTCCTATTGATATAAAGCAGGAGCAACTCCACTGAAGGCACTAGTCTAAAGCTGGTGGAAGTGAGATCCAAATGAAGCCCATATATTTCTCTAAGTGTGAATAGGTTGCAGACCAGCAGACAGGGTTATGGCTCCAGCTTCTTTGTGCTGGAAGAGTAGAAAAAAGCTATAAGCCTGCAGATCAGGCCAGCTGGGTCTAGGAGAAGCTAACACCATCCTATCCAGTCACCAGGCATAGGGTGTGTTCTGAGGACATGGCTGCGTTAGGGGAGTGGCCAAAACAGTGCTGCATGCTGATGATCCCTGGCTGGTGTTATATTCGGTGCCAGAGAGAGAACGGCAGCTCTGCCTTGAACTGAGGGCCAAAGGGACTCTGACTGGTCCAAGGAAGCACAAAAGTGGATGAAAGCATCAGATTTCAAATATCTAGTGTCCTTGGACCCACCACTTCAAATCCCAACACTGTGTCTTTCACAAACTTAATTCCATTGTGTGGGTCTCTTTCAGCAGAAACCCTAAAACAGTTTTCTGGGGATAATTAAAGTCCCTTTGCCACACTTTGCAGGTGTATAGGTTTGCAAAATTTTGACAAAATTCCTCTGCACCTCGCAATTGTGTAGCCTTACCATGTCCCAGTTGTTTGGCTTGCTCTTTCCTTCCATGTCAGACTGGCTGCATTTCAGTGGTGAACCGATTCCTGTTTGGAAAGTGTTTTTATGTTCATTCAAAATGAAAAACACTATATAAATCTAAAGTGCTGTTATGATGACTGGCCATGATGAGGAACAAAAACATTTGAATGCAGAATATTTTCAGTGACATAATTTCCCCCTCAATGTTTTTGGAAAGATTTTATGAGGACAAAGCTAATTTTTGTGGTTAACTATATGCTTTTTATTTTAAGTCTAACTGGCTACAAAACTATGAAACAGATGTACTGCTGTTTAATTCTTTCCAGACATTGGCAATAGTAAGTTTGTTCACAATTTTTCAATGGGACTTGAAAGTTAATGACGTGGAAGCAAATATTGTGCCTGTTGAGTTAGTACAATAAAAGACCCCATTATTTGGTATAAAGTGAATGCTTGCCAGGGAGATTGAACTGAAAAACATACTATGACTGATTAGATCACAGAACCCCCCTTGGGAGCTGCCACCTGATGTGCCTCTGCTCCTGCTTTCCCTGCCAGCTCGGGACCCCAGCACCCTGTCTTGCTGAGCCAGACATGCCTGTCTGCTCCAACACAGACCCAGGGTCTGAATTACGTGCCCCAAAGCTGCAGACTTAACTGAAAGTAGCTTACAGAAGTGTTCTTGTCTTTAACACTCAGATGCTCAACTCCCAATGGGATCTAAACCCAAATAAATCTGTTTTACCCTGTATAAACTTTATACAGGGTAAACTCATGAATTGTTCGCCCTCTATAACACTGATAGAGAGGTATGCACAGCTGTTTTCCCCACCCCCAGGTATTAATATATACTCTGGGTTAATTAATAAGTAAAAAGTGATTTTATTAAATACAGAAAGTAGGATTTAAGTGGTTCCAAATAGTAACAGACGGAACAAAGTGAATTACTAAGTAAAATAAAACAAAACACGCAAATCTATGTCTAATACAGTAAGAAACTGAATACAGATAAGATCCTCACCTGTTCCAGAATGCTTCCTTTTACAGACTAATCTCCTTTTAGTCTGGGTCCAGCAATCACTCACACCCCATGCAGTCACTGTCCTTTGTTCCAGTTTCTTTCAGGTATCTTTGGGGGTGGAGAGGCTCTCTCTTTAGCCAGCTGAAGACCAAATGGAGGGGTCTCCCAAAGGCTTAAATAGACTCTCTTGTAGGTGGAGACCCCCTCCTCTCGCCTATGCAAAGTCCAGCTCCAAGATGGAGTTCTGGAGTCACCTGGGCAAGTCACATGTCCATGCATGACTCACAGTTTTTACAGGCAGAAGCCATTGCCCACATGGTATCTTGAATGTCTCCAGGAAGACTTCTTATGTGGATTGGTGCATTCCAAGATGCATTGTTCCTTAAGTGCTTCCTGATTGGGCACTTAACTTTGCAAATTCCTTTCTCCAAGAACTGACCAAATGCTCTACTAAGGGTATTTAGAAATCAAGCCAGTACATGGCCAATATTCATAACTTTGAGTACAAAAATGATACATGCATACAAATAGGATTAATAGATTCAGTAAATCATAACCTTTACATAGATATGTTACATGGCATATGTAGCACAGAATATATTCCAGTTATGTCATATATATTCATAAGCATATTTCCATAAAGCCTTATGGGATACATCATCACACATACTTTAGACTTGACTGACCATGTTATTCTTGTCTTACAGCTGTGTAACTCCATTAGTTTCAATAGTTACACTGGCATCAGTCTGGAATAATAGAATAATGAATTGAACCTTTCATGGTTTTTCTGAGACACACACACACACACACACACATGCAGTTCTTCCTTTTAGGTCAAATTCAGCCCTGGTGTAAGCAGATGCGCTGTGACTTTAGTGGCTGATAGAAGATATTCATGTGCTGGACAGGTATATAATTCCTGGCTCATGCTGGGTATATATACTATTGGGGGCTATCCGTCTCTCAACCTCCCTATCCTTCATCTTGGTGGTAATCCTCTTGGGGTCTGCCTGCTACATCCTGGTCCATCTGGGTACTGATTACTTGGAAATCAGGTAAGCATTCAACAAATTCTTAATTAAAGATGCAAGAAGTTCTACTTCAAGCAAAGTCATGGTGGCCTAACCGGACCAGCAGAAAGCTCCAAAGAACTGGTAACAACATATATATATATATATATACACACACACACACACACATGTACAATGTGTAACCAATCCGTATGCAGCCTAAGCTTTTGTTAGGTAACCTGATTAACCAGTCAAGAACTGTTGTTGGGTGAATAATTACCTTTCAAATGAATCATAACGATAAGCAAGCTTCTGAGTCCTGTGTAACTCAGGCCAGGAGTCCGTTCTGCACATGTGCAGACCTACAAAACTCACAACAGCAAACATCTTGATTCACAGCCGTAGGCTGCCCTTACTCTGCGAGCCATCTCCTGGAGCACAGCCTACATGTACTACTTTTTTTATGCCAGTTCTGTGTCAGGAAAGGGAAAGGACCTTCAATTTCTTATGCTACAGTAACCTCTGTTTCTTCAGAATCTACTTCCTTTTCTGGTACTCCTGCACTCAAGAAATTTAGGGTCAGATCCTCAGCTGGTGTAAATCATCAGCGCTCAATTGAAGTCAACTCAGCAACTCCAGAACATCACCTGCCTTAAACAGCATCTAAGCTTCTGGGTTAAACTAGCTTTTTGTACTTTTTCATTGACTTCGTATGGCCATATTCATAGCTTCTAATCATAAGCTATGAAGGAAAAAGACAAGCCAACTTTTCCACTCAGAGGCTATCACTCAGGGCTTGTCTACACTGACAATTTACAGTGCTGCAACTTTCTCGCTCAGGGGTGTGAAAAAACACACCCTGAAGCACTGCAAGTTTCAGCACTGTAAAGCGCAGCGTAGACAGTGCACCAGTGCTGGGAGCTACGCCCCTCGTGGAGGTGGGTTTTTCTTAGAGCGCTGGGAGAGCTCTCTCCCAGCGCTCTGCCACAACCACACACGCCACCTTAAAGCGCTGCCATGGCAGCGCTTTAGCACTGTCAGTGTAGACTAGCCCTCAGTCTGCCTGTATTCACTTAAAGGCCTACCATAGGAGGCTTGAAATCCCGGAGAAAAGAAGTGGATAAAGATCCAGTGGTGTCAACAATATGTCATTTACTTATATTTCTTAAACAACTTCTTATCTGAATCTTGGTTTAGTTCCCCAACAAAAAATCACTTACTGGTAAAAAGTAACTTATCGGATTATCCGAACCTCTGTGTCACTACTGTTTTGGACATCCCCAGATCTTCTCAGATAGATTGGGTTGCACTATATACCTCCCAAATCTGTAGAAACCATTCAATCTTTCTGCCTTTCTGTTTATGTAGTTTTGTTGATTAGTGGTACTTCTATGCAATTTTAACTTACAAAAATGAAACTGACAGCTGAGCATGTCAGGGCACTAAGCCACTATGTAGTAATAGCCTTGTTTCAAAAAGCGCTAACTGCAGTAGTAACTGTTGAGTTGAGATTTCTCACTCTCCGTCCCATAATGCCTTGTCTGTTCCTTCTTGTATAACGATTGTCTAATCTTTATCCTGAAGTGTCTGTGCTTTTGTTAAAGTTTTACGCTGACAGATATCAAGAGTTATTTGATAACTCAGCAAGACATGTACAGTTAATGAGAAATGAATGTGATATTACATCAAAAGGCTTCAAATGTTATTTTAAATGATGATAATTAACTTGCTCCTTGATTCTAAGATAGATTGACTAAAGAGACAATGAAGGTCAATTTCAGCTCACTAGAAAAAGTGAAAATAGAATAACTGAGTTGTTTAAAAAGAAAAGGTAATCTCTCAATTTTGGATTTATTCTGTTATAGCTGTATTGGTCTGATATGAAGGTGACACACTTAAAATCATTTTAATAGCCAACATTTTCACTTATTAAAGCATTTTCTTTACGATAAAAATGGATGGCTTGATTCTCCATTCACTTGCACTGCTGTAAATGAGCAACTCAGCAGAAATCAATGAGGTTGTGCAGGTGTAAAACTAGTGTGTATGGAGAAGCAGGCTTGTATCGCTTAATCTATTTTGTGAAACTTCAGACATACCTATATATTTGAAGACTAGGGAGCTGTACAGACTATCCATTTTCATTTTGTGAAATTTCAGTGGTGAAAACTGCCTTTCTGAAAATTTAACTAGTGGTAGTACTGTCTGGTTTCTACACAAACAATTTTTTTAAGAGAAAAAAAATGGTAAAATGGCACACCTGGAACAATTTACAAATTGCCACCAGTTTGCTCAAACAAAAAGTTTATCTTTGATTAGCAAATGTCTCTCTTCTTTCTTCTGTAAAATTGCTGTGTGTGTTTTGGGGGGTGGGGTGGCAGACAGACTAGATGTGAAAATAAAGCTGACCAGGTCCTCAACTAAAAATCCCACCATTGCAGCCGTTGGTGGAGCTGCACTGATGGTAGTATAATGCGGGGAGATCTTTTTTTAAAAAAAATCTAGTGTTGGCAGAGATTTAGCTTATTTTGGCTACCCAAAACCTTGTCAGCATCTGGGCACCAAGTCTCCTTATTAAAATGATCTTACATTTAATGCGTATCATCCAGAAGGCTCACAGGATACTTTACAGATTATGGCTCCAGTCATACATCAGATTCGCTATTGTGGAGTTCTGTGCCTGTGTGGTGTCGGCTTTGCGTGGGCACGGGAATTTGTGGTAGCAGATCCTTATCCTTAGTGTTAAGGTTAGTATTCTATGTATTGGTGGTAATCTGTGCACTGCTAAATTGAAGATGCTACTGAGGAAATACTTAATTGTGCACAGCAGCACTACACAGCATCTCAGGACAGGAATGAAGAATACCATCACCAAATGAAACTACAGGAACAGATTTAGGTTGGCAGAATATACAGTAATTACCCAAATTGGAATTCCACCAGGGCAACAGAGCTACCCTTATAAAAATGTCATGGGATGTTTTAATGACCACAGCCAGTAAAGACTTCAATTTTATATATCTCATCCACTAGACAGCAATAGCAACAGCACAGTGCCTCTAAACCCAGTCTCAGATATTGCTCCAGTTCAGAGCCAGAAGGATTAGTGCTATCTATGATTTCTCCAATACTTCTTCCTGAGTTTTTCATGGTCTTCTGCTAGACACAGACCTAGCTCAGTTTGAGATGTGACAGGAACATACTCTGAGTACAGTTGCAGTCCTTTCTGCCTGCCTTAGTTTGCCCATGTTTTACAATTGAGCTCATTGAGTCTCTATCAATACTGTGATAACATTCTCTGCTTTATTTAATTTACACTGATGTTTGCAGGCACATCACCCAGGCAGGCCCAGACTGTAACTAAAAATCTTCAGACTTTGAGGATGTTTGGATCTGATCCATATTTGGATGCCCACCTCAGAGCTTGGGCCTAATTTCTATCATGTAATGGGCCAAACCCGAACAGTCAATCCTAATCACACTGAACATTTTTATCAGGTTTGGATTCAGATCTGATCCTGGATCAAAACTCCATGGTGTGGGTCCATCTCTAGTATCATAGTTACAGGCAGAAAAAGAGTCGTTAATCATCTAACCAATCTTTCTGCCATTGTAGGATTGTTTTCTACAACCATCCAGTCCAGATTTAAATGTCCCAAGCCATAGACCTTCCTCTGTGTCACTTGGGATAACTTATTTCTGATTTTTGTCTTTGTGACATCACATTCACTGTCACATACACAGAATTAAAAGGGAGAAGCTGGGCATGCAGGGAGAAGGATCTTAAACACAAATATCCAAAATAATAACAGGGACAATAGAGTGTCAATGGTTAAATGTTAATAGCACATTGCTTTGTGTATACATGATTTTTCTTTTATATATACTCCAGGAAAAAGTCTCTCTTTAAGAAAGTACTTCACTGTACTTAAGACGTGAGAATAGCCCTTATGAAACACATCCAGTTGTTGTGAAAGTCTGCACATTTTTGTTCTCTGCATGTGTCCTGGGAGGACCAAGTCTGGGGAAGAGGAATGCTTTAGGCAGAGCATTTACCAGGAGTAAATAAATTAATTTGCAGGAATTTCTGAGCCATCCTGATAGTATTATATATATATATATATTATATATATATTTTTTTTATTCTTCTCTGGAAATCCCTTCCCATCTAGAAGTTGAGCTTTCCAGGGTGAAAACAAATAAAGTGCTCATCTTAATGCCACTCCTTGCTTAACCAGATAATAATAGTTACTCTTATTTAAACAGTTAACTTAGTTTTAAAAGACTAAGAGTTAAGGAAGTAACTAGTTAAGGAAGATTTTTAACAGTGCACAGCATTTCCACACCATGGCTGTTCCATGTATATGGAATGCTTGTGAATGCTCTAGAGGTTCTGTTTGATGTTAAAAGTGGATCATTTTTTTTCAGTGAAATGCTGGAATATCATTGGAGTGCTGCTACAGTGCAGAAACTGTAGCCATGAATCAATAGGGAAGTGGCTATTGAAATAAAATATGGAAAACTGTCCTGTAAGATAATGCATTTTGATGTACGGACAAATAATTGAGAAACAGGCACCACCAGAGGCCTTAAAATGGGGCTGAGAGCATGCCCCCTATTCTCTAGAAAATTTTATACAAACTTGAGTAACTAAAGGAAATACTGGTAGTTCAAAGCTCAATGGAAAGAACAGCTTCTACCTTTAAGGGACATAAGTGCTGTGCTGAATCAGAGCCAAAGTACATTGCTCAAAGTTAAAGATGTGCTTAAGTGTTTTGCTAAACTGGGGACATTGGTGGGTTAAATCATGAACAGGATTCTCCTCTTAATTACACCAGCATAATGCCACAGTCCTACCCTGAGAATGGTGCATGTGGGCTCCTGTGTTCTGTGATGGGATGTAAGCCCCACATCAGCACTGAAGGGGCTAAAAGGAGCTGGATAGCTCAATAAGTGCATCTGGTTGCACCTAGATGATGGGTTAGGACCAATTTTGGGATGAGACCCAGCTGGAGAGGGCTGGATGGCTATTATATTGGTAGGCTTCCGGGTGGAAAAGGAGGAGGTGGACCGGGGAGAAATAAGGCTTGAGATCCTCTCCTGGGAGGAAGCTCTGGAAAGGGGTCAAGAAACTGGGCTATAGGGGAAGAGATACAAGGAGAAGGCTTGGAAGGCTGTAGGGGAAGACAGTATCACTGGGGAATGGGCTCTGACAGACAGGCAAGTCTGAGTCAGGGCTTTTAACCAAATCTGATAGTGTCCCTTTAGGTTTGCATATGTATTTTGCAAAGGAAAGCTTCTTGCATAAAACTGTGACTCCCTAATAGAGCATTGGAGATGGTTGTTATCCACTAGTGCAGTAAAATATCTAGTCTTGCAAAAATCTCAGTGAATGGAAAGACTTTTGCCTTAAAATGATCAAATCCAAAGAATAGTAGCAGTATGTTATATTTCTTTCCTGTTGACTGAACTGCTCTGTCCAGAACATACAGAATTATTGTCTTATGAAAACAATTAGTATCAATTATTGCACTAGCTTTACAAGAGAAGGATTAAAGGGTAAGTGAACAGAATGTACTGGCTGATGTTACTACATTCGCTTTAACAGTTTATTTTCTAATAACCTGGCATAGCAGGAAAAGAGACTATTATGAAATAACTGTGGTGATATTTTTCCTTTGCTGTGGAATGCTTTGGCTGTGTGTAGTTCATAACCTTCAGCAAATCTGAACCATAAGATAAAGATTATGAGAACTGAACTAGCTTTATCAGATTAAAAATCTTGATAAAAGAGGATTAGCACTGCAAAATAATCACTGAGTGATGTAATTAAACACCCTCCCCCCAATTTTTTTTAATTGAAAATTATTTGGACAGTAAGATGTCTCTCTGGTGCAGAGCAAACCCTTCCATAGGAGCTTTGTCTGAGTGTGGTATGTGGGGCTTCTCTGATTATAGCCAGCATATCATTTCTTTTCCTCCCCTGGGATCCTCAACAGGGTGGGAAGAGGGATGTGTTCACCCAGTCCCACCCCGATCCACCTAGAACCACTTCCAACCCTCTTATTCTTCCCCCTGGCCTTCCTAGTCTCTGCTCCTTCCCCTGTGTAGCTGCTGGACCTGCACGGTTCAGATCTGGCAAAGACAAAACTGGATTATGGTACTGTAATATTAAGGTCTAAATATCATACACCCCACTACAACATTGTATATGGAACATAGGTTATTAATACCTGATTGTAGGAATGTTTTTTAGAGAATTTTTACTAATTCTCTTAGGACACTTTTTTCATACCCTTCCACTTATAAATAGTGTCTTTATGACGGTTAATCCAAATGTAGATGGCTCGGAGGGAACCATAAACCCTACTACAATAACTTTAAAATAGCTTTTTCTAATACCTAAAAATGTTACAACTTTAAAGTCCATTATTTTGGGACCTTCCTGTGCTACAGCAAGAAAGCTGGGAATGTCCCCTTTCTAATAGCACAGACTAAGCTTCCAGAGTCATAAGATACGAGATTTAAAGTTGTGGCATTTTCAGCTATAGCGATGCCCTACCCTCCAGTGTATCTACCACTTCTCCCAGTTTAGTGTCATCTGCAAACTTGCTGAGAGTGCAGTCCACACCATCCTCCAGATCATTAATGAAGATATTGAACAAAACAGGCCCCAGGACCGATCCTTGGGGCACTCCGCTTGAAACTGGCTGCCAACTAGACATGGAGCCATTGATCACTCCCTATTGAGCCCGACGATCTAGCCAGCTTTCTATCCACCTTACAGTCCATTCATCCAGCCCATACTACTTTAACTTGCCGGCAAGAATACTGTGGGAGACCGTATCAAAAGCTTTGCTAAAGTCAAGGAATAACACATCCACTGCTTTCCCCTCATCCACAGAGCCAGTTATCTCGTCATAGAAGGCAATTAGGTTAGTCAGGCATGACTTGCCCTTGGTGAATCCAGGCTGACTGTTCCTGATCACTTTCCTCTCCTCTAAGTGCTTCAGAATTGATTCCTTGAGGACCTGCTCCATGATTTTTCCAGGGACTGAGGTGAGGCTGACTGGCCTGTAGTTCCCCGGATCCTCCTCCTTCCTTTTTTTGAAGATGGGCACTACATTAGCCTTTTTTCCAGTCATCCGGGACCACCCCCAATCGCCATGAGTTTTCAAAGATAATGGCCAATGGCTCTGCAATCACATCCGCCAACTCCTTTAGCACCCTCGGATGCAGTGCATCCAGACCCATGGACTTGTGCTCATCCAGTTTTTCTAAATAGTCCTGAACCACTTCTTTCTCCACAGAGGGCTGGTCACCTCGCTCCCCATACTGTGCTGTCCAGTGCAGCAGTCTGGGAGCTGACATCTTCATGAGAGAGAGAGAGTGTACTTTTCCTGGACTGCTTCCCCTCTAACAGTCACTCCCTCACAGTTTTGTTCTTAAAATGTTCCAGGAGAGACTTCATAAACAACAAATTGACAATCACTGGATTAGAGAGAATGTGTTTGGTATATTGGGAGGCTGAATCTGCAAAAAAAGACTAAAAAAAAAATTGTAAAAGGTTATGTAGAACAATATTTTACAAATGTACTTCATTACCCAGGATGGTCCTTATATGAAACCCAGACGTCCCTCCATCTCGCATACAAATCAACAACCTCTTATAACTATTAGCATTTCTGACTGTGATAACTTCTAATTCTTGAAACAAAGCATACGAGTTAAGTTTAAAGAATTCATGCTTAAAGAATTAATTCCACAAAAAAAAGAACACAAAAGGCTGCCATCTAACAGACCATCCCTAATACATTAATATGAGTATAGTTGTGATATTGAAATTAAGTAAAGGGTTAGGGTTAGGTTAATAAATGTTCCTGCATTGCCCAATAATGGGAAAGCTGTATTTTGAGAAGTGTCCCTTCCATGGCTATTCCTAATTTTATTTGTACTGTATGGTTGAATACTTGTATGGTGTTCTTGGTGATAAGAACTACCAGGGATTGGTAGAATTTTCCCCTCATTAGGTCTTGGCTACATAGCCTCACTCCATCCATGTGGAACAAAATTGATACATGTGTGTGCCATACAAGTTTTATATATGGGCTTGTATATAAACTAATATAAAACAGTTTCTTTTAATAAACAATTGTGACAAAGTTCCTCCTCTATCTTGGTGGGTCCTGCGCTTATTGGCGGATTTTCTTGCCTCAGAGATTCACCATGTGGGTTGGGGAACAGCCCAGAGACCTTCCCCTCTGGAAGAGCCCACAGTCCAGGTCAATTGGGAGGTTTGGGGGGAACCCAGGCCCGCCCTCTACTCCTGGTTCCAGCCCAGGGCCCTGTGGACTGCAGCTGTCTATAGTGCCTCCTGTAACAGCTGCATGACAGCTACAACTCCCTGGGCTACTTCCCCCTGGCCTCCTCCAAACACCTTCCTTATTCTCACCACAGGACCTTCCTCCTGTCTGATAACGCTTGTGCTCCTCCGTCCTCCAGCAGCACACTCTCAGCTTCTTGCGCCTCTTGCTCCCAGCTCCTCACACTCGCACCACAAACTGAAGTGAACTCCTTTTTAAAACCCAGGTGCCCTGATTAGCCTGCCTTAATTGATTCTAGCAGCTTCTTCTTAATTGGCTCCAGGTGTCCTAATTAGCCTGCCTGCCTTAACTAGTTCTAGCAGGTTCCTGATTACTCTAGTGCAGCTCCTGCTCTGGTCACTCAGGGAACAGAAAACTACTCATCCAGTGACCAGTATATTTGCCCTCTACCAGACTCCTGTACCCCACTGGTCTGGGTCTGTCACACAATGTACAAACATATTATATAAAATATGCTTTATTGTAGTGCATAGGAAATCCCGATGTCTTTTCTATTTTGGCAATGGCATAGGCCATGAGGTAGCTTCCCACAACAACAAGGGAGATACAGCCATTGGGGTAGCATTCGTTGTAGAGTAATAAAGTGATCTGTTTGTTAGGTTATTGATCCTGGTTGGGGTTTTGGAGTGGGTCTTTGAGAGTAATTTCTGATTTTATTTGTTTGTTTTATTTATTTTTGGTAAGATGTTTGTGGCAGGTGTTGATATACCTATAGACTGTCTTTACTCTCTGTCCTCACAGTCCATCCTTGGGAACCTGGTTGTCATGTCTGTGATGCCAAGCTTGGGAGAAAACAACTTAAAAACATCAGTTTAAGCTTTTTAAGTGAACAATAAAGGCAAACCACAGGAAGAAGTAAGTTTAATATAGATCCACGGTATATATTTTTTGTTCATAGTAGGGTGGGAATGCCATCTGCTTGGAATAATTATGGTATTCGGGCCACCTGCAGTTCTGACTTCCTATCCAATTTAATTTGGTATTCTTTATGTCAGAAGCATTTTATTGATTGAGAGCTTTAATGCAAGAGAGAGAATCTAGGATTACAAGAATATACTTTGCAGTTTCCTATTACATTCAAGACAGGATATGATCAAGCCAAGAGACAGAGATCTGGATGAAAGAAAAGGAATCAGAGTGAGGTTTTTATCCAGCCTAATGCTGCAGTCATGCAGACTTATTATACTGGGATACTTCAGCATAGTTTATGGAGTGGTTCATCTGGATAACTTGAGCTCTTCTTGCTGCCATGACCTTTATCAAACAGTCTCTGCAAAACAATTCAATTTTGAGGAATCAGCCAATTTGAGATGGGGAAAAGATATTTTACTGGATTTTTTTTTTCTGACCAGCTCTATGTATTTTACCCTTGCTGTTACGAAAGTATCTATTGCCCAAAGGTGAATGGTGGGGGTTGGGGAAAGATGCTTTGGACTCCAAAGATGTTTATGAAGCCTTGCTAAATGGTACAAATGGTACCCTAACTATATTAGGTTTCAGAGTAGCAGCCGTGTTAGTCTGTATCCGCAAAAAGAACAGGAGTACTTGTGGCACCTTAGAGACTAACAAATTTATGTGAGCATAAGCTTTCATGGGCTACAACCCACGTCATCGGATGCATAGAATGGAACATATAGTGAGGATGGATATATATATATATATATATATATATATATATATACACAGAGAACATGAAAAGGTGGGAGTTGCCCTACCAACTCTAAGAGGCTAATTAATTAAGAGAAAAAATGTAGTGATAATCAAGATAGCCCATTTCAGACAGTTTGACAAGAAGGTGTGAGGATACTTAGCATGGGGAAATAGATTCAATGTGTGTAATGACTCAGCCATTCCCAGTCTCTATTCAAGCCTAAATTGATGGTATCTAGTTTGCATATTAATTCAAGTTCAGCAGTTTCTTATTGGAGTCTGTTTTTTGAAGCTTTTCTGTTGCAAAATTGCCACCTTTAAGTCTGTTACTGAGTGACCAGAGAGGTTGAAGTGTTCTCCTACTGGTTTTTGAACGTTATGATTTCTGATGTCAGATTTGTGTCCATTTATTCTTTTGCGTAGAGACTGTCTGGTTTGGCCAATGTACATGGCAGAGGGGCATTGCTGGCACATGATGGCATATATCACATTGGTAGATGTGCAGGTGAACGAGCCCCTGATGGCATGGCTGATGTGATTAGGTCCTATGATGATGTCACTTGAATAGATCTGTGGACAGAGTTGGCATCGGGCTACTACTACATCTACTACAGGACAGGCCCAACAAAGAAAATAACAGAATGCCACTAGCCGTCACCTTCAGCCCCCAACTAAAACCTCTCCAGCGCATCATCAAAGATCTACAACCTGTCCTGAAAGATGATCCCTCACTCTCACAGATCTTGGGAGACAGACCTGTCCTCGCTCACAGACAGTCCCCCAACCTGAAGCAAATACTCACCAGCAACCACACACCACAGAACAAAAACACTAACCCAAGAACCTATCTTTGCAACAAAGCCCGATGCCAACTCTGTCCACATATCTATTCAAGTGACATCATCATAGGCAGAAGTCCAGCAATAGAGTGGGGGATATCCAGTTTATTGCACTGAGTGTAGCATGTATGATTACCTGCCCTGTGGGCGGGTGGTGTATGTGTGCATTCGGTGAAGGAGCTCCTGACCCTCAGAGACCACGTACGGACTCTGGAGGTAAGGGTGGCGGAACTGGAGGAGCTAAGGGAGGCAGAGAGGTATGTTGATGAGGCTTTCCGGGACACAGTAGAATTGTCCCACCTCCGGTCAGACAGCCCCTGCGCTGTTGAGGAGGATGAAAGCCTCAGGGAAGGAGAACATCCAACTGGAGCAGAGGGAAACGATCCCATAGTTGGGACCCTCCTCGCAGATGATGATGTGGTATCCTCTTGTATTGAGGATACTTCTCCGGGGGAAGGAACTCCAGTTATTAGGAAGAGACAGGTATTAGTAATGGGCGATTCGATCATTAGAAACATAAATAGCTGGGTTTGCGATGATTGGGAGAACCGCATGGTGACTTGCCTGCCTGGTGCGAAGGTTGCGGATCTCTCGGGATATCTAGATAGGCTTATGTGTAGTGCTGGGGAGGAGCCGGTGGTCGTGGTACATGTAGGTACCAACAACATGGGGAAGGATAGGAGAGAGGTCCTGGAGGCCAAATTTAGGCTGCTAGGCAAGAGATTGAAGTCCAGGACCTCCATGGTAGCATTCTTTGAAATGCTTCCAGTTCCACGTGCAGGGCCAGTTAGACAGGCAGAACTGCAGGGTCTCAATGCGTGGATGAGACGATGGTGTAGGGAGGAGGGGTTTGGATTTATTAGGAACTGGGGAAGCTTTTGGGAGAGGGAGAGCCTATACAGGAGGATGGGCTCCACCTAAACCAAAATGGAACCAAATTGCTGGCGCTTAAAATTAAAAACGTTGTAGAACAGTTTTTAAACTAAGGGCTGGAGGAAAGCCGACAGGTGCAGAGGAGCATGTGGTTCGGACATCTCTTAGGGGAAGATCTATAAAAGGAGATTCCCTATGTCCTAATAAGGAGGAGAGGATTGAAAATGATAAAATACAGGGAGGATCTGATGAGAAACAGTCAAATGAAAAAAAGTCCCATTCAATTATGTCATGCAATAGGGGACAGCCAAAAAAATGACAAGTTTTTAAAATGCTTATATACCAATGCTAGAAGTCTAAATAATAAGATGGGTGAATAGAGTGCCTAGGTATTAAATGAGGATATTGATATATAGGCATCACAGAAATGGTGGAATGAGAATAATCAATGGGACCCAGTACTACCAGAGTACAAAATATATCGGAAGAACAGAACAGGTCGTGCTGGTCGGGGAGTGGCACTATATGTGAAAGAAAGCGTAGAATCAAATGAAGTAAAAATCTTAAATGAACTAAATTGTACTATAGAATCTCTATGGATAGTAATTCCATGCTTGAAAAATAAGAATAAAGCAGTAGGGCTATGTTACAGACCACCTGACCAGGATGTGTTAGTGACTCTGAAATGCTCAGGGAGATTAGAGAGGTTATTAAAATTAAAAAAAAACTCAATAATAATAATAATGGGGGATTTCAACTATCCCCATATTGACTGGGTACATATCACCTCAGGAAGGGATGCTGAGATAAAGTTTCTTGACACCTAAATGACTGCTTCTTGGAGCAGCTAGTCCTGGAACCCACAAGAGGAGAGGCAATTCTTGATTTAGTCCTAAGTGGAGCACAGGATCAGGTTCAAGAGGTGAATATAGCTGGACCGCTTGGTAATAGTGACCGTAATATAATTAAATTTAACATCCCTGTGGCAGGAAAAACTCCACAGTGGCCCAACACTGTAGCATTTAATTTCAGAAAGGGGAACTGCACAAAAATGAGGAGGTTAGTGAAACAGAAATTAAAAGGTACAGTACTAAAAGTAAAATCCCTGCAAGCTGTGTGGAAACTTTTTAAAGACACCATAATAGAGGCTCAACTTAAATGTATAACCCAATTTAAAAACATAGTAAGAGAACCAAAAAAGAGCCACTGTGGTTAAACAACAAAGTAAAAGAAGCAGTGAGAGGAAGAAGTGGAAGATAAATCCTAATGAGGAAAATAGAAAAGAGCATAAACTCTGGTAAATGATGTGTAAAAATATAATTAGAAAGACCAAAAAAGAATTTGAAGAACAGCTAGTCAAAGACTCCAAAAGTAATAGCAAAACATTTTTTAAATACATCAGAAGCAGGAATCCTGCTAAACAACCAGTTGGGCCACTGGATGATCAAGATACTAAAGGAGCACTCAAAGACGATAAGGCCGTTGCGGAGAAACTAAATGAATTCTTTGCATCAGTTTTCACTGTTGAAGGTGTGAGGAAGATTCCCAAACCTGAGCCATTCTTTTTGGGTGACAGATCTGAGAAACTGTCCCAAATTGAGGTGTCATTAGAGGAGGTTTTGGAACAAATTGATAAGCTAAACAGTAATAAATCTCCAGGACCTGATGGTATTCACTCAAGAGTTCTGAAGGAACTCAAATGTGAAATTGCAGGACTGCTAACTGTCATCTGTAACCTATCATTTAAATCAGCTTTTGTACCAAATGACTGGAGGATAGCTAATGTGATGCCAATTTTTAAAAAGGGCCCCAGAGGTGACCCTGGCAACTACAGGCCAGTAAGCTTCACTTCAGTACTGGGTAAATTGGTTGAAACTATCGTAAAGAACAAAATTGTCAGACACATAGATCAACATAATTTGTTGGGAAATAGTCAACATGGTTTTTGTAAAGGGAAATCATGCCTCACCAATCTACCAGAATTCTTCGAGGGAATCAACAAGCATGCAGACAAAGGAGATCCAGTGGATATAGTGTATTTATATTTTCAGAAAGCCTTTGACAAGGTCCCTCACCAAGGCTCTTAAGCAAAATAAGAGGGAAGGTTCTCTCATGGATTGGTAACTGGTTAAAAGATGGGAAACAAAGGGTAGGAATAAATGGTCAGTTTTCAGAATGGAGAGAAGTAAATAGTGGTGTCCCCCAGGGGTCTGTAATGGACCCAGTCCTATTTAACATATTCATAAACGATCTGGAAAAAGGGGTAAAAGTGAGGTGGCAAAATTTGCAGATGATACAAAACTACTCAAGATAGTTCAGTCTCAGGCAGACTGCGAAGAGCTACAAAAGGATCTCACAAAACTGGGTGACAGGGCAACAAAATGGCAGATATTGAATGTTGATAAATGCAAAGTAATGCACATTGGAAAACAGAACCCTAACTATACATATACAATGATGGGGTCTAAATTAGCTGTTACCACTCAAGAAAGAGATCTTGGAGTCATTGTGGATAGTTCTCTGAAATCATCCACTCAATGTGCAGTGGCAGTGAAAAAAGCAAACAGAATGTTGGGAATCATCAAGAAAGGGATAGATAAGCAGAAAATATCATATTGCCTCTATATAAATCCATGGTACACCCACACCTTGAATACTGTGTGCAGATGTGAAAAAAAAGATATATTGGAATTGGAAAAGGTTCAGAAAAGGGCAACAAAAATGATTAGGGGTATAGAGCAGCTTCCGTATGAGGAGAGATTAATAAGACTGGGACTTTTCAGCTTGGAAAAGAGGCGATTAAGGGGGGATATAATAGAGTTCTATAAAATCATGAGTGGTATAGAGAAAGTAAATAAGGAAGTGGTGTTTACTCCTTCTCATAATACAAGAACAAGGGGCCACCAAATGAAATTAATAGGTAGCAGGTTTAAAACAAACACAAGAAAGTATTTTTTCATGCAACGCACTGTCAACCTCTGGAACACCTTGCCAGAGAGTGTTGTGAAGGCCAGTACTATAATGGGGTTCAAAAGGGAGCTAGATAGATTCATGGAAGATAGATGCATCAATGGCTATTAGCCAGGATGGCAGGAATGGTGTCCCTAGCCTCTGTTTGCCAGAAGCTGGGATTGGGTGACAGGGCATGGATCACTTGATGATAACCTGTCTGTTCATTCCCTTTGGGGCACCTGCCATTGGCCACTGTCAGAGGACAGGATACTGGGCTTGATGGACCTTTGGTCTGACCCAGTATGGCCGTTCTTATGTTCTTATGCCACTTCCTTCTCCCTCCACTGTACCCCACCCACAGTTGCTATCATTGGTCAGAGAAGACAGAGTTGATTCAAAGCCTGCGGCTGGCCTGTACTGACTCTGGTTCACAGGGCTATTTAATTGCGGGGTAGACATTTGGGCTTGGGCTGGAGCCCAGGTTCTAGGACCCTCCCACTGTGTGGAAACTAATTTCTTGAAATTTGGAATTAGAATTCTAATTTGCTCAGCTGTGGATGATTGTGCAGGAAGGTACTAATCACAGGCATTCAAAACTGTTTGGCATTAGACAGGAGGCAGTGCCGGCTGTAAACCATGTACTATCTCAGGGGATCTATGTTATAGTTTTAGGGAATCAAGTCCTACAATATTTTAGGTAATCTGCCTGTGTGTTTTATTGTGGTGAACTTCTCCAGGGTTGGAATATTGTGCTTCAGTCCTAATTACCCAAATTCTTCACCAGTCAGTGAGTGGGCCCCAACATTTGATTTGTGTGTTTTATGTCAGGTTCATTTTAAATTGAACTGATACTCGGCTGGGAATGTCCTTTCTCCTTGCAATTTACTGCAGTTTTTATATGGTAATTTTTTGAGGAAAGCCATTTGGGATCTGAACACCAGTTAGAACAGCTCTGGATCCTAGTTGTAACATCATAATGGAGGAGACACTTTTTCAAAGATGGTTACTAGATAATATCGGGAGTGGTGGGATAAGACATAGTACTGCTTTCCTACTTAACCAGTTTCTTCATCAGACACTGATTGACCTCAACTATCCTTTCTCGCTTTCTTTTTTTTTTTTTTTTTTTTTCTTATCTGAACATCTTCAGGGTCAGGAATATGCTGGCTCCACTCTAATTAGCCAAATTTAAAGCAGGGTTTGTTTAAAACACCTAACTTCTGAAATTTACAACTGGATCCCTGGTTTGTTCATCTGAGGACTGTAGCAGTACGCTGAGCAGAAAGGTGACACATTCAATCCTTGAGGGTAAGAGGAGGGGTAGGACAGGAGCAGGGCCGGCTCCAGGCACCAGTGCAGCAAGCAGGTGCCTGTTGCGGTCAATGGAGAGGGGCGGCATGTCCGGCTCTTTGGCGGCAAGTCCCTCAGTCCCTCTCGGAGGGAAGGACCTGCTGCTGAAGAATGAAGCGGCGACGGCAGAGCTGCCGCCGAAGTGCCGCCGATCGCGGGTTGTTTTTGTTTGTTTTTTTGCTGCTTGGGGTGGCAAAAATGCTGGAGACGACCCTGGACAGGAGGCAGTGTTGGCTGCACGCTGCTCATATACCTCCAGCCCTGCATCTCTCCAGGAATCTTCACTAAGTCATTTTTAGAATAATAGAGAAATTATATTTTGAAAGTGGACCTTGACATTCTGCTTTTAGAGAGTGTGTGTATTTATTTAGATTTTTTTAAAGTAGTGCTTATTCAGAACATCTCGTCTTATTGGTGTTTACCTGAATATTATGTAGTAATTTTAAGAGGAAACCCAGTTTCTGAGACTGTGGAATATGAATCTTGGTTTAATCGCCTATGGATCAAAGCTGTTAAACTGAGCAGGGAGGACATAATCTGCAGAATGGAATCTGTATAGGGGATTAGAGAGGAGGCAGTGCTGGCTGTAGGCCATGCAACCTCTGAGAATCTACCCCAGGATATTTGTAAGGAAGCCTGGCTATTACATTCTGTAAAGGTGATCTACAACTGGAAAAATCCTATTTTATACCTAATAAGCCCAGTTTTAAGCAGGAATTGACAAGGATCCTGGACTCTGATCCCTGCTTTGTTCATCTGAGGAGCCTAACAATTGAATGTGTGGGGAGGTGAGTTCCTGAGGGATGGAATCTAACGGGGTGAGCAAAACAGGAGGCGGTGCTGGCTGCATCACTCAGATACTTCCAGCCCCACACCCTGCCAGAGAAATTACACATGACTTTACCAACAATAGAGGAATTGTGTTTTGAAGGAGGGCCCCAAAATTCTATGCTCTCTGTGTAAATGACATTTACAAAAAAATAAATAAATAAAATTGAGCTGACTCGATGTTGGGAGTATGCCTTGTCACTGTTGTTTATTTAAATATAAGTCAGCATGTTTGTTCAGAAACCTATTTCCCTGACACTTATAATCTGAACCCTAGTATGAACCTGTGTGTTAATATCCTGCATCCTCCCTAATTACCCCTATTCTTCCCAGTCACAGACGGATCCCTGCTTTCTGCTCTGTTTCAACTACAATGACTCTGAGGGCTGGGAATGTCTCCTCCTATTGCTAAGCACCCCTATGTTAAGAGGTAATTTTATGAGAAAGCCCAGTTCCTGAAATTTGAACCCTGATTTTCATCAGGTAAGGCTGAAACTGTAGATTCAGCACTGAGGTGACACTCTCAAAGATAGATTGTATCAGGAGGAGTGGGACAAAAGGTATAGTAATGCCTTCCTATTTACCAACTTTCTTCATCAGTCTTCTAGAAGGCCTGTGACATGGTGAGTAGAGCACCCTCTAGAATGGCACCACCTCCTGGTCATTCTGGAGAATAGCTCGCAAGGTCAACACCCTTCCTGTGGTTTTATGCTGTCTCTCTGCCAGTCTATCTGGGTCTGTGGTCTGCCTCACTCCATGAACTGCTGCCTCCTCTTCGTGTCTTGGCCCTCCAGCCAGGTCACTGTACGTGTTTTCCCCTTCCGGGGTACCAAAATCTTTTCACCAATCCTAGGCAGTCTTCCCATTCACTGGCTCAGTGCCACTTCCTCAGTGGCTACCCAGGGCAGCCCTCTACTCTGGGCTCGGCTCAGGGACCCTCTAGCCAGCCGTCAAGTCTGTTCCCTTTTAGACCTTACTACCTTTCCCTGAGCCCTCTCCTACAATCTAGCACGGTGGTTCTCAAAGCCGGTCCGCTGCTTGTTCAGGGAAAGCCCCTGGTGGGCCGGGCTGGTTTGTTTAACTGTCACATCCGCAGGTTCAGCCGATCGCAGCTCCCACTGGCCACGGTTCGCCGCTCCAGGCCAATGGGGAAGGCGGGAAGCGGCAGCCAGCACATCCCTCGGCCCGCGTCACCTAACAAGCGGCGGACCGGCTTTGAGAACCACTGATCTAGCACTCCCCACCTCTCTGGGGTTTGCCAGCCTCCTAACTTGCCTTGCCCAGGGAGTAACTGTGGACTACCTGTCCCTGTAGCCTCCAAACACTCCTCCGTTCTCCCAGGGGGTGACAGCAGCCCCCTCTGCTTCCAATTTCCTGGTCTTTATAGTCCTAGCCTAGCTTGTTCCTCCTCAGTTGGGCTCCCTCACTCAACCAGATGGGCTTGTTGGATTAATTAGACCTCTTCTCACTCTGCATTAACCCTTTCTGGGCAAGTATAGGGTAAACCCCTCATCACAGGGCCCCAACTGTCGTTTGTGTGTGGTGTTTCTTCTGGCTTAACCAGGAGGTCTTCAGTGACCTGAAACTCAAGAAGGGATCATACAAAATGTGGAAACAGTGATTGCACGATTAACATAGTGAACATCAGTATAAATGGGGTAGAATCTGAGGCTAAAATAGGGAAAGAACAAGTTAGGAATTACTTAGACAAGTTAGCTGTCCTCAAGTTAGCAGGGCCTGATGAAAGAGTTATAGAATAGTTAAGGAACTGGCTGAAGAGATCTAAGCCACTAGGAATTATCTTTGAGAACTCGTGGTGGATCAGAGAGATCCTAGAGGACTGGAATGGGGCAAATACAATACCTATCTATAAAAAGGGGAATAAGAACAACCCATGAAATTACAGACCTCCCATCTTAGTGTTGGGACCCAGAAAGATAATGGAGCAAATAATCAATCAATTTGTAAGCACCTAGAAGATAAGGTGATAAGTAACAGTCAATATGGATTCATCACGAATAAATCATGTCAAACCAACCTAATAGTCTTTTTTTGACAGGGTAACAAATCTTGTGGATGGGGAAGCAGCAGATGTGATCATCTTAACTTTAGTAGGGCTTTTTATACTGTTTCACATGACTTTCATGTAAGCAAACTAGAGAAATATAGCCTAGATGAACTTATTATGAGGTGGGTGCAAGACTGGTTGGAAAAGCATACTCAGAGAGCAGTTATCAATGGTTCACAGTTAAGCTGAAAGGGCATATTGAGTGGAGTCCCACACCTGGGTCCAGTTCTATTCCATACCTTCAAATGATTTGGATAATGGTATAGAGAGTACACTTACAAAGTTTGCACATGATATCAAGCTGGAAAGAGTTGCAAGTGCTTTGGAGGACAGGATTAGAATTCAAAATGATCTTAACAAACTGGAGAAATGGTCTGAGATAAAGAGGATGAAATTCAACAAGGACAAATGCAAAATACTACACATAGGAAGGAATAAAAAATTGCACAAATACAAAATAGGAAATGACTGCCTAGGAAGGAGTACTTCAAAGAAAGATCGGGGAGGAGGGGTGTTATAGTGGATCAGAAACTAAATATGAGTCAACAACGTAATACAGTTGCAAAACCCCCCAAAAATTCTGGGAAGCATTAGCAGCAGTGTTGTAAGCAAGACATGAGAAATAATTCTTCCACTCTTCCAAGGCCTCAACTGCATAAATGTGTCCAGTTCTGGCGCCGCACTTCGGGAAAGGTGTGGACAAATTGTAGTAAGTCCAGAGGAGAGCAACAAAAATGATTAAAGGGGTTAGAAAACATGACCTGTGAGGAAAGATTAGACTGAACAAACCCAGTTTTTCCAGAGAAGAGAAGACTGAACGGGAGACATAAGTCTTCAAGAACATAAAAGGTTATTATAAAAAGGAGGGTGATAAGGAGAACAAATTATCCATTGAAAACAGGACAAGAAGTAATGGGCTTAAATTGCGGCAAGGGAGACTTAGGTCTGACACTAGGAAAAACTTCCTAACTGTAAGGATAGTTAAGAACTGGAACAAATTGCCCAGGGAAGTTGTAGAATCTCTATCATTGGAGGTTTTTAAGAGCAGGTTAGACAAACACCTGTCGGGGATGATCTAGATAATATTTAGTCCTGCCTCGGTTCAGGGGACTGGAGTAGATGACTTATCGAGGTCCCTTCTAGTCCTACATGTCTGAGTCTGTGAGTCTTATTTTGCGAATGGGTGGGAATGTCCTGCCTCATTCATATTTAACCCATCTTAAACTTAACAAGAAAACATCCTCAATTTTGGACTCTCATCCCTGGTTTGACTGATCATGAGCTGCTTCCTCTTAGGGTATGTGAAGCGTGCCTCAGGTGGCACGTGACCAGGATTCATCAATGAATTTGACCTGCTAGTTGGATCATTAGCTTCCCCAGCCTGGGCTGATTCAGTTTAAATTAAATGGAAGGATAATCAAAAACAGGTTGTCCACTATAACTTTTTTTTTTATTTCAAAAGGGCAGACTTTGGGAAATCAAGGGACTTAGTTAAAGAAATCTTCAGGAATGAAGAACCCAAGACTTTAATTGATGTGAAGAAATTTGCATCCCAAGCAAGGTCAAAAAAACTTGTAGGGAAAGACTCCAGCCCCAGATGGAGGAATAACCTCCTAAAAGGGTTATTAGGAGCCAGCAGAGAGCCTATAGGGAATGAAAAAAGGGATCAGGAAAGAAAGCTACATTTTGGAGGTTAGAAAGTACAGGGATAAAGTGAAAATTAGCTCTTGCCAAGGAAATGAAAATAATGAGGTTTTTTTAGTTATATAAATAAAAAGAGAATATGGAAAGAGGAGGTTGGGCCACTATACAGTGTGAATGGGGAAGAGGTTAAAGATAATTTAGGTATGGCCCACAAGCTAAATAAATACTTTGCCTTGTTTTTTTTAATAAGGATGATAATATGGAACGTGTGCATGAAGGCAGTATAGCTGCTGAAAATGAGAGTCTAGAAATAGAAATTACCACATCTGAGGTGGAAGAAAAATGTAATGAGTACAACTAGAGGGCACGGGGGAACCAGATAACTTCCATCCCAGAATACTGGAAGAACTGGCACATGAGATTGCTAGTATGATAGCAAGGATTTTTAATATTGTCTATTTTGGGGTAGTACTCTATGACTAGAGACCAGCTAACATCGTACCTATATTTAAGAAAGGGGGCAGGGGAGATGATCCAGGCAATTACAGACCTGCTAGTCTGACCTCAGTGGTATGCAAAGCTTTATAACAAATTGGGAAGGAAAAGAATAATTTATATTTATGGAGGTAAATGGTGAAGGGGATGTAATGCAACATGAGTTTACCAAAGGTAGATCATGCCAAACTAACCTGATTTCCTCTTTTGAGAAAATAACTGATTTTATTTTTGTTTAGATTAGAGAAGTGCAGTAGATCTAATATACGTGGACTTTAGTAAAGCAATTGACATGGTAACACATGAGAAATTAGGGAAGATGGGGGATCAGTACTAGCTTTGTAAGGTGGATAAAGAATTGGCTAACAGGGGGCTGGCTGTATGCTCCGGGCAAGCAGTACTTCCTAATGGGTGTAACTCCTAACTGTGAGAGTCCAGTGGTTGATTTACCTGGCAATTATAGTTTGGGGTAGTGTTTCCCACCTGCAAGAGTAGAGGGGTGTAGAGGAACACAGGCCCACCCTACTCCACCACGTTCCAGCCCAGGGCCCTTCGAAACAGTGGCCTTGCACAGGGCTCAGGGTATGATATCCCTAAGCATGCTCCACGGGGCACTTCCTACCCTTGTTCCAGTCCCTCCAATGTTGTCACAGGTTGGAATTGGGGGTCCCTTCTGTGTTCCCCTCCAGGGCCGTCGTTACCCATACGCAAATTTCCTGGTGCCCCGCACAGCTGTGTGCTGCTCCAGCCCCTGCTCCGGCTCTTCCCCAGGGCCCCTGCCCCTGCTCCTGCTCCGCCCCCACCCCACTCCTTCCCTGCCCAGCCCCGTGCCTCCCCTGAGTTCTGCCGCAGGGCCGGGACTGCACTCACTGGCGGCGGAAGTGCAGCTCTCCCCGCTGCGGAGGCCTTGGGCCAGCCCCCCTTCTCCCCCCCCCGCAGTGTCTGGGGCTCCACACCCCCCCTCCCCGCGGGGGGGCTGCGTAGGGCCCCAGAATAGCTAGGGATGGCCCTGTTCCCCTCTGATCCATCTCCGGAGTCTCTTCCACTGGCCACAGCGAGTCATCAGTCTCAACTCCCATGGTCGACAGGCTTCCAGCAGCTTGGCTATGAGGCTCAGTCCTCGGGCAGCTTCCCAGCAGGAGGCTGCTGCACTCAACTGCTCTTCTCCTTGCTCAGCCCAGACCAAGCTGAGTCACTCCCTTTTCAATACTCCCTCAGCAGAGGAGAGGGGGTGTGGGCTCTTGGGAGCCAAGCAGCTCTTTAACCCTCACCTCACCAGTGCGGGGTTCGCACACCCCATCATAGGGGGAAGGAAACAGGTTGTGCTGAAAGATGAATTAGTAGCCTAGAGGGAGGTTACTAGTGCAATTCCTCAAGAATCGGTCCTGGGAACCAATCTTTTTTATTCAATATTTTTATTAATGATGTTGGCACAAAAAGTAGGAGTGTGCTAATGATATTTGCTCATGATACGGAGTTGGGAGGCACTGCAATATACTAACAGTCCTGCTCTCAGAGGGCCCATTTTTACACTGCGTGGTAATGCTATAAGGCCCATATCAGACTTTCTGCCTCATCAGTAACACAAGAGGTTTAGGGAAATTTCCAGTATAACTACAAGTCAAGTTACAAATGGGAATAGCTCTCACTTCAGCCTCATTTCATTTGCTGCTTTGAACCCTACAGGTTAGTCGGACAAACAGGGTAAGATTGGAAAAATGACAGAAAATAGACTTCAGAGCAAGTTTCTGTCACCCAAGAAAAATCCCATCTCACTCCTGCAAAACTAAACTCACGAGAGCGGGGTGCCAGTGTGATGTCACTCTCTTCAATCCATGAAGTCCTCACATGAAGCCTATTTTTATAACATAATACCCTGTTACTAAAGACCACATGTTACACAATGGTTTAGAGACGGGAGATCTTGCTGAAGTTAGCCTTAAACTGGTTATTTTAAAATGGATCTCCTCTGCAGTAGATTTTTCTGGGGAAGAACCTTCATTTTTTTCAGAAAACTCTGAACAGGTTGTATGTTCTATAATTAGATTTCACCAACCGAGTAGCAAGTGTGAACTCTTCAAGCA
This sequence comes from Terrapene triunguis, assembly GCF_002925995.2. Taxonomy (NCBI): domain Eukaryota; kingdom Metazoa; phylum Chordata; order Testudines; family Emydidae; genus Terrapene; species Terrapene triunguis. Next base: position 59,956,459 of record NW_020664436.1, read on the forward strand.
CTATAACTACCTTAAAACGGAGTCACAGACCATCCACTGGGGTACTTAGGTCTAACTTGCATCTCAGGCAAGCTTGACTTTGTGTTAGATGACCACTTACACCAAAGATCAAAACAGTATTCAGATTACTTCCAGTCTCAAAGGACCAGTCACTTACCCCAGTTCAATAGTACCCTAGATCTCTCACCAAAGACAACATTGTAGCCAGTTCCGTAATAAATAAACAAATTGATTACATAATTATATTATTTGACTATTTAATTAATTAAGTAATACAGTCTAGTGCTTTCCAGGGACCCAGCGTCTCAGTTCCCCACTCCTTGTGTAGTTTGTGACCAGTACAATATAAGTGTACCCACTTTGCATGGCTGTAAATTACTGCACTAGATTTAGGACATTGGTAAATGGGGCTACATGGTCATTAAACTCGGGAACTAAATCAGAGTGAGTTTAACAAGGGATTCCAACACTAGACTCAGCACTGAAGTCGCATTTGCAGAGGTGGAACATGTCCAGAGGGGCGGGAAAGGAGGTGATATTGGCCGCACACCTATTCATATTTCTAGTTCCAAGCTAAGCTGGCTATGAACACAGTGGCATTGGTATGAACTTTGGAAAAAGCGCCAGTGAAACCTGGGTCCCCACCTGCTCGGGGGCGGGTGGGTGTCTCCATAGAGGATGAAAGAAATGTACTTTTTGAGGGACAGAAGTAACAGAATATTTTCACTGTGACTAATATGGGGGTGTTCTTTAATCATTATTAATAGTATATCTAGATCTGTTACTGGCAGGGTATTACTGTACCATATATTTGAATGGATATTTCACCCTACGGGTCTGACTGAGTAGCAAAGCCTATCTAGTGGAAGGCCTTTCTCATAGTTACTTAACCACTTATGTATAAGGGTTGTTAAGAGAAAATGCTAGAATGCACATGGGGTCCAGCTTGATGCAAGCTATCACAAGTATATCCACGCGAGCTGGGAACCTCACCTCCAGCTCCACGTGTAGATGTAGTCTAAGAGTAGAAGAATCACAAGATTCCACACTGAGATGGGTAAGGGCAAAGGCCCAAGCCATGAGGAGATGCACTCACAGACTAGATAGGGGTCAGATGCAGCTAGCCCTGTAACCATGAAATTCACCCATTATGATGTGTGAGGAAACCCAGAACCCCGATTTTAGGCTAAGCCTTCTCATGTTCAACTCAGGACTCCATTAGACTTGGCAATGAGCACAGCATCTGATAACACTCAAGCCCCCAGGAACCTTTTGTTACCCTTCTACCAGAATATTAGAACCAAGTCAGACCTTTTGCTGCCTCAATAAAACCGAGGGCTGGTAAGACAGTTGCTGGTATAACAACTCAAGTAATGAAAAGAAAATCCCTCTTCTCGCAGCATGAATTACACTTGCTGTTTCTGGGCCAGCAGGCCTGTCAGACAAAGCAACAAAGATCTGGACGAATAACAGAAACCAGAAAGACTTAACTGCAAATTTCTACCTTAGTGGTTAGTGCTAATCTGCACTCAAACAAGGTTGGCTGTATCCCAACACAGTGCCCAGAGCCAGCCCACTCAACGAGTTGTAGTGATGCCTTGCACTATAACGTGAGAGATCAAGCTAGGTTCACTTTTCCTCTGTGCTCTGCAGTTCTCTGGCTAGAAGGAGTGGGAAGGGCTACGAAAGTCACATGGTCAGCTTCAGCTAGTGGTAATGTATGAGTGGGAAGAAATATGTCCCATAGTCTCTTGCACCTGCCCTCTGTGCCTCTCTGGTGCTTGGGGTTTATCACCTCACCCAGTGCTCCCTCAATAAAAAACTGAAAATTAGTGGGGAGTATAACCTGTCGTAAGGGATCCCCTACCAGCTACAAAATACCAGGGATGAAACTGTACTAATAAAAGCACACTATTCTTACCTCCACCAGGTGTAGATACAGCCAGAAAATGATTTTCATCACTTCGTACATTCAGACAGAAGTTTAAACTTTCAAATCTTCACACACACTCATCACAGCAAAATCACAACAGACGCAGCTGTTCCCAAGCTGCCTTTCTGATATCACTCAGTTCCACTTCTGAAGTCATCACATGATGCAAGTTGTGATAAAAATGTACATTTTGTTGCTAGCGTCACACAAATGCTTACAAAAGTGCCACCATCCTAAAATTAACTTTTAAACTGATTATGTTAAAATTTGATTCTTGCACAAGACATTTTTGAGGGGGGGGGGAAAGCATTTTTATAAACAATTTTTTGCCTAACCCCTGGCTGTGCTGTATTCACTTACCTTTAATGTACATAAGTATCTTGCACTGTCAACATTCAATAAAAATGATTAGTAAGTAAATACAAAGTGAGTTTGAGCAAGAAGAATATTTTTAAAGGAATTCTCATTTCTCACTATTAAAAATCTCTCTCCTCTTTTAAAATATATTTTAAAATTGTCAAGTTATTTTTAGAGAGTCCAGGCTAATTTATTTATTGCTTATATTTTCTTTCTGTAGAGTTCTCAGTTCATATGTAAGAACTGAACCCTGCTGGTCAGTTGGTATTGTTGGATCTGAGGGTTTCTGTATTTGGATTGTTTTAGGATCCCATGCTGCCTGGGAGCTGGCATGGAGAGGTTTGGTGTACTAGCAAAGGATGCACGCCCCTTACACAGTTCCCAAAATGCAAACCCCGCCTATGTGTAGCAAAACTGCACTGCTTCCTCTGCCATGGATTTAAGGGTGGGAATTTAGTGTCACAATTTGAACTATCCATTTTGTCACAATTCATTGTTTTTTAATAAATAATAGTGGATAAATAACTTAAATATTGGAGCCAAGCCTTGCTTTGATGATCCCACACGTAGATTTAATATTGAGCTGATATATGCATGAAACAAATTTGGCTGCATCTTTGCACACACTGCACCCTGAGCCAGTCCATTCTACTAGTTGCAGTCATGCATGTACCTGAAAAACTCAGGCTTTGTCGTCACTGCCCAAAAAAAATGTGGTGGGTTTTTTTACTGCAGGGTAATTAAGGCATGTTAGCTATCCTGCTGGGAGATCCTAGTGTAGACAAGGCACTTTAGTTCTACTGCAAGGTAAACTGGGTGAGGTCAACCATGAATTGGGGTATAATGGTCACCTTGCCTAGGTACCTCATAGTACAAATTACAGCTGCCTTGTCTCCACTAGGATTTTACAACAAGATAATTATCACACATGAATTATCTTGCTATAAAACCCCACACTTTTTTGGCAGTGAAGACAAAGCATCAGATTCAGGTCTTTTGCATGCTGTGCTGGAAGGAGTGGGAAGGGCTATAGAAGCACCACAATTGGCTAGTAGTATAGTTCCTTGGTTATGTGTGGAGGAAATTAATACACCTCCCAAACCCTCTGCATCCCCCTGACACATGGGATTTATCTCCTCGCACAATTCTCCCTCATTACAACACTGAAGTGCAGTGGTCAGTCTAACCTTTCCGAATGAATACGATGACTACAAAATCACAGGGATGAAATGGTACTAAGGAAAAACACAATATTCCTATCTCAGCTATATTTAGCCACTGCCAAGGAGAGGCTAGGACATCCAGCACTGTGTATGCAGTTGGTATCTTTCGATCCACAAATCTCCACATGCTTTCATCCCAGAATAATCATAGCACATAACTGTGACGTATTGGTGGCAGCTTGTGTGGATTCTGACAGTGATTAATTCCCTGTAAGCGACAACAGTAGGAAAAACAAGTATTGTTGGTAGACAAAGCAAGAGAAAAATAGTCTTTGTTTTTCTTGCCTCTTTTCAGGACGAGAATAAGGAAAGACAGGAAAAAGGAACTGTAAACAGCTCAGGAAAGATTAGATAGAGAAGTTGTGTGGGGAAAGGTATCTGAAATCTAAAGAATTTACCAAGAGGCAGCTGGTTGGCTGTCAGTACTTGGATGATTGGAAAAGAGATGGTATTCAGAACCAATCACAGACTTGAGAGGAGAACCTAGTTCATCAGCAAATCCTGTAAGCATTATGGGAGACAGAAGCTTGAATGGACCAGGAGGACTGGGAAATTCTAAGGAAAAGGACAGGATTCAAGACAGCAGTGCTGATGAGTATGCCTGGAATGTACACAGTGACTGGAGGGGTAACCAGACCCCATCCAGACCAAGATTTCTGATCTAGCAGAGTCTGGAGTGAGAGAGAAACTGGAGTTGGAGAAACAGCGGGTAGCTGACTGAGAAAGGGACAGAGCTGATTGAGAAAAAGAACAATATGATATAGAGTTGGAACAACTACACAGTCAGCATCATACCAATTCATTAAATGGAAACAGGCACTGTGCATCTAACTCCTCAAGCAACATATATTATAGCTTGTTATCTCAACAGAAGGATGGAGTTGACATTCAGGTACATCTAAAAACTTTTGAGAGGAGGTGTAAATTAAACTGGAGATATGATGTGGTAGCTGTCTCCCTCACTGACGGGGAAGCCCTTAGATGTCCACAGACTGATCAGATCTAAAGAAGATACGTTCAATTTTAAACTTGCCTTTCTTTTCAAACTTGAGTTGGCACCTGAAACATACAGAAGAACATTTCAGGGAGTTCAGAAAAAAAAAGTGACATGAATTATTTTGAAATTGCAGTCTAAATTAGTATATTCCATAAGTAAATGGGTCCTGATTGGGATGTGATAGCTTTTGAAGATGCCTGGGAGCTATTGGAACTCGAGCAGTTTCACGCCTTATGCCCATATGACTTAAAATCCTGATTAATAGACCAAAAGCCCAAAATATGAACACAACCAGTAAACTGGCTGATGAATACTTAGACAGTAGTTCTGGGGCCAATAGGAAGCAGAAGAGGAATTGACCAGGCCCAACCAGAGGCACAAAGCCAGGGGAGAAGATGTACTTCAGCAGGAGGGAAACCATCCCTGATGGACCCTAGGGAGAATGGGGACAAGCAGTGTCACATCTGTAGCAAACCACGTCCTCTCACCTGGAATTGCCCAGTCTGTCCAGTGAGAGCAAGTGTGGTCCTGAAAAGGCAGCCTGTACCTCAGATTGATAGTCAGCTGTGTTACCCAGCCTCTGGAGAAAGGGCATTACACAGCCAGCCCACCAGGGGCATACAGTGTACATGCTGCTGAGTTCACTCCTCAGGCACCAGTTCATGTAAATTATAGAACAGTCTTCCAAGAGAAAGGGTGCACTACTTTGGAACTATTTTAAAACAGGATGGACAAAATACTAGGAAATATTTTGCAAGGAACAAATTCTGCACATACTAGATGAATTATTAGGTCTTTTCCATTGCTGTTTTCAATTATTTGTTCATTCCTTTCCTTGTTTACACTATAAACAGGCACATGGACCAAAAGGTATTTTCAATTATATGCATTTCACCAGCTTATTCTTTGTAACTTTGACTTCAGTTCAGTCATTCTGGCTAAGTGCTGTTGCAAGTTTGTCAATTACCACATTTTTAACAGAAATGCATTGACGTGTTTACAGCATTTTCCAGAACATCAAGGTCAATAGTAAATGAACAATCTGGGCATTTTTAATCATTCTTATTTGAACTGATCACTGACCTAGATGCAGAAACTAAAATTAGTGGTATTTACTTAAGCTTAACAACCTATGTTACACTTAAGTGAAATGATATGCTAGAGAGGAAGTATTCAAAACACTGGGTAGTCTTTAAACAAAAATACAATGTATTTTTTTGGAAAGCCCAGCTCAAAGAGCATGCAGACATATAATTTAGGGATGCAATGCAATTACCAGAAATAATTTAAAATGAGTGACTTAACTTGAGCATGTCTCTTTGAAGAATAAATAATAATGGTTTTAAATGCATAATTACTTTAATATTTGCTTCTTTCAGCAAGTAACAGACTGCTAGATTAAGCTCTAAGTCCTGAGCATCTGTCCACTCAGATTCTGTTTGTTCTTCGGGCTGTCCTAGCTCCATTATTAAACCCCTTGAAGCGCTTTGATGTGTCCTTGCGCATAAAATGACTAGTGCAGACTTTCATGCAGGCTGGGCTTTGTTACTCTAACTTTTTTCAACGTATGCAAAGTCTGAAAACAAGTTGTAATCATATTAAAAAAAACAAAAAAACCCAATCCCTGCTAACAAGAAACATTACATTTTAGAAAAATCTTCGAGTTCAAATAGTTTGTTTGATTTTAAAGCTTTAAATGTAATACTGTTAATGTGTTTATGACATTCACAAAGGATTTAGCAAATAGAGTTTTGTTATGCTGCTTGAGAACATGTAGATTATTCTCTATACTGTAGCCATAATATCTTGGGCTGTGATCTTATCACTTCTCAGAAACTAACCAGTGAATCCCAAGGCCTTGCAGGAAGTGGTGTTCTGGATTGAGTTGATGGCAGAGTTTTAGGGTGCACTTTCCTGTGACATAGGTACCAAAACCATCTTGTGGATACTGAAGTCCTGATGACACATTGTATCCAATCATTGCCCCCTAGAACTGTACACAGAAGAGACCTCTGTAGATGGATGTTTCCTGGCATTCCTTTTTGTTTGTCAGCCACCTTTGTGGCACCATTCCCCTCTCCCTTCTTGAGACCCGAGTGAGAGTGCTCTGCAGGGTCCTGTTCCCCTTGTGAGGAGTGTATGGTGACAGTTCAAGGTTGTTGGAATACTTGAAAATGTTAATATAGTTTGAGTCTGGGTTAACTTTGCCACAGAGCCTCTCCAAGTTTTGAGAACCCCTTGTACTGTGGTTTCATGGGCATTTGCTGTGATGGAGCCTTACTGCCAAGGAGTTGGGGGACAGCAAGAAGTTGCAGGGGACTCTAGCTCAGGGCTTCCTCCTGGCTGGCCCTGGGCTTCCAGTGATCCCCTAGATTTGCATATATCTCAGGGGAATCCATGGAGTTTGCAGGTGGGCTCTTGAAGGTGAGGATGGAAAAGAGCCCTGCCCACCCTCTTCCTATGGTATAATTCAGAGAAAATTCTGTTTTTCCCCTTGCCTGGACTCTCTGATGTAGGCCATAGGTATTAAAACCCCATAACACTCTCTGTATGAGCAAGAGATGCCAACCTCAGTGTGCTGGCCAAATTCCGATTAGAATGACTACATTCTATCTACCTAAAATTCTTCCTGAGGTTTCACTTGTATTTTAACCCATGTAGGGGGGAGGGATAGCTCAGTGGTTTGAGCATTGGCCTGCTAAACTCAGGGTTGTGAGCTCAATCCTTGAGGGGGCCACTTAGGGATCTGGGGCAAAATCAGTACTTGGTCCTGCTAGTAAAGGCAGGGGGCTGGACTTGATGACTTTTCAAGGTCCCTTCCAGTTCTAGGAGAGGGGATAGCTCCATTTTTTTTAGGGCTGTTTTTCAGTGCTGTGCAAAACTATATTGTACCTATCTACTGCTTTTAAAGCATTTTATGAGCCATCTGGATAAAAAGCACCATACAATACAGTATTAATATGATTCTAGAATGATAGATTTGAAGTCCAGAAGAAATCACAGTTATAATTTATTCTGACTTTATTTATTCTGATCTCAAAGACAAATGTATCGATATAAACTGAAAAGCCTGAAACTATGTGCTACAGCTGCTTCTTTGTGAAATCCCGTTTTGTAGCTCATACAGTTTGAGTTTCTCTTCACAGAACTTGACTAATGCTTATGTAAATACTCATTTTGATCTGTAGGTGGCAGTAACATTCTTCAATATTGCCATATAAAGTTTGGATCTCATTTTGCTCTGGTTGCAGCTTGAATCCTGATGTCGTTATTATAGTCTGGGCTGACTGCATTAGATGTACTTTTAGCTAAGCAAGCAAAGGTGCATTCTGTACTTGTTTTTCAGAACTGGGAGTTTTCAGTGTGAAATCTACTCCCTCTAGAAATCTCAGTCTGATATTGCTGATCTTTGTCCAGAGGTCACTAAAAGTTCTGAACCGTGCAGGCAAAAAAAAAAAAAAAAAAAAGGCAGAATCACGGAATACCTTGTTATCCTGATTTTAATGTTGAGAGAATGCTATTACACAATTTTCCTAACTGCAGTGACTTATAACTTGCCCGCAGTACGATTTTTCTGGATTCTCCAATGCCGCAATCCAATAAATTTGCTCCTCTGCTTTTCCCCTGTCTGTGGATCATTCTACTGCATACTTTATTGTGGTATCATGGGGACTGGCCCAGACTATAACTGCTTTCCGTTTCACAAACGGGAGATTCTCTGGAAGCTCACTGTTATCATATTGTGGACAAATTTGAGGCTGTTGCTGAATTATTCATATTTTATAAAAGTCGGAAAAGGAGAAGAAGGTTGGCATGGATGCTGTTATCTCATAACCATTTATTATACAATAAAGCATTATTTTCTTTACAACAGACCTGTGAGGAAGGATTGTCTTCTAATTAAGCGACTGGACTGGGGCTGTGGAGATCCTTGTTCAGTTCCTGGCTCTGCTACAGAGTACCTGTGTGACTGTAGGCAAATTGCTTAATCTCTCTGTGCCTTAATTCCCCACCTGTAAAATGGTCTGTCTTGTCTATTTAGATGGTAAGCTTTTCAGACAGGGACTGTCTCTCTGTTTGTACAGTGCATGATACAATGAGGTGTTGATGTTGGCTGCGGAGGTCTTTAGGTGCAATATAAATAAACATCAAGTTGGCATTTGTAGCATAGAAATATGTTGCAGGATTCTGTTGTTTAAATACATGTTTCTGCTCTTTTATCCTTTAGTTAAGGTGGGAGGGTGGTTGAAATGAATATATCTTAATAAGTATTCTGACCTGACCCACTCTTATAAGGCTGGTCCCATAAAGCTTGTGCTTCAGGGTTTGAGTTCAAAAGAAAAGAACATATAAGAACATAAGAACGGTCGTACCGGGTCAGACCAAAGGTCCAGCTAGCCCAGTATCCTGTCTACCGACAGTGGCCAATGCCAGGTGCCCCAGAGGGAGTGGACCAACAGGCAATGATCAAGTGATCTCTCTCCTGCCATCCATCTCCATCCTCTGACAAACAGAGGCTAGGGACACCATTCCTTACCCATCCTGGCTAATAGCCATTAATGGACTTAACCATCATGAATTTATCCAGTTCTCTTTTAAAGAAACTGAAAAATATGTTGTGGCTCTGACCTCTCAAGTGTCATCGTCTTAGCTGTTCAGATCAGTTTTCCAAATGACGATGTTGCTTGTCCTACTTTCTGACATCTTTTTCTGTGTTTGCCGTCGAGGCAATGATCCAGCTAACTAAATATTTTTGTGAAGCAGAACACCTTGTTCATAAGTTTGAAGAGATGACAAATCCCAGTAAATATTCTCGATTGTGCAAAGCCCCATCATTATGATTTGAAAGTTCATGTGAGAGAAGGGATGAGGCAGAGACATTTGTTTATAAGCATTTGATCATCTTTTGGCTAGATTGTGCAACACACAATTACATTGGCGAGCACTGAAGTCACAGGGGCTATTCATGTGATTTAAGTGCTCACCAGTGCAAGCATTACACAACCTAGACCCTAATAAGTAACAGAGGGGAAATGAAGGGTGTGAGTGTGTCATGTTTTTTCTTATAGCTCATCTGAATAAATACAACTGCATTTACAGGCACAGCTAGACACAGATCCTCAAATGACATTTACTTTGCCTCATATGGCTTCAGTGGAGCTATGACAGTTTACACCAGTGGAAGATCTGCCTTATTAAATGGGTCTAATACTGATCTCACACTGTCTTCAGACTGAAGCAAATTCATTTACTTTACTTGAGTTAGCCTTAGATGGAAGGGCACCACCTATTAGGGTGACCAGATGTCCTGATTTTATAGGGACAGTCCCGATTTTTGGGTCTTTTTCTTATATAGGCTCCTATTACCCCCCACCCCTTGTCCCGTTTTTTCACATTTGCTGTCTGGTCACCCTACCACCTATGTCTACACTACACAGCTTTTAGTGACATGGCTATGCCGCTATAGCCGTGCTGCCAAAAGGCGCACAGTGTAGCCGCTGTTTGTTGGCTCTCCCGCTAACAAAAAACTTCCACCCCCAACAAGCGGCATTAGCGTTGTTGGCAGGAGAGCACTCCTGCCAACAAAGCGCTGTTCACACTGGTGCTTGTCGTCAACAAAACTTTTGTCTTGTGTGTGTGTGTGTGTGTGTGTGTGTTTTAACACCTCTGAAGGACAAAATTTTGTCTTTCACTTGCCAGTGTAGACATAGCCTTACTTGAGTTTACACCAGTGTGAAATCAGAATTTGTTGTCAGGATGCTTTTAAACATGTGGGAGAATTAGTTTCTTACTCTAAAGACCTGTCACTGCTGCTGAACCATCTACTGCAGCTTCTCTTTCAGCTTTTATCAACATGATCCCCAGTTAAGCAAATGACAACAGATAATATTCTAATAGGCGCAAAGCAGTGCTGTTGTGCACTGAAGAATCACAAGCATTTTCTTCTGTAGAGGTCAAAGTACTTTAAGAAGATGGTTTAGCATGTGTTACAAACATGAGTCATATCCTAATAGCAATAAGCCATATTAGGGTGTGAATTTGTATGCTACTGACACACTTCAAAGGTGGCTGAAGGCATGAATGCTCCCAATACACCCCTCTTCATGCACACCCTATTGTAGCTGATTGCTACAGAAGCATACATGTAACTATATATTATGCCAGAATCCTAAATGTGGACATTGTAGTAGACAGCATTATCAATCACAATGACCCCATGGTCATCTAGCCAATAACCACCAAGCAGTAGTCTCAGAGATAATGAACTCTTTCATGAAAATATTGAGTAAAATACCTACTATTATCTAACACAATTCTTTGGAGTGTTTTGGTAATGGATTTCTTACGGCTTTCGGTGCAGCTTCTATTGCATTTGTAATATACAAAGAGCAAAAGACAGTCACTTATGCATACTAGTTAATTTGAATGGTTTGAGAAGGGAAAGCCTTGGGACACCAGTGCAAAACTGACATTGGATTCAATCTGCTAAATATGCTTTCATAGGCTCTGTCTACACTACCGGGGTAAGTTGACCGAAGTTATGCAACTCCAACTATGTGAATAATGTAGCTGGAGTCGACATAGCTTAGGTCAACTTACTGCAGTGTGTACACCACACTGCGTCAATGGGAGACACTCTTCCGTTGACCTACCTGACTCTTCTCATTCTGGTGGAGTACCAGCATCAACGGGAGAGCAATCTGTGGTCGATTTAGCGGGTCTTCACTAGACCTGTTAAATCAACCCCTGGTGCATTGATTGCAGCTGTGTTGATCCCTGGTAAGTGTAGACAAGCCCTACAGTAAGTGGCACAGGCTTGTTCCCTCATAATGGGATGGGTTTTTCTAACAGGGAATTTTTACAGAATAATCATGGAACAGGTGAAAAAGGTGATGGACAAACTACGGAAGGTTTGGAGACTGATTTGGATCACTTAATCATCAAGGAGTTTCTGTGAGTATCTGAAGCTTAATTGAGATGCAAAACATTTTGAGCTTTTTATTCCAGATGCTTGTCTTTGGCTCCCTCTCTACCAGTGACTGCAAGACCTTGGAGGTGACTATATGGTCACCTGCTCGCAATCAACAGGCAATTGCTAGCTCGGTTGTTTTGCTGAGCACCTTCTCTGTTGCTGCTTAGGTGAACTATCACATTTGTGGTGGCCAGAGTACGTGTCATACATCAGAAGCCTCGGTCTGCACAACTTTGACTCGAGGGTTTCTAAAATGCAGTGTACACTCTGGCATGGAACTAGGGCTATTTCTACACTTATGGCAGTGTGTAGAATACAGACTCACAATGCAGCCTCCCAGCACAGGTATAGATAGAAGTGTAGATGGTGAGGCACTGCTTAGGCGAGCAAAGACATGCCTGAATCCTGTGCGTATGTACCCTACGCAGCTCTCTACATACCTATGCAGTGCCTCTTCTGTCTTCACTGCTATTTTTAGCAATGTAGTACCCTGCTTCTGGAGCCTTTTCTCGTGGCAGGGAAAGGCTCTGGCAGCAAGGAAAGGCTCTGACAGCCCCCCTGTGCTGGACCCTTTCCCTGCTGCCTGCTCCTGCCAGAGCCTTTCTCTATTATATGTAGCAGCACACCTCAATGTGGAGCAGCCTGCTTTTCACTGTGTAGCTACATATATCCTACATGCCACCCCGTGTGTCGATGAGACCTAAAGGGGAACCTGCAGCAGCTGGGTGGACCAGCAGGAGATGATTAGAGGAGAGAAAACAGAGTGGGTAATTGAATTAAATTGAATTCAAACCCAGAAAAAAAAATCAGGTTGAGTTCATAGGATGAATGAAGGTTTGTACTGGTTCTTTCTTTGCCAGATCTGGTTTGTCTGTTCATGTTATAACATGTCAAGGGACTACCTGGGGTATTTTTAGGATCTTCCTTTCCTTAAGAAAGGATGGGGAAGGAGGGTAAATGCATTTTTAAAATTCTAGTAAAATGTGCTGCTTTGCTCTATTAACCCCCTCAACTTCTGCCAAAATGTCCATATGTTGTAGCAGAAGTTGTGTGTAAATAAGTTAAGTTATAGTGGTTAGAGCAGGGGGGTAGGAATTGAAACTCCTGAACTTTATTTCCACATGTCACTGAGTCATTGTGTGATTTTTGGATAAGTTACATATCCACTGCATGACTCAGTTTCCCTGTCATTGACCTTACCTTTCACCTTAATTAATTGCTTAATGTTTGTTAACTCTTTGAGATCTTTGACTGAAAGGTGCTATGAAAATGCAAAGTATTATTGTACACAATAATAATAATTAATAAACACTTAGCATTTATTTATTGCTTTCCTCATTCAAAGTGCTTTATAAACATTAACCAAGTTGTTCCCATATGGAAAATATTAATCATAGTATTTTTCTCCTCCTATGCTCTCTTTCTACCCCTCGTCTCCCATCCAACTAACACCAGCTCAGCTGTCTGTCATACTTCTGCTATTCTTCACATGTTCCGATGTGGAACCTCACCTGGTAGGTATATTTACTAAACCCTATATGCCACCATAGTTTTTCCCAAACACACTTACTATCCATCCTGAGTAATGTAAATAATCAATTAATTTCTATATTGTTCTTTGTCAATATTTAAACTTTCATGCATCTCATTTGCTGTGTAAGTTTCTGGAGCTGTGCTTGATGGTGGCAATACACTTTAATTCAGATAAAACACAAAGTTATTTCTGTGTTGAATCTGATTGGTGGATCAACTTTCACTGTCTGAATGCCTAACTCATATGAAGGTGGTACTGGAAGTAATAACCCTATGCTGCTTTTTGCAGAGCTGATGTTTCCTGTTTCCATGTCTGTAATTCTGGCATCAAACAATTTCGAATAGCAAATACCCACGGGAAAGTGAAATAAAATCAGAGTTTCTGTCCTGAGTGTGCTTTCAAAGAAGATTTTCTCTTAGGCATCCAATTCCTAATTATTTTAAGTTTTACAACTTAAAAAAAAAATTGCGTATGGAAAATCTATAAATTCCAAAGAAGTATTGTAAAATGGTTTTCCTTGTAACAAAGGACTGAATTGTGCTTAAAATATGCAGGGTTAGCACTCTGATCGCACTTAAAGAAAATAAAGTGCAGTGGATAGTTGTTAATATTTGAAAATTCATTTTCTCCTCCTTGTGTGCTTATTTACAAGTAGGGCTGTCTACGTCTTCAATAAGAGATGTGGAGCCATCATCCAAACTTCATTCAGATTAGATTCTGCCCATCTGAAAAACATCAAATATCTTGAAAGCCTTAGCAGTAATGTAAGGGATGGAATGGAGGGCAGGTGGGTTATCCAATAGGACAAATATTCAAACTGATGTCTGAAACTGAACACCCAGATTTATTCCAGGCACACACACATGTATAGAAAACCCAGAAACAAGCATTAGCAAATGCAAATTGGGCAGATAGTTGTGCAATTATCCAATTTATGTAGCATGCATGTGAAAATTTTGCATATGTAACTTTTGGAGGTCTGTTAGAATATTTGAATGGGGCAGAACTGGCAGAAATTATCAATGAAACCCTCAGAGACCATTTATTTTTCTAGAAAAGTAGGAAAAACAACAGCAACATTTTAGAGTTAAATATATTCTTCTTTTGCCAAAAGCTCAGATGGGTAACTTAGGTTTTGAGCATCTATCATATCATAAGCTATCATATGCTATCATAAGTATCATATCACAGGAACAATTTAGTCATAACATCACCATTCTGGACCTTTCAAAACTATTTTTTTTACATTCAGAAAAGGAGACACGCAGATTTAAAAAAAAAAAGATATTCTCTAGTTCAACAGGAATTATTTAGGGGAAGTTCTATGGCCTGTGTTATACAGGAGATCAGACTAGATGATCAGCATGATCCCTCCTGGCCTTGGAATCTATTAATCTACTCTGGAAAGTATTACCTTTGGAATGCTATGACATGTAAGTATGGATATGTCTTTCCTGTTTCTCTATGAATTAAAATGAAATGACAGGTTTCAGAGTGGTAGCCGTGTTAGTCTGTATCAGCAAAAAGAACAAGGAGTACTTGTGGCACCTTAGAGACTAACAAATTTATTTGAGCATAAGTTTTTGTGGGCTAAAACCCCCGAAAGCTTATGCTCAAATAAATTTGTTAGTCTCTAAGGTGCCACAAGTACTCCTTGTTCTTTTTATATGAAATGAGTATGCCATAGGAAAATGTTAAATTAACGGTCACCGTTATTGTGCCGTCATACTTTTGAATGGTGAGCAGTATCTGTTGGGTTAGAGGGATCTTGAAATGAGTTGTCTCTCTTCTGGACATGATCATAGAAGAATAGGTCAAGAATCCACAAACTGAGGTGGATTTTCTCACTTTGTGATAATTTTAATGAATGAGAAGAAAAATCTGCTGCTTACATAGCATAGGGGGAAAAAACAGTATAAAACAGGGCTGTAATGAACACCGCTTGCTTTTTGATGTGTGCTAACTTTGAAATCCATGCTGGATCTTTCAATACTTGCTGACTAACTTCAAAATACAAGGCTTTTAGCATTTACAATAATATATATTTGCTCTTTCATCTGTTCACTATACAGTGTCAGTTTTCATGAAAACACCTGCATGTGTTCTTGGGTTCATCATGCCCTGTGACCCTAAAAACTTTCACCTTTAGATCATGCTGTGAGCTGATACTGCACGTGCCACTGACTGGAATGTGGATGGGAGCAAAACCCTATCTGTGGTTTCTTTTTCATCTTCGGCATAAAGTGTAACATATCACAGATATCAGCACAAACTTATTTACCTGTCTACAGCTTTTCACAAGGTTCTCTCTCTTGCCAGGATCTCTATCTGAACTTATCTTTTACTGAGCAAAACCATGTAATCACAGGAACCCCCATAATACTACAGCTTTTATGTAAAACAAGGCTGACCCCTAGGCACTAGTAATTGGAAACCTAGAAAGCACAGGCAGTCTAAACGC
The DNA here is from genome assembly GCF_002925995.2 of Terrapene triunguis. Classification (NCBI taxonomy): domain Eukaryota; kingdom Metazoa; phylum Chordata; order Testudines; family Emydidae; genus Terrapene; species Terrapene triunguis. The sequence goes on from NW_020664436.1 coordinate 59,971,937, forward strand.
CCTAAAGTTTGGCTATTTAAATTCCAAACTTATCCAAAGCTTTAAGATCTTTTTCTCCTCCTTTTATCCCCTCCCCCAAACTCCAACTCCAGGACCTCTCAGTTAGGGCCCTTTCAGAGATTAATATCAAGATTCTCAGGTTGGTCCCTTTATCACATGTACTTTGGCTGGCTGCTGTCTTCAAATCTTGCCAGTTCCACAGGCTTCTCCAAATCAGACACCACAAAACATATTGTGAGTGCTCTGTAAACTATATTGATTAATTACTGCTACTGTCAATAGATGGGGAAAGGCAATAAATGGCATCCAGAGAGGACTGGAGATTAGGCTGGGAACGCCTTTTCCCAAGGATTCTGCAATAATGCCCAGTTGATCTTAATCATGAATAATACACAGTGCTTATGTAGTAGTTTTTCTCGTTGATTTCAAAATGCTTTCAAAAAGTGTTTTAAGTATCATTATCTCTGTTTTGAGGGGAAACTTGAGACACAGAGAAGTTCAGTGACTTGCCCAAATTTACACAGCAAGTAATTGTCAGAGCCTGGAATAGAACCCAAGATTAGGGTGAAAAAGCCTGCTCAGCAATTGCAGCCACAATTCCTGAGCTAACTGTACCTCTGCCCCTGTCATGGACTCCTTGAGGGCACCACACTTAGGTCTTAGGCCTCTAATTGTTACCCTTCTTGAGATGGGATCCTGCAGTTCATTGCTTCTGGACTGGGGACTTCTGCTGCAGACCCCTGCAATACAACGTGCTTATCTCAGAAAGTTTAGTTCAGCAATGATGGGGTTAACCAGCGACCATTCTGCTTTCATAAAGCAAAGTACTATTTATTCAGAACAAAAGCATAGCTTAAAAACAATAAACAGCTTATACACAGGCCTAGTTTACCAGGCAGCCACCCATCTTCCACATGGATTCCCTGGCAGAGTCCAAAATATAGTTGGTCCTCCATGGGGCTTATTTCTCCTGGTCATGGTTTTATGTCAGTTCTTAGATAGCGTGAAAGTGACTCATCTCCCTATGTCAGGGTAGTAACTTTTTTATAGGTTTCAGTTTTTTGTCTGCTGGGCCTCTTGAACGAGATCTAACCAATGTATGCTGTTTCCCAAGGGGGTGAAACTTTTTGCAGACATGTTACTTGCTTTGTTTCAATGTTCGGGATTTGCATTCATTACAGGAAACGTTGCTGAGACAGGAATACAATCACTAGCCAGCCCATAAAGATACGTATAGATATATAAACCATAAAGTTGATATAATAGTTTTTGAATATTCCATGCTTCCAAAGCAACACATCTGTCACAACTGCTATCAATATCATTTTCACAAGTTTCAAAATTTTCCAGCCTTCTGGAATAAAATGAATGAGAGAAAATAAGAAGAAAGTCAAGAGTTAAAAAGGTGTAGGGTGGTATGTATCACATGCATGGGTGAGAGGGCCTGATGTGTAAAGAAATCTCATGGCTATCAAGAACTAAGTGCATATAACTAAGTACATACTGCCTTTTGCAAACGAAAGGTGACTGTGCTTGGTAAAACTTAGATTCTTGACTGCACTCTTTTGTAAGATGTTTTGACTAGAGAGGTGCCAAGCTACACAAAAGGAATTTGAAGAGTCTGTGAAGGATGCTGTGCTCATTGGGGTGCATGTAAAGATAAGGCTCTTTGGCATTTCCTTTCCCATCTGCTGCCAGAAATTTGAACTAGAAAATGCCCTGTCCAAATTGACTGACCATAGAGCTCAGACTAGAGGAGAGAGACTTCTCTCTCAATTTCTGATTCATTTCTTCAGGCCGGGTCAGGGCACGTCCCTTTCATCTCTATACTAGGATTCTGCTTATGTTCAAAGCTTGTGCAGCTTTGTTAAACTGTGACTTTTCCCAGTTTTCTGGGCTTGATCCACCACATTAACAACATGCCTCTCCTCAAATATTAGGGACAGACTTCAAGTACAGAAATGTAGGTTTAGGCTCCTTTTTTTTTTTTTTAAAGGAGCTTAAAGGCTGGTCTACAGTGAAAACTTACATTGGCATACGGAAGTCCACACCTCTGAGAGACACAGCTATGCCGACCTAACCTCTGGTATAGGCAGCACTAGGTTGATAGAAGAAGAATTCTTCTGTCGACCTTGCTACCGCCTCTCGGGGAGGTGGATTTAATTACAATGATGGGAGAATCCCTCTGATTGCAGCAGTGAGTGTCTACACTGAAGCGCGATAGCAATTTAAGTGTAGACATACCCTGAGGTAATCGGGTGTCTAAATTCCACTGAAATTCAATGAGAGTTGGTTGCATAAATCCCTTAGATTCCTCTGAAAAATCTGTCTTAAGTTTTACAGATGACTTACCTAGTTTTTAAGAAAGAGAATTATAAAGTAATAAAAATATAGTAGAGTAGTATTAATACCATCACTACTGCTAATAAAACATTATATATGCAGAACATATGAGATAGGATTTTCAAAAATGTGTAAGTAAATTAGAACATAGGGAGAAGGGTACATCTACATGATGATGATTAAATTTGAGCCTAATCGGATAGACCTAACTGCATGTATCTTATAATTATCTTGTGACTACCTTGCTTAGCAGCTTGCACTCAGGACAGGTGGGTAGAGAGTAGAGATGCCTCTCTCCCTCTCTCTCTCTCTCGCTCTCATATATGCATTCTTTGGCACCAGTAGCTATCCAGATTCCATACTTCAAGTTTTATGAAGGGTAAACAATCCCCTCAATTATGTAGGCACAGGACTTCATAAAGTCTTGTATTCTAATAGGAAACCTTTAAGTCAAGACAAAAAATGATCTGTCAGCCAACGGACGCATTTCAATGATCAAATAATCTTTCTGTCTTTAGCTGCAGTTCTGTACCATCTGGAGTGAGCTCAGAGTATTCCAACAGAGGCTATTAAGATAAACAGCACAACGATCCATTGTCATTGTGCAATGGGAACAATAATATTTTTCAGATTGATAGAGGGGAACAGAGAGCCTTAATGGCATTGCGAACATGAATTTTCAAGAACAAATGAGTCAAATAATGTAACAAACCAGACTTTTTTCTTCAAGTGAATTTTAATGTTGGTGAAGTATGCTGGATTGTCAGCCTTGGAGACTTAATGCCTCTATGCACTAGTTATTTGTGTGAATGACTGACAGCAGCTGGAGCACGCTGTTCAGTTCTCGGAGCACAAAACTACAAGTTGGTGCAATGAAGGCAGAGCAGCTGCAGAGAATTAACTGCCCCGGAAGCCAGAAGTTGCTTCAGGGAGAGTGAATTATTTTATAATATTGGCTCATCTAATATTTCTTGCAGCACTGCAAGCCTCCTTCTGCTACCCTGTCAATGGGCCTCAATCCTGAACTGAAGGGACCTTAACCTCTGAGACAGCCAACAAGGATGCCTGTTAATGTCAGTTGTAATAGTAGTGTCTGTGATGCAGATATAATTTCCCAAATTTACCATAGAAATAGACTATTGATGTTATTTGAAGGATTCTTTGAAGGTGATTGTTCCAATGGTTAAACTATCAAGGGAATGGTGGATTCTCCATCTCTTGATGTCTTCAGATGAAGTCTGGATGCCTTTCTGTAAGTTATGCTTTAGTCAAACACAAGTTACTGGGCTCCATACTGTAACTGGGTGAAAATTAATGGCCTGTGTTATACAGGAAGTCAGACTAGATGATCTAATGGCCCCTTCTGCCCATACACTCTTTGAATCTATGAATCCATATTTGTGGGGTAGGAATCTGTGATTCAGCTGGGTTAGTGGTACTATAATTTGGGACAGAGATGATGCATAACTCATAATGGGGGGGCACAATGTAAAGGTTCTGGTGGGTCATGTGACTGCCCCTTGTGTCACCTCTAGACTGAGAAGCAGCAGCAGAGCCAGGAGTGCCAGGGCAGCGGTGAGCCAGCGCCTCGGGGAACATGTCATGGCAGCTGGGCTAAATGGGCAGGGCCCAGCTCCAGGGGGTGTTGCCGACTGGTGCAGGGCTCCTTCAGGGGAAAGGCAAGAGCACATCAGTGGTGCAGCTTGGAGCTGTGCCACCTGCTCTGCTTGGGGAGTGCCCGGACGTGCAGAGGTGGCCTGGCTCAGGGAGCAGGGCAGGTAGTGATGCTGGGCAACCAGTCAGCACCCCGCTCCCACAGTATGGAGAGCCAGGGGCCTGAGCGGGCCAAGCAGCTCCCACCAACTTCTGATCTGCCGGCTCCTGGCAGGAGGCAATGCCCCACAGTTTGAGAATCTCTGTCCTAAATGGAAGGCAGAAATCTGGGGTGGAAGGGCATGTGACCCCATGTGCCCCGCCCTCATGTGTCACCTCTCAAAAAACCCAACCCACTTGAGGGCCTCCAAACACAAGGATTGCCTGATGGCTGTTGGATACAGTTAGCCCATGTAGTGATTAGGAAAACTGATGTGAAGTTAAAACAAAACAAAAAACAATTTCCTCGCAGTCTAGAACCTACAATCACATCAGATGGTAGTAATTCCTTTCTCATTCTTTTATTGGTAGAAACTATGGATCTGATTCACCACTTTGTTATACCAGTTTATACGGGTGTGACACCATTGACGTCTGCAGAGTTACACTGGTGTTAAAATGGTGCAAAAGACTGATGAATGAAACCTAGCGCTTGCACCATATAGATATTTATATTGTTTGCAAAAATTCAGAAAATATAAGAAAGTGCTGTCTGTTGTGAAATGTAAGGATTCACTGGTCATCTTTTCCAGGCATTCTAATAATGATCTTTAGGAGAGGAGGGGGGATTTCAGAGGAGCTCCAGGTGCCCTCAGAAATACACTTCCTAGCTAAAATTTGAGGAATATATCTCTTCCTGAGAGATTTCTAATTTGTTGTGGAGTAACACCATCTGACAGTACACTCAGCTACATTAAAATAAATACCATTTCTTTTTCAGTTTCTGTTATTACTCTTGTATTTATGTTCATTATTGAAGGCTGACTATATTTTAGATATATATTCTCTGTGCCACTGTAGCACTTATAGTGTAGACATACCCTCATTTGCCACCCTAGCCTGACTTCTCCTGTGGAGTTCCTGACTATGGTTAATGCTATCAGTACCACTAACACCTCACAGGGAGCTCTACTTAGGATATGAAAAGTCTATGGGGTTGTGCCAAGGCAGGGCGTTTCCCTCACCTCTTCTAAACAAAAGTTCTAGAGAGGACTTTCACAATCTCTTTATCTCTGTGACTATTTTCTCATTAGAGATGTGCTCTTCATAATGCTGCTACTGACAATCAATGAATATCTGTATGTCTTGATGTGAATTGCCTTTTCACACTATGGCTACTTCTACACGGCACACTTCTTGTGGCAGTGTGTAGGGTACGTGTGGCAGTGAAAAGCAGGCTGCACCCACACTGCGCTGTGTAGCTAGGTGTGTCAGTGAACGGCTCTGCCTGAGGGGAGGCAGCGGGGAGCCTTCCCCACTTCTGGAGTCTTTCCCTGCCACTTGGAGTGGAGGGAGCTCCCTGCTGCTGGCCAGTAGCTTCATGCTACAGGAGGCTTTCCCTGTGGTGGGGAAAGACTCCAGCAGCAGGGAGCCCAGCGGGACACTACGCTGTTAAGAATAGCAGTGTAGACATAAAGGCACTGCTTAAGTCGGGTAGAGAACTGTGGAGAGTATATAGCCAGGAACGTACCCACAGGCTTCAGGCGTGTCCTTACTGTATTCATCTAAGCCAGGGTTCAGCAACCTTTCAGAAGTGGTGTGCCGAGTCTTCATTTATTCACTGTAATTTAAGGTTTCACGTGCCAGTAATACATTTTAACGTTTTTAGACGGTCTCTTTCTATAAGTCTATAATATATAACTAAACTATTGTTGCATGTAAAGTAAATAAGGTTTTTAAAATATTTAAGAAGCTTCATTTAAAATTAAATTAAAATGCAGAGCCCCCCGGACCGGTGGCCAGGACCCGGGCAGTGTGAGTGCCGCTTTCGGCACGCGTGCCATAGGTTGCCTACCCCTGATCTAAGCAGTGCCTCACTGTCTATCTGCTATTTATACCTGTGCTAGAGGTGTGTGTATTGTATGTACTCTACACACTTCTGAAAGGAGTGTGCAGTGTAGACATACCCTAGAAGATTGTAGGAGAAGAGCCCTGTAGCCCATTCCAGTCTTGCTACCTACTTACCAGTGTGTAGTGTCTGTAACCTGTCTTTTTTTGTTTGTTTCCTCCAAGTACCTCTTCAACTCCTTTTTGAATATATGCATAATCACAGCCTGAGCTGTGATCTTTGACAGCTTATTCTATACCTGACTTGCTCTCTGTAAGGACACGCCTTGATCCTGCAATGAGCTCTGTACTACCAGAGGCGTTTGTCTCTCACTGCAGCACCAGGGCCTTAATTCCCTTTGTTCTAATCAGCACAAATATAGTTTTCTTAATCTCCCCACGTGACTGTAGTCACTCAGATTCATTTTGATATTGTTTTTAATGAGATGACCTTGCATGCAGTTATTACTGAGTGATACAGTAATGATCAAACATTTTGTAAAGATCTAATGTTCATCATACAAGATTGGGAACAGTTTCCCATGATCTTAATCTAATTTTCGGTGTTCTGCCAGTGCTAGTTCTTCATGATCCCTCTTCTAATGCTGCTCCCAAAATTGTGCTCAGTACTTCATATGTGAGATCTGCTGCCCTTGTTCCGGGTAGATTATACATGTGGATAAGATCAATGACTCAGTCGCTTCAACTTAGAATTAAACTTTAGGGAAAGAGAAAATGAAGACTACGTTTGGTATAAAACAGTTTGCTCAGCTAAAATGAATAAGAGACCTGTTCAGGAATGGGTAGTTCCCTGGCTAACTGCCACTCCCTTTCCTGACAAAATCAAAAGACATTCTTTCTCTTATTGAAAAATGCCAGTTTAAACTACATGCATCTTCAGAACAGAAAAGGGTAGATTTGAAACTTGCTGTGGCATGCTGAATGGATCATGCAATGGAATTAATTTGCTTTGCATCCCAATCTATCTATTCTTGGTGTTATATATCCACACAGTTTGGACAGTCAAGATTCTACTGTGTATTACATTTATATAACCTCTTTCATCCTGAAGGATCTCAATCGTAATTTCAGTAGCAGACCTAGTTCTCCTCACCGTTACAGGAATAAGTCCACTGCAGTCAGAGTGACACAAGTGTAAAGCTGGTGTAGCTGAGGAAAGAATTGGGGCCTTTGTCTCCTACAGAACCATGATCTCACTGTCATTTAAAAAAAATTCTGGATTTCTTTCCTTCAAAATTAGACTAGTGAGTTTTCTATATATACGTACGATCCAGATTCACTCCTGGTTAAGGCTGACTTCTGTGCAGGGTTCCAGCAGCAGAAAGTCTGTGTGGAAAGGGGAGGATGCAGTTACAAAAGGCAGCTCCAACTCTTCTAAAATATATGCTCTTGCTCAACCAAAACCAGGAGTCAGTGGGTGGGGGTGTATGGTCCTTGTTATGTAGGAGGTACCAGTAAATGACCATAATGTTATCTTCTGGCCCTAAAATCCACACATCCATCTGTTACAAGGCACTGGTTCTTAACTGGCATGTTATTTATGGGGATGTAGTTCCTTTAAGGCTGATGTTTGGGGTGTTTGTAGCATCCAGGTAGAGCACATGATTGAGAGTGTCATGTGCCTGCAGGTTGAAAGCAAGACCTGCTTGTAGCCTAATTGATGGATTGGTGTATTGATTATGATTGATCTCTTAGGCCACAGTGATCGATAAGGGTTTGGTCACCTGACCGGCTACAGCATCAGGAGGATTATTACCGATGTTATTAGAATGAGAGACCCAAGGATCAGATGAGAAAAAAATTGCAATTTATCTCAAGTCCCTATAGTAACAAAAACCACTGAACAGATAAACAATCCCACAAAGACTGAAATACAACAGCAGACAGAGTGATAGTACAAAGTGTTTATCCCTATGAGTGCCATCTTATATCCTGCTGGGGAACCTGGAGTGTCAGTCATTATCTTCATCATCCTTAGTGGTTGTCACTCTGGCATCTCCCCATGCTAAAACCCACTGGTTCAGACCTATTCGCAAAGGTTTCAGCCACTTTTTCTTATCTGTTTGTCCACACCACACTCAATTTAGGGTGCCCTCTTTTTCTTAGGCTAACTTGTTAGTTCCCCTTATACTCATTAACTTTTATGTCACTCAGTTGCCATAACAACTTGTGGTTAGCACATTGCTGACACCTTATGTCTGCAAAAATCCCCAAAATATTCTAAGTGGCTTTAAGTGGTACATTGTAATATATATTTCCCATATTGTCCCTGTAGGTTTTGGTGCTATAACATTAATCAATACCTATAGCTCACCTCTATATCCTATCTTTGGCTACATGCTACAAAAGAAGCAGCCTTCTCTCAGTAGGAGAGAGGCTGGGGCTAACACAAGACATGGGGGATGATAATGGTTAGGCTCTCCAAAGCAATTAGGGAAGAAGCCTGGGAATGAAGCCTATGAAGGGTTAATGTGAAGTGGCCCAAGGAAGGCCTAGGAGGGAGTGGTGAAGGAGACATGAGGAAGGACAGCTGATCAGAATAGGACATAGCTCTGAGGGAATAGTGATGCAGATGCTTGAGGCTGGAGCAGACAATCACTCTACTTGTTAGGGTCTCAGGACTGGTCCCTGAGATAAAGGACGAGACCAAGGTCCCCTACACGGTCATCTGTGCTTCTTGGAGTTGGTAAATGGACAACCCCGCACCAAAGAACAGAAAGGACTAAGCCTGAAGGGGTAGACATGATGGACTAATGGAGAAACGCTGCAGCCCTAGGGAGGACTGCTCATGCCTGAGAGAGTCAAAGGAACTGGTTTTTTTTTTATATATGTAAGCAGAGTCAGGATGAGCTCTACCCTGACATCTGGTGGTGAATTATGGCGAGTATGGAAAAGAACTCCAGGGGCTGATCTTGTTTGCATAGGCACACCCACTCGCCTGGCATGAAACACAGCAACTGAAAGTGGTTACTTTGGCTGGTGTGGGATCCCCAGTTTCTCTATTATTGGGGCAGGAAGAATAAAGTTTTGTTACCCTGATTCTGTGAATCAAGGCCAGTGGAACAGTTGTATGACAGAAGGACTGAGTGAGTCCTTCACCATTACCTAAGTAGCACTTGCTTGACAAGGGGCATGGGTTACAAAACCCAGTGAATTGAGAGAGGATGGGGACAGGTATTTGTACCTGATGGTATGGGCCCCCTCTGAGGGTTTGAAACACCCATTGCACCGCCTCCTCTCTCCACTGTTGAATGTCAGAGCTAACTTTGATTCCCTTAGGAGTCTAGTTACAGGCTGCTGAGCTGAATTCACTTTGGGCCAATGGTGCACCAGCACTGGGGCTCCCCTACTATACTATGAGCTGAAATCGCTAAGAGCTGAAATCACAAAAGAGCTGATGTTATTAAGAGCTGAGATCACTGAGTGCTGTGTTAACTAGTGCGGGAGCCTGAAGCTATATTGCTCAGCAGCTGGCGGAGCAATTTGTGGGGACGACTGGAGGAGCAGCGAGCGGCGTGGAGCCTTGCGGGGCCGGTTGGAGTGGCCCAAGGAACGGCGAGCGGAGCTGTTTGCGGGGACGGCTGGAACGGCTCACAGGTCGGTGAGCGGAGTGGAGCGGAGCAGCTTGTAGAGCGGAGCAGTTCGTGGGATGGCAGGAAAGTGGACTGGCTCGTGGTAAAGGCTGCGGCGGAACCCCCACGGAGAAACAGATGGCTGGCCAGCCTCGGATCATGTAAGGTGCCCTTAACACCCTGCGTGCCCCCCCTTTTACTCTGGGGCTGCACTGACCAGGGACAGAGACTTTGGGGGTTGTTGAACTTTTGGGACTTTGGGTGGTTGCTGGACCCAAGAGACTTTGGGGGTGTTGGACTTTGGGGACTCTGGGTGATTTTTGGGTTGCTGGATTCAAGAACCAAAGGGAAAGGACACAGCCCAATTTGGTGGGGTGGGTTTTGCTCATGGTTTGTGTTATGAATCCTGTTTGTGGTGTTTTTCCAATTTTATGCTGATGTCGTTTACCTCATGTTATTAAACATTTTCTGCTACACTCAGACTCCGTGCTTGCGAGAGGGGAAGTATTGCCTCTTAGAGGTACCCAGGGGGGCGGTATGTAATTGTCCCAGGTCACTGGGTGGGGGCTCGAGCCGGTTTTGCATTGTGTTATTGAAACGGAACCCCTAGATACAGAACCCGGCCCTTGTTGCTGCCAACTAGATGGGCAGAAGGGTTACATATATATATTGTGTTGTATCTTAATAAACCAGGCCCCTCTAGCGGAGGTGTTACTCAGAAAATACAGGTGTGTGAATTCCTCTGAGAGACCAGAGGGGAAACTGCGGCACAGATAACCAGACACCAGGATGGTGTAAGAGAACTGGGCCTCCTCATTCCTGAGGAATATTACCTCTTATTTTCTACAATATTCTTCTAAGATAATGGCTCCTCATACCCTATAACTACAGTATTCATCAGGATGGTTTAATAAAATAGCATATTCCACTGAAGTGAATGTTGTGGGTTTTCCTATTAACTACACAACAATGGTTTCTGCCCTTCCAGAAATGCTGTGAATCTTTTCCAGGTTTCCACATATGAAAGAGGAAATATACATCATCCCAGAAATAATAATATGAATACAGCAGAAACCCCATTAACTTAAAGAGCACTGCTGATGCCTCATTACAAATATTTAGGAACAATTAATGGTCTTTTAATATTTTCCTCTGTTTTTTTTTTTAATATTTTCCTCTGGTTTTCACATGTTCTTTTTCCCTTGTTCCTTATTACAAATGACTATGGTCGTGTGAACACACTATCTTTTATTCTACAGAACTGCTGCTTCCCCATCTGCAGCTATAATCAACTCTGGGATATTACAGGTATTGCTGTGGAGATAGTTCATGATGCTTCAAAAGGAAAATTATAGTTTCAAAGTTGTGGTTCAGTAGTCATTACACAGACAAAAGTCTCACTGAAGCCTTGGGGTTGCAGCATTAGCTCCCATGAGGATGTCCATCCGGCTCAGAGGTGAGCAGGCTGGGAACTGCAGCTGCCCTCACTCCTTTCTAAACTTAGAGAGCCCCACCGGCATGGATGTGGGCCTGAGGTGTTTTGCAGGATTGGGCAGAAAGAGAAAAGGAATTCTATAGACCTGCTGCTCCACCTTTGCTCTCCCAATCTAGGTCTGCTGGTTCCCCCTCATCACAATACCCTTAAGCACTGAGGAAGTCATAGCTGTCAGGCCTTCGTAGCTCAAGCCCTAGTCTAGTTATGTGACTGCCCCATTAGCATGAATCCATATGCAAAAGACTACTAGTACTCTGGGTAGAAATAGTTAATGGTAATGGTTTTGAAATTTAATAAAATGTCTGCAAGTCAGTGTTTGTAACTGTCTCACATCCCTTTTTTAAGGATCAGCATGCTCTTTCTTGGGGGATAGTTTAAGTGTTGGAGATGAGAGAAGGGAGTATTTTATACTACCACAGTTCATGTTGAACATTTCCAAGGGAAGAGAACCAGGCTGTCCACATGGGATGTTCCTTGCACAATATCCAGCAATTCTGGCAACCAAAACTCTCTGAGCTCTTGAGGGAGCCTAAGAAATAATATGGAAATTCTGGGCTTCCACATAAATGCCCACTCCTCCAAGCACTCCATGGGACTTCTCAACTAGCTCAGGATATTAAAGGTTAGAAGGACCAAGTCCCCTGCCTGCTCTGTGGGCGGCCAAACCAAGCTCCAGCCTATTTTATAGCAAGATTTTGTAGCCTAGAGATCATTTTCACCTAATTTTGGCGCTCCCAAGAGTTTTTTCTGAAGGAAGTCATGGTTTGAGCTGATAAATGCATAGCTTAACAGCAGCAATCTGTGTCTCTCAGCATTTAGTGAAACTCTGCAATTGGAAGGACAACAGCAGTTGATTTTTATATTCCGTCAGCACATGCAAGAAGTACTTTGCATCAGACTTTTGCAATACTGCTCACATAAAATAAATGAGATGAATGAAGACAGATAAACAGGGCAAGTCTTAAGCTGTGTTGAATAACTCGGTGTACAATCAACAGTATTTGGAATTGATGTTTTAAAAAAATCAGGCCTACTAAGAAAGAATTAGAACTCAGGCTCAAAGATGCAATCAGACTGTATCCAATCCACTGACAATAGCACAGTTACAAATCAAATGTGTTGGAGTAGGCTTTGCAATAATAGTTAGTGGAAGTGCCATGGTTGAAAAGATTGCTGCAGGACATAGATGAAGTCCAAGAAAACACAGCTATAAAGGAAGGACGTTCGACACAGCAGCAAATCATTTCACTGTAAACACTGGGGGTGCACAGTATCAACCTGAACTGTAGCCAACATTAGTAAAGTAATATTTATGGAAAATATTTAGTAGGAAAGTTAGCTCTCCTAAAATGTGTTTTGTTAAAAGCAAATCCAAATCCTCTCAGTGGGGATAAACATGACATTACTGGAACTGTTCACTATGAATTTTCCCTTCTTTGTTTCCCTTTTTGGCACCTACTGCAATAGAATGACTGCTATCCAGGAGTCCCCCCACTTTTTCACTTCTTTTTGTCTTTCCTTTTGCCACTCTAACTTTGGAAAAGCTAAGGAAGGTTTGACAAGTTACAAAGTGGAAGAAGGAAAAAAGGAAGAAAATAGAAAGTGTAAGTGTGTGTGTGTAATCCTAGATATTTAATCTACTATGTTCAGTGGCAAAAAGGAAATATAGGGGAAAACAAAACCAAAATTTTGAAAATGTCAAACATTTTATGTTGATTAAAAATGAAAATTTCAACCCCCCCCCAGCTTTTCACAAGAGCTATTAATTTATTTTTAAAGGGCAATTTATCATAGAAAAAAAGTTTTGAATGAAAAATTTCAGCTAGCTTTAATTTGGAACCTGATTGATAGTCATACATTATTTTGATTCTTTGGATGTATAGTTAAAAACCTGTGTAGCTCAAGCCCAAGTCCTGCACCACTGAAATGGCTGGAAGTATTGCCATTGATTTCAGTGGGACAGAATTGGGCTGTAATACACAAATAATTTGCACCCAATCCACAAGGACATTGAGCACTTTCTGTGAGATGCTGAGGACACTCTGTTCCCACTTGCTTACAGGGCTGTGTCCTTTATTACTTAACACTGATAGTTACATGACTCTCCCATTTGTATGCCAATTATGCCAGCCTTTCTTGTTCATTAATTCATTTTCCCCTCCAACACCTTTGTGCTTTTCTCTCATGCTGCTCCTTAAGCATGGGAAAAGCCCCACACACAATGGTCTCATTGAAGTCAAGAGCAAAATTCTCATTCACTTCAGTAAAGCCAGGACTTCACCCAAGCCTCTACTTTATCCTCCTTCAAATCTAACCGTAAAACTGCCCTGTATTGTGATGCCTACACAGCACTGGACAACGTCTAGGACAGTGGTGTTCAACCTTTTTTCATTTGCAGACCCTTAAAAATTTTTGAATGGAGGTGCTGAGCTCTTTGGAAATCTTAGATGTGGTCTGTGGACCCCCAGGGATCCGCAGACCACAGGTTCAAAACCACTATTCTATGGTGACTACAACCTTTCACGGACCCCTTAGACATAGTCTGCGGACCCCCAGGGATCCATGAACCGCACATTGAAAATCACTGGTCTAGGGACTTGGTGTGTTGTGACCTTACTTATACTAACTATAATTACCTGGTGGTCCCGCTGTCTTTTTGTTTTGTCCGCTATTTATTACTTGTCATAAAATTTGATTGTAAACTTTTTGAGGCAGGGATCATATTTTCATTATTTTTGTACAGTGCGTAACATGATAGGACTCCAGGGGGCCACTTGGTACTTACACAATACAAAACATAAATAACATGCACTATAGTCGAATTGAAAAGCCTGCTCTTTACTGCTGTTATTTTTCAAGGTTATTGGAACTTGAAGAAATGGCTTTTGTTAGAAAGAAAAAAGCACGAAAAAGAACTCAACATTTTATAAAATCTGAAACTCAAATACCAGTTGATCAAGTTTCTAAATATGCAAAAAGGACTGTTTGCAGAAGGTACAGAGGGACTCTTTAGAAAAAGAAAAAAATATAATAAACCACAGCTAAGAAAACAAAAGAGAGAACAACAGACAATGAAGAAATGAACTTAAAAATGTGGAGGTACCTCAAAAAGAGAAATTATAACCTTCCAAATACAAGGAGAAACAACTGAAAAAACTTAGCAGTAGTGTGAAAACGTAACAAGCTAAGCCACAAGTCTACCATGGCGGCCACCATTAACTCTACAGTTATGGAAAATGTGGCTGCTGAATATGTCAGTCACCAAAGCACAACAACAAAATAATATGTGTGTATTTTAACAATGCTAATAATAAATTGATCTTTACTTTGAATTACAAAATGGTATGTGGAGGAATAATGGATTATTAACTTATCTGGACAGTGGGCCTATTGGAGCCAGGGCCGCCGAGAGCGGGTTCCCGGTGAAAATTTTTTTTCGGGCCCTCCAGCAAGGGCGGACCGGCTAAACAGGGCCGACGAGGCGGCGGGGAGTGGAGGGAAAGCCAGGCCCCGGGCCCCCTTCCGGACCGCTGGGCCCCGGTAATTTGCACCAGCTTCCCCCACACCCTCGTCGGCCCTGATTGGAGCCATAGTTAGTAAACTATGCTGTATGGCACCTGAGGTATAGTTGTCTTTTAAGGAAAACAAAAAATCTGATCCCTTTTTGAATTTTTAGAATTGATTGTGCATTTGTTAGGGCAGAAAACAACAGAGTTGTTCCCCTCAGTGTAGGTATTCCTCCTGCCCAAGAGGGGGTAGCTAAATCTACATCGGGGATTAGGTCAGCATAACTATGTCGCTCAGAGGTCCATATCCCTTAGCGACATAGTTATATGCAGTGGCATAGCCAGGTTTTAACAGCAGGGGGAGCAAACACATTAAAAAAAGGCGCCACCCGCCGTGAAGCAGCGAAAGAAAAAAGAAAAACCCAAGTCTTGCTGCCGAAGACTGAAGAACCCGCCGCCAAATTACCCGCTGCCGAATTGCCGCCGAAGACCTGGAGTGACAGCAGCACCTGCCGCCGAAGTGCCGCTGAAGACCTGGACGTGCTGCCCCTGCTGGGAAGCGCCCCCGAGTGAGTGTAAAAATTAAAAAGGCGCCACTTTTGGGGAATGTGCTCAGTGGGAGCAGCCACTCCCCCGTTCCCCCCTCTAGCTACGCTACTGGTTATATGGACATAAGTTTGTAGTGTAGACCAGGGCTGAGTAATGACTACCAACATGAATAATGTGTGACACTGTTAAATGAAAGCCAGGTTGCACGTGCTCTTTGGTGGACTGAATGGTTAAAAAGACCATACTGTGTTGCTGAGAGTTAACAAGTACTAATGATTTTGCAGCTAACGTTATGTGGGGAAGCTCTAATTACTAGCATACTTTGATACTAGTGCCAAAACTAGTTCCAACCAAGGCCGTGCCCTACTGTACTGCACAGATAGGATCTAATACTGACTCAGAATGTGTGAGGCAGGGCTGTCAGAGTAAAACCTTGAGCTTCTTTGAAGGAGTGAGAGTTAATACGTATGTTTCTCTGGATTTGTGGCTTTTCATTTTCTGATGTACTGTCCCCAAAAATAGTGTTTCTAAGAATGATTTCAGCATGTGGGGGAAAAACTGATTGACTAAAGGTGGGTATGTAAGAAACATTGTTCCCCAAAGCATATTCTTCCAGTGGTAACATGGTGCTTTGAGGAATGAGATAATTCTGGGGACACAGGCTCAGATCATTAAAGATATTTAGGTGCCTGACTTCCACTAAAATCAGTGGGAATTAGGCACATGAATACTTTTGATGATCTGGGCCATTGTTCTCAGTAGGTTGGGGAGCATGTGGATAGCTTGGGAGAAAATTATAAGAGGTATTAGGTAACCCAGGAAAGGCCATCTTAGTTTTCCAGCCACAGTCTTCATGTTGCAATGTTGCTGAACTACAGAGTGAATCATTTTAAACCTTGATCAGGAAGAGTTCAAATAGTTTCTTTACAGAGCAGCATATGGGACTGTCCCTGTACTTTTTAACTAACACATTTACAGTAATTGCTAATCTGGCATGTGGCCATTAAGATGTAAAACACTCAGTCTGCAAAGTTAAGTGTAATAACAATATATTCAAAAGTGCTAAGCAGACCCCCCCCCATCCCCAATAAAAAAAAATCATTGGGGCATCAAATTTAGTTGTAATTGGGCATAAAAAATGAGCAGCTACTGCTACAAAGCCACTATATAACCTGCTGGAGGGGTATGTTTCTTTATTAACTGAGCAGCTATTTAGACCTCCTTTTTCATTGAGTAGTGAATTAGTCTGGCCAGGCTTTGCATCCCTGGTGTTTTCATATGCACATTCTGTTGCATAAGCAAATTCATTGTTTCACTACTGATGTTGGCACAAGGTTTTTGTAGTTTCGTGTAGGAATGACATAAATGAACAGAGTTTGACTCCCTGGTTCATTATCTCAATAGTTTGTGACAGCCCATGGAACTCCTGCAGGTGCAATGCTAAATTTTTCCTGATGTATTATGCAATGCTCTCGGTGCTGGCATGTGTACATATGATCGTCATTACTGTTAGCACTGCCATACAAACTCCTTGTGTATTTAGTAGAACTGTCATTTGTTTTGGGGAGAACATGAGTGTTTGATGTTTCCACAACAAATGAATGTATAAAACTAGCTAAGCACAAGGTATACATTTAATAGGAAGATTAGAAATAAAAAGTGCCTGTAGTGGGATCGCATATTAAAACCAGAACCAAATTATACCTTTTCTTGGCTCAAACTTTGGTTATTATTTTAATTTCCCAGTAGTAGCAATTTTGGCCTCAGGTGCAATAATGTAGCTACCTTAAAAGACTTTTACAAGTGCTTATCTTGGCAAGACTATATGCACAGAAGTTACCAGTAAAATATTAGTGAAGTTATAGCGGCCTTAATCAACCCCCACTTATACTCCAGCGGTGAAACATAAAATAGGAAAAAATGTTAATGCTCAAACCTCTAATTGAGCAAAAACTATTATATTAAAAAAACACCTCACTTTCTGATGGTAGAGAAAAGTTAAATCTTTGTTTGCAAAATGAAGTTAGCACAGGTAATGCTATATACGCTTATGGCAAATCCTTCCCATAAAGACAAACATAATTGGAGGGAGTTCAGGAAAAAACAGTAAAAATGGTTAGGGCAGTGTCACAGGGCATGACTGCACTTTAGCACCCCCAGCTGGTCAAGCATAGCTCAGCCTTCTGACTATGTCACGCTCAAAGTCCAGCATGCTTTCGGGGCAACAAAAGTCCAGACAAACGAGAAGTTCCTTTGCCCTACTTGAACTCCTCAGTCCACCCTTTAGGTTTAGTTCCCAAACCTTTCGGGCCTAACTTTAATTTTCTATGCTCTGGGATAGAGGACTGACTCTAAGGTTATTTCCTTGGAGTCCTCTCGCAGTGTCCGCTCCTCTGGGCTACCTTTCTCTCTTCTGTATTCTGGGATGGAACACTGACTGCCAAGTTTCTTCCCTGGAGTCCTTCCAGACCCTATTTCAGGGCCTTCCACAGGAACCCAACTTGCTCCTTGTGGGTCCTCTCTCTCAAACTGAGTTTTCTCTCCCCTTTTAGGATATGGGAGATTCCCAGCTCAGGCAGATGGGTGCGTGCTAGCTCTGCCCAACTTAGCATGCTAAAAATTGCAGTGTAGTCATGGCACCTTCGGTTAGCCCCCCAAATACAATCCCACCTGAGCCCCTGGCTATGTGCTTGGATGGCTAGTGTGAGTTGCTGTCTGTGCCTCTGCAGCCATGCTGCAATTTTTAACATGCTAGCTCAAGCAGAGCTTGCACACGTATGTCTAGCTGAGCTGGAAATTGTACCTCCCAGCTGCTGTGTAGACATAACCTTAAAGAAATCACCCAGCTGATCAGGATGAGCTGGGGGGGAGAAAAGGGTAGCTAATCTGGCACAGGTGTTGCTGAGCCCAAGTGCCCTTAACGTTCCAACCAACCTGGGACAGGCAGCGGATCTCAAACTTTTGAAAGCTGAGCCCCCTTCAGGAAAATAGAACTGACCATGCCCACTATCAGCCCTGTCAGGTGTTGCTAAAGGGTTATCCAAAGTGAGTGATCACTCAGAGCAGATTTTTAGCACTTCATCATATTCTTCTTTCTTACATGCTTTGTGAGATGAAATAGTTAACAATGTTGACATTTAAAATATCTTCAGTGGCAGATGCAATGAATGAGGCAGTTCACACCTTACAGCCGTTGCTTCATGCTATCTGCAAACTCAGACAGACATTACTTCATGGCTTACACTCTGGTTCTGTTTTCAAGGGTTTTTTTGCAACCATAACAGCTAAAGAGTGACTTTTAAAGAAATGAAATCTGAGATTCTGGAGTCAAGTATCAGAGGGTAGCCGTGTTAGTCTGTATCTACAAAAACAACAAGGAGTCTGGTGGCACCTTAAAGACTAACAGATTTATTTGGGCATAAGCTTTCGTGGGTAAAAACCTCACTTCTTCAGATTCTGGAGAAGAACTGAGCAGCCTATCCACACTCCCCCACCCAGCTAAGCCTTCACCCTTCCCACCCCTTAAAAAGACAAGCCCCACACATTGTGAAACACTGGCTGAGTATTGAAGGGAATGACTCAGGAGGAAGGATTAAGAGTTAAATATGTATAATTTGTCTCAGTGACTACTAAAGGAGGGGATAGTAGTCTATAAATATTTGAAATATGCAAACACCAAGCAGGGAGATGGATTATTTAGTATAATAAAAAGGGGATCATTAGAGTCTTGTATACACTAGAGAATTTACTATGGTAAGTACCATTTGTTCCCTCCTCCAAGTATTGTACATGTGGCATGTCCACATACAAAAGTGCTCCAAACAATTCACATCCACACTGAAAACCATGTGGGAAAGGCCATGTCTACACTAGCACTTTTGTCGGTATAACAAAAAACACTGGTGAAAAAACACTCCCTGAGCAACATAAGTTACACCGACAGAAGCATTGGTGTAACCGGAGAGTGTCTCCTGCCGACATAGCTACCGCCGCTCATTGGGGGTGGTTTAATTATATTGATGGGAACGCTCTCTCCCATCGGCATTGAGAAGCTACATGGGAGATCTTACAGCGGTGCAGCTGCATTGGTACAGCTGTGCCACTGTAAGCGCACTAGTGTAGACATAGCCTTAGACTGTGCTTCAGCAGGTCTGAACACCATTTTGGTCTGAACCATTTAAGCCTGAAACATTTTAGCCCCCGTATAAACTCTCATTAACTGAAATGATCCCACTAGTCTGTCCATTACTATTCCTCATTGCGCAAGTGGCCTTTTGGGATGTCCTGGAATGCACTACTTCTAAAGCTATGCCAGGAGCTGAATGGTAGGGTTCCTAGAAGGCATTGTAACTGAAATAGTTTAGGTCATTTCTAGTGTGGATGCTGGGCAAACCTGTAATGGTTCTTAATTCAGCATGGATCATGTGTGAAACATTTGTGCTTATAACTGGCACAATACAAACGATTTAGTTACAGATGGTTCTGTTCTGTAGTGCAGAAAAGCCTAGTGGGATTAAATAAAAAGAGAAAATTTTAGATTAAATATTGGGGAAAACTTGACAGTGAGATTTATTAAACTGTGGGATAATTTCCCAAAAGAAGTGATGGGAGAATCATCAAAAGTAGACTAGAGAAAACACGAGGAAGGGTAAAACAGGGAACAGTCTTGCCTCAGGAGAGAGACGGAGTAGATGGACTAAAATATCTTTTCCATGTCAAGATTTTATAATTTGACTTCAGTGGCAATAAAGGAGGAGAGAGCAACTGTAACGTGTTTACACGAATTTAATTAAAAAACAACACATTTTATATGAATGGGTAACAACCCCTCCACCACCCCCCCACAATCCTATAGTTAACTTAATACTATATAAAATCACAATAGTTACAGTGGGACAAATTGTGATCTCTGCTACCCACCTGTGCAGGCAAGTAAGGAGAATGAGGTGCCCTTTTAATTATCTGCATGGGTCAACCCACATGGGACTATTGTCACAGAGGCAGAATGGCCTAGTGGATAGAGCACTGAACTGGGACTCAGAAGACCTGGATTCTGTTCCTGGCTTGGCCACTGGCTCATCAGATGAGCTTGTGTGAGAACACTTCACTGCTTTGTGCTTCAGTTTCCCTGCCAGTAAAATGGGGATAGTGATACTGACTTCCTCTGTAAAGCTCTTTGGGATCTACTGATGAAAAGTGCTATGTAAAGGCTGGTTGTTATTATACATGCCAATGCAGTGGGGAGAGTAGCCTCCGGGGCATGTCAGCAGGTTGTAGATGGTCTGGAAGTGAGCAGAGTTCTGACTCCGCCCCTCTAACCTCCACCCCGAACCCCCCACAATTCGCTTGCCAGCCAGCACGGCTGAGCTGACAGGGAGGGAAAGCCAAGGACTAAACAGTGACTTTCTGATTTGTTCCATAATATTATGCTCTTGGGTAGTGCAATGATGTGCCACCCCTGAATCACTCAGAGCATGTGGTAACTCCATTATCTAGCCAATATGAGCAAAATTATTTCTCAAAACAAATAAAGACGTCTGCCCCTCCTCCTTTCCAATAGCTCCCTTTGAGGGGTAGGGAGAAGAGATATTTAGGAGAAGAGAAGCAAAGCACTTGACCATTGCAGGTCCCTCCTCTGCTTTGTGCAGTGGTCACTGAGCAGTAAAAGCTTAAAGTAAAGAGAGAACGTCTGGCCAGCTGGGCTTTAGTACTCCAATTTAAAGCAATAACTTGGGGGCAAGAATAGCAGAAGATCACCTAGACAGTTAGGATTGGTAGCTTAGAGATCTGAAACTTATATTAGGGCAGGACAGCTGGGAATCAGGGAGCCGTGATCAGCTCTAACTAACTATTTACTATGTCTGAGCTCTGCTTGAGTGCAGTGGAGAATCCAGCTATTTATAGCTATCACTAGTGTAGGTTCTGGATCCACATTGTTATGTCTAATGTTTAAATATAGTGCAGGCATCATGATGCTGCAAGCAGCTTGGTTTATTTCACAAGCTAGGTTAGACTGAACTTTTTAAAAGTAAAAACCTTGATGAAAATTAAATTCCTATGTGAAAAGTCTTCCTTAGACTCCAACGGAGAACTTGCAAAGGATTGTTCAGTTGTTTTGTAAAAATATGGAGAGGTGTGTCCCTTGTGGAGTCAGTAGTACAGTTAGTCTCCATGATTAATATTGATTTATTTTCGATCATTATGTTATATAGGTATATAATATTTAGCTTCCAACAGTAGCGTGGTGCTGGTTTAATTAAGTTTGGAAAAGAGGAATGCCTGCCAAAAGGGCTTTAATGTGCATAGTCTACAAGACTGATAGTTGTTTTAAGAACAGTATGTGCTTATATAATGAGCCTCCTGTGTACGTTCAAACATTGGCAATGCCAACAGAGGAAAAAGGCATATTCTTTGGATTTTCATAAAGCAAAATATTTGAACAGGAGCAAAATAAAAAAAACAAATTAATGATTGCAAAAGACCAGAAAGAAAAAGTTTCATCATTATATTTGCTACTGAATCTTTGTAAAACACTTCTAATATAAAGAATTTCCATCCTGTTTGTTGAAATTTACTGTATATGTTGTATCTGTATTGAGGACCAAAAGAAGAACTTTTGATCATTGAGACAGATAGTACAAATAATTCAGTACGCTAGAGAGGAAAGTTCTGTCTCTGAACTATTTTCAGGTTTCAATGTGTTCTTTCAGAAAAATATCACACACAGAACAAAAAGCACCTAATTACTTAGATTGTAAATTCTTTGGGGGTAGTGACTGTCTTTTTGTTCTGTATTTGTACTGTGCCTAGCACAGTCGGATCCTGGCCTAACACTAGGCTCTTGAATTCTGCAGCAATACAAATAATTATGTAAAGAAAATAAATTTGCCCAGATGTGTGAGATAATTTGATACTGTATGTAGTAATACCTTGGACTCTAGAAGTGGAATTACTCTTGTTCACAATAAAAGAAGCACAAGTTCATGATGAATCTCAGTGGTTTCAGTTCTCAGGAGTTTTTCCAGTTTTGTTTCATGTGGGTGCTCTTCCCCTTAGACTAGTTTCAGAGGCAGACAAACCCAAAACCTCACAGTGAAACCCAGTAAAGTTTGAGTTGAAATGGTGCATGAGCAGTACAGGGTTTGTAGTGAAAACCATCAGTTGGCTCACATTCATTCAAAGCTTAGCCCACGTTCACTTGAAATTTGGTTTAGCAGAAAGCTTCACAGACCTGAGTGAATATTGTGATAAGAGAGAGGAAGGTTGGCCCAGTGGTGCGGGCACTAGCTTAGGGCTTGGGTTCACTTCCCTGCTGTGCCACAGATTTCCTGTGTGATTCTGGGCAAGTCATCTAGTTTCTCTGTGCCTCAGTCCCCCATCTGTACTATTATCCTCATCTGTAAAATACTATCTCACAGGGGTGTTGTGAGAAAAAAATACATCAAGGATTATTAGATGCTTAGTTATGATGGTGAGGCCCATACAAGTACTTTTTAAATATGTATATATATTTTGAAAAGTCCACACAGTACTCCTATGCCATGAACTTTTGTATATGAAAAATGTATGACCTAAACTAAGTGCATATTTGGAAATTTCTGATGCATATATGGTTCTAAGATTTAATGGGAAAATGTATATGCAATATTAAGGAATTTTAACCAGGTATATAGCCCAGTTTCATTATCTCAGGTTTCCTAAAACATTTAAAACTATAACTGAAATATTTGCTAAATTTAATCTGGAACCCAAACTAATGGAAATGTAGCTTGGTTAAGCCAAAAAGTGCAGGGATTTTGCTATATCTAAGTAATTTAAGGGGGTTATAGCTTTGATATCCAATCTCCAGGATACTCTCTAAGCTGTTTGCCATTAGCATGAGCTTGTCACCCCCTTCTCATTCAAAGCAAACAATTTCATTGTTTTGTTTAAGGATGTAAACTGGCTGAGCCTTTTAAAACCAAACCTGGTGCTAATGGTTTGTAACAAAAACCTCTGGAACCTCATCCAAAACCCTCACAGCTTCTCAAATTTACACAATTTAAGACTGATCATCTCAGGTAACGTTTGCACAAAATTCCCTAGATGATTGGGCCTCAGATGCCCACAGGAAATTTCTGCATAATGTTGGGACCACATAAAACTCTCAGACACCATATGACAAAAAATATGTCTGCAAGTAATTTCAAGCTGATGAACCCTGTTGAACTGTAAGTGATCTGAGTTTAAACTGTTACTAAAGGTTCACCCATCCATGTTTTCCTTTTCACCATGTGCTCTGAGGTACACAATCTGTCTGCTTTGCCTCTTTTATTTCTTGCTTCTGAGTTTCTTTAAGAGTTTCTGTCTATCCCTCTCTCCTCCTTTTGTTGATCTCCTTGTTAGATGAGGTGTGATGCAGGATTAGCCAAATGGTTTCAGAGAAACAAAGGTGACCTTTATAGAAACAGAATGGGGGAGGCGAGTGGGGAATGGAGCGGTTGATGGTGCTCATCTGATCAAGAGAGAAAAGTTGTTGTTGTCATATAAAAGTTATTTAAGCAGGCCTCAGAATATCTGAAAAAAGTAAATCGGTCCAATGTTATCATAGATTAATATTGGTTGAGGAGTTTGATTTTTTTAAATTGGGAATTCTTTTTCTGTGGGCTAGTCTAAAGCACAGTGAAGTCAATGAAAAAAAAAGTCCATTGGACTTCAGGTCAGTCCTAATGATATATGTAATTAAAAGTCTGCTTGTTCTTCAAAGGATATCTGAAAAATACACTGATGTAAGACAGAAAATAACCACGAAGGTGAGTTTTTAAAAAACACTCAGGGTTGGCCAACCCAGGCTCCCACTGACATCAACTCTGATTAAAATCCTGTGTTATCGTATAAAATACATGTATATAGGAGTCACTTCATTCATCATTGAAGTGCAGCTATCTTTGAGGAAAAATCTGGCAGCTGTTGAACAGTGTACAGCAAACTTGAAAAGAGTTCAGTTTGGAAAGGCAATATTGAAACTGTATGAGGAGTTTAGGTAGGCAAATCTAGTTAATCAGATGGGAATTTGGCCAGATCATTTGGGTTAATACTGCTTACCACTGCCACCATTCACTTCACATTTCCTTTAACTCAAGGAGTAGCTGCTTCTTTGGGGCCTGATTCAGAGTCCATTGAAGTCAATAGGAAGGCTCATATTTTCTTTAATGGGCTTTGGATCAAGCCCTTTTTGAAGCTGCTCTGTAGTAATATAAACTTCATAACTCTGAAAAGAATTATCTTCCATCATGAGCTGATAGTAAATGACTTATTTAATCATATCTGTTATCTCAAACCAAGCTTCTGTTGCAATGGAGTCACTCAGCTACATGTCTCATTCCCATTTCATGTGAAAAGAATGCAAGAAAGAGCGCATGTAAAATTAGATGTACATTTGGAGTTATAAATATAGAGCTAATTTTTGCAGGATGCTGGGAACCGATTCATTCATCTGTCCATTGATGGGCTTGAGAGATGTAAGGCAGCAAAAGTGAAAAACATGCTCCCCAAAATGCAAATCTGCAAAAGGAGAGATCCCAATTAATAATGAAAAGTTGTTATAATTATTATATTATAATAATATCAGGTGTTGTCCTGGTTGTGACAATGTCTATTGTTGGGAAAGCTTATTGGTAAAATATTTACAGACCTTTCTGTTTACAGACCTTTCTGGTAGGTTTGATCCCACTCCTGCACACAGTGAGTGCAGGGGCTCTGAGGTTGGAGCATTGGTTAATAGCACTGAAACTGGCTCTCCCCCAAGAGTTATTCTAACCCTTTGCCCCCATACTGCCTAGGGTTGCCAACCTCCAGGTTTGTCCTGGAGTCTCAGAGAATTAAAGATTATTTTTTAATTAAAGAATAATGTTATGTGATGAAACCTCCAGGACTACAGGCACATACAGCCAGGTTGGCCTTAAATTCTAATACACAGGAGTTAACAGGAATTCAAAGGACTGAAGAGAAAAGGACTGGGAGATCCAACCATAAACATAAATCTAATAGGGCAGTTTATACTGCTAATTTATTGATTGAGATCATTGATAAAGAAATGACTTAACTAGATGGTGCTCTCTGAATCCATTAGAGAGAAATATCATGGCTTAGAAAGTAAGCCCCACAATTTAGAATTTAAGAATTATTTGGCACAATTTGATTTTTTTTTTTTTTAACAAGAAACCTGGTTTACCAAAGATGAATCTTTATGGCTATGAATTTTGTTTTGAAGGAACTGTTCAATATGATAAGAAGGGAAGACCAGGTAGTGCTCTGGCCCTTTTTATCTCTATCCAATTTAAATGATACAGTTAATGTACTAGCTCTGGACAACCCTATCTTCAAGCTTATGGTATTACTTTCCCAGATAATATTGTTTTAGTTGCCTTGAATCTAATGTTTATTTGCCACCCTTGGGGTTCTCCTATTATAATGACCATATGGACGGAGCTAGAATCTTTTATTGAGATGCTGACTGGATATTATCCATCAGAAAATTTTATATTTTTTTAGGTTATTTTAATGCTCGATTGGGTGGGGAAGATGAGGAAAAGTTAAATCTATCAAATAGTACATTAATGATGGGTTGTTTAGAATTTCTTAAGGGAAGGGCAAAGATAAATTATAACTGCAGCAGTTTGGAAATTTTGTGATGATTTTGGATAGACTTACCCTGGGAGTTCTAAACAGTAAGCGGTGTGAGGATATGGTAGGCCACTTCACCTACACTTCTCTTAGAGGGGGGACCGTGGCTGACTATATTGTAGTCCCAATTTAAAGTTGGCCTTTTTTCCTCCCTAATTTTTCAGTGGTCTTCAAATCTGATAGTGACTATTAACACCTCCAACTTAGTTTTCATTCCCGAACCCCATTACGTTTGTTGTTCCCTGTCAGACAGTATTACATTTCTAATGTTGAAGACTTAAATATGAGGAGAATTAAGTGGAATCCATTGATTATATTAAAAAGACTCTCTCCTCAAGTTATTTGGTAGGGTGAAAAAAGCAGTTTTTAGATCTTAGTGATGGGAGTCTATCCCTTAATGTATTTAATGACATTTTACAAAAATTACTGGTGGATTTAACTACCAAAAAAGGTTATTTTTCCCATTGAAAGATAAAAGAATTTGGTATGATATAGATTGCTTCCGTCATAAAAAAACAGTCACAGGTTATGGCGAGGGAGATTAGGAAAGATAGCTCATAGGATTCCAGTTGTAGAAAGCTTTATAAAATATAGCTGGAAAGGAAAAAGTTGGCTCATACGGCATTGTGGAAGGAATTTGAATTTGCTTCCAAAATGAAAAATTCTGTATATTTTTGGAAATTGGTAGCAATGGGTTCCAAGAAGATTGAGTAATATTGAAGCTCTAATCCTGAAGCATACTTGGGAGAAATATTTTTCTGTAGTTTGTAACCATATGCCATGCATCATTCTTCTGGTACATTCAGCTCAGGTAGCCTCAATTCCCTGTTGCCTTCCAGAATGGCCTGCAGTATCCACTAAGGAAGTTAAAAATCTAATCACTCAACAATGTGGTAGTAAAGTGCCAGGGAAGGACTTTATCTATGTGGAAGTATTTAAGGAGAACATTGACTGGTGGGCACGTTTTAAATAAATTAATTAATGGAGAAATCCTATCTCCTAGAACTGGAAGGGACCTTGAAAGGTCATTGAGTCCAGCCCCCTGCCTTCACTAGCAGGACCAAATACTGATTTTGCCCCAGATCCCTAAGTGGCCCCCTTAAGGATTGAACTCACAACTCTGGGTTTAGCAGGCTAATGCTCAAACCACTGAGCTATTCCTCCCCTCCCTAAACTCTTCTCAAATATAAATAATACAGGGATTTTTCCCTCAGGTTGGGCTACCAGTATTATTACTGCACTTTATAAAAAAGGGCATAGGAAAGACCCAGTGAATTACCTCCTAGTATGCTTATTGGATGTTGTATGAAAAAATTATACTAGATATCTTTTGGGGAAACTAGAGGATTGGGCAGAAAACAGAAAATTTTTGCTGAAGAACAAACAGTTTACTAGCCCCTTTCCTTTTTAACGTTTATATTAATGATGTTGTTTTAGTGGTAAAAGGGGATCAGTATTTCCCACCCCCTAAAATTGTGGATCATCCTGTGGCTGTTTTATTATCACAAATGCCATTGGGAATGAAGTGTTTATTAAATGTGTTTTGTTCATACTGTTGCTGGGAGGGCCTCTTGATAAATTCTTCCAAAATTAAAGTAATTGTTTTTAGTCACAGCCAGAGGATGCATAAATGGAGAATCGATGGGCAATATGTTGAACTCTTTCCCCTATCTGGTATCAGGTACTTGCAAAATGGTTTATGGGATAAGCATATTCAGATACCAAAAGAGAAGACCTTAAAATCAATGCAAGCTGTGTGAAGTTTTACCTGGACTTATGGGAGCAACTTAATTGCACCCGCTGTTAGAGTGTTTGAGGCCCAGGTATGTGCTCAAATTCTGTATGGTGCAGAAATATGGGGATGGAAGGATCCCAAGGGATTGGAAGTGAATATGATTCAAAACAAATTTCTTAGGAAGATTCCTGGTCTCCCACATAATACACCAGCTGCTCTTCTCAGCGACGAGACAGGCTTGAACTCTAGTCTGTTGAAAGTGCAATTCTGTAATATTAATTTTTGGCTGTGCATTTATAGTATGCACCCACAGGGTTTGCCAAAGCTATGTTTAGAAGAAGAGCTCAGCAGGACTTTCACTTGTCAATTTGCTTGCTTAGAGCAAATTCAAACTCTTTCTCTAGGTTTCTCAGAATTGGAAATGATTAGATTTAAGTTTAAAAATGTGAAATCCCTAATCAAGTTGAAAATAGAAGATATTAATAAGCAACTGGATATGGCAATTGTTTCCAGTATGTCTCCTTGGTTCCCAGTTGTTTAAAAAAAACCTCATGTTTAGCAGAGTAGACCATTTGTGCAATCACTTGCTAAAAAGGGACTTTACAGCTAGGGTACGTCTTCACTACCCGCCGTATCGGCGGGTAGCAATCGATTTATCCGGGATCGATATATCGCGTCTCGTTAAGATGCGATATATTGATCCCCGAACGCGCTCACCGTCGACTCCGGAACTCCACCAGAGTGAGCGGCAATAGCGCAGTCGACGGGGGAGCTGCGGCCATCGATCCCGCGCCATCTGGACCCCAGGTAATTCGATCCAAGATACTTCGACTTCAGCTACACTATTCGCGTAGCTGAAGTTGCGTATCTTGGATCGATCCCCCCCGCCCCCCAGTGTAGACCAGCCCTTCGTTTTTAATCCATGCAGACAGTTTATTTAGGAGGTTGATATACTGGGATTGAGAATTATAGCTGCCTTTATCCACATGGCTCAAGGCAGGTGGAAGACCTTCCCCTTTATTTATTACATTGTAATTTGTATTGCCACTTGAAGTCAAAATGGCTCTCTGTAGTTTTGTCCCATATGCCTTTTTCTCTGATTTCTCAGAAAATAGAATACTGCTTAGGAACTGACAGTGTATCCATGATCTGAGCAGTTGCCCTGTTTGCATGGACAGCCACTAAAATAAGGAAAAGGAAGGTGGCACGATGGTTTAATGGCTTATGTCAGGGGTCAGCAACGTTCGGCACGCAGCTCGCCAGGGTAAACACCCTGGCGAGCCGGGCCAGTTTTATTTATCTGCTGACGCGGCAGGTTCGGCCGATCGCGGCCCCCACTGGCCGCGGTTCGCCGTCCCGGACCAATGAGGGCGGCGAGAAGCCGCGGCCAGCACATTGCTCGCCCGCGCCGCTTCTCGCTGCCCCCATTGGCCCGGGACGGCGAACCGCGGCCAGTGGGGGCCGCGATCGGCCGAACCTGCCGCGTCAGCAGGTAAATAAAACTGGCCCGGCCCGCCAGGGTGCTTACCCTGGCGAGCCGAGTGCCAAACGTTGCTGACCCCTGGCTTATGTCCTTACATAAAAATAAAGGTTAAGAATCTTAATATTTTATAATTTTGGATTTAGTTTTAAGTTTGATTGTAATATATTTTGTTCTTTGCGCATTGGCCAAAGGCCACGTGCTATTAATAAACTTGAACAAAAAATGATCAGTGGCTTCAGGATAGTATGTAAAGGCCATAGTTTGCATGTAGGTGACAATTTGTTTGTTTTCTACAATTTTTATAATTAAAAGTTGTGCTGGAATATTCAAGCCATAGTACAATCTATGTTATTGATTCAAGAACTTTCTCTTTCTAACTTTCTCAGTGTAGGCCATGAACAGTCATTATTTACCCAGAGATTTGCTATGTGGTTTCTGATGTACCATAGTTATTTCCTGTTTAGAAAGTAGGAAAATACTACCATATCTCAGATACTAGTGCGGTGACTATTTACACACCTCCCAAAAGTGGATTGAGGGCCTGATCCAAAGCATATCACAGTCAATGGAAAGGCTCCTGTTTACTTCAGTGAGTTTTCGGTCAGGTGCCTGGTGCTTTACAGAACAAAACCAGGCCTGCCCCCTCCTCCAAACATTTGACTATCACACTTGAGACGTTATAATAGAAGTACAAGACAGGCGAGCACTGGTAAGAAATAACTGAACTTTATTCCCCCATTCCCAGTCTCTTGATCTTGGGCAGGATTACAGAATTAATAATCCTGTCACATGACAGTGACCACTTTTCACTGACTCAAATGGATAATGCCAAAAGTGAGAGTATCAAACAAGATGGGGAGTTGGGATGAAGAAGAACAAGGATTACTCAAGTATTTGCTGTGCACATTGTTGCAGTTCTATTACAGTTATGGTTTTGCTAAATGGTAAATTGATTCACTTCTTAACTCACAGTTGGTAAATGCTGATTTTTTTTTTTAATAGCAATCGCTGTGGTTTTGTTTACTATTATGCAGGTGTTTGTTGACCTTTATCACTTTTGCCTTTCCAAGGATCAGAGGCTCCCCCTCCTGCTCCCTTCTTGTAGATGTCTTTTTATGGATGACCAGGTTCTTTTGTTTGGTTCACACTGTGCTCCTTGGAAAGATTAAATAAATGCCGCTTTGCACATCTTTCCTTGTCCGCCTCCTGAAAGCGATTATGTCCAAAGGCTTGGCAGCAGTAGCCCAGAGATAAATCACCTTGTTTACAAGGACTTTCTAGCAGTAGCTGCTTACTAATGACCAGCTAGCTGAAGCTATTAATGTGGAAAAGATATGTATTACAAAATGGATGAGGGGAGAATTATTTTTCAAAGAGGGCACAGAGTGAGCCTTACGGTAAAATATCTGTGTTTTTAACATAACAGCAATGCGTTTGAATGCAGTCAGTGTTCTTCTTTATTCTAAAAGTTTGCCATTTGGATAGAAATCATGGATTGGATAACTGCTCATATTAGTCTACTGCTCGTAACATAACAGAGTTGCTACAAATGACATCAAACTCAATATAACCAGGAAACTCGTAGCAAGACAAAAATTCCCTTTCTGAACTGACAGATATTTTCAAATTTATCATTAAAATAGTCAAAGTATTTGAACTAAGGACAACAAAATATTAACAGATGTAAACCAACCTGCCAGATCAGTTTTAGGGTTGTTCCAAGCATTGAGACAGGTAGTCACACTCAGTTGTTGTAATTGTTATATGTTTTGGGCTTTTGTTTAAAAAGTGTGACGATCATGTGCTGTATGTAGGCAATTCCTTACATTTTTCATTTCATTAAATGGGAACTACCATGAGAAGCTTTCTCCTGTCCTGAATGATTGTGACATTTAAGCTATGTCTATACTACCGCTGTAAGTTGACCTATGCTATGCAACTCCAGCTATGTAAATAATGTAGCTGGAGTTGACGTACCTTAGGTCGAGTCACCGCTGGGTCGACAGGAGAAACTCTCCCGTCGACTTACCTTACCTTACTCTTCTCGACAGGGGTCTTCACTAGACCTGCTAAATCGACTGTCGGTGGATCGATCTCAGAGATTCAATCCCGGCTGTAGTGTAGACATAGCCTTAGGAACATGTCTACTTCCTTACTTGAAAAACTAAAATGTACCTCTGCGTTGAAAGGCAATGGCCTTTATTTAAATTACAATTCTCCTGTTACACTTTGAAAATCATGTTTTATTTCCCAAGTGACAAGCATAGCTATAGAGTTTTTTTTCTTCGAGGCCATGGCTATATTAAGAAAATAGACAATGTTTAAAAACGTATTAGCTAACATGTTTTAAACAGGAGGGTAGACAAGTAAATATGTTAGCTGTCTGTGGTCAGCCCCTTTGTTTAACCAGTACCAATAAGTATAATCAGAAAAGAACACTTTGAGCCATAGGACAAAAAGCATATTTAAGTGCTTAGTTTTTTCCTTTGGGCATCTGACTCATCACCCGCTGTTCAAAATATAGTCAGGGCATTCCTGAAATACTTTAAAGTTTGTGTTTCAGAGGAAAGATAAAATAAGAATCTGTGAAAACAAAAACAAAACAGCATCCATATCTGGATTTCTTACCCACTTCTCAATTTCACTTTGCTCTTTCTGCTGCAGTAGGAAACTCAGTTATGGACAAGTATAAAACAAGGAAGAGTGAGTGCAAAAGGGGGTCTTTCTTCCGGGCAGCCTACTTTTAATTTGTCACATTATCTTATCTGTGTTGAAAAATGAAGGTAATTACATGGAACCATTTTAAGATGAAGTCCTCTCAGGCGCCCCCACAGTTCAACATCACTGCACTGTAACTGGAATTTTGCTATGGGCCTTATCTGTTTTTCCATTGATACCAGTGGGCTTTGGATCATGCTCTAAACCTGGAATTGTTTTTTGTGTATTGTGAGGCACAAAATTCTGCCACAACTTAGTCAAAAAAATTAGTTTGATTAATAATATAAAGACAAAGTAACCGCTGTCCTCATGGTATTTATTTAGATAATAAATTCTGTTTATTTTGTGCTGTCTCATGTTTTCAGTTTTTAATATTCTGTAGATAGTGGACAATGTATAACTATTGTAGAGGTTGTCAGTGGGGTAGCTGGAGGTTTTGGTAGCTAGGAAGGTGGTAGCTGGGAGGGGTACTTCTGGCACCTAAGAACTGGTAATAGGAAATGTAACCTTTCAACTCTCAGTAGTTTAAATCCAGTTTGTGGTGATAATGATTGTTTAGTGGCATATATTAAATATATTTATCTGGGTGAAATACTGTGGCCTGTCTTATGCAGGTGGTCAGACTTGATGATCACAATGATCTCTTCTGACCTTCAATTTCTATGAATCCTCCCACAACCACTGAAAAAGAAAACCATCAAACAGGAGGTAACAATGTTCTTGTTTAATTTTATGTGCAAAGAGACACACACTACTCTAATGGGAACCTGTTCATGCAGAAGTAAAAATGAGTGGTAGTAGAGTTTAAAGAAATGAAAGAACAATGATATGCTGATCTTAGACGCTTTATGTTTGATTATTGTGATTTTTTTAGACCTGATCATTAATCAGCCACATGTTCTTGGAAGAACCAATGGCATTTGGACCATACCACCCTCACCTACAGAGAATAAGAATGTATCTAATTATCAAAGAAGGTTTCAATTTCACTTTTTACATTCATGATTTAGACACCCTAGAAGTGACAGATTTAAAGCTTGCTTTTGTGAATCTAATCTAGCTCTTCTGGAAAGAGAGAAGATAGAATGGGAAACTTTAAGGAACACTTATCACAGCTAAGGGTGTAAATGCATTTATGTGGCACCTCTTAATAGGTATTGCCAGGAAGATGAGAGGTTTTAGGACATGTAAATCACTGTTGCAGAATCCAAAATGCCAGTTTCCTAGAGTCTGTGGACCAGAAAAGAAACAAAACCTCAGATTTCAGTTTTCTTTTCCCCTCCACTAAACTTTCTCTTACTCCTCTGCATATGTGCTTAGTTTCTTGATGGTACTTTTACACAAATGTAGATAATTTGCTTGTGGAATTCACAGGTGTCGGATTATGTTCTAACTACCCCCACAAGGCAACCTGGGGTGATTAGAAACATCTGGTCTTTCTTCCTTACCCATCTTTCCACAGTTTTAAAAAAAAGTGATTGTAGTAGATGGTATCTAGTCTCTATTGGACAGCCATATAGACAACATAACACAGTAAAAATTAGAAATGGAAAAGTCTTATTCATCTACATAACCCTGCCAAGGATGAAGTGTTCCCTTTAGCACATCTACTAGTACAATATCCAATTTAGTTTTAAATGTCCCAAGTAAAAAGGTTTCCCACACTTTCCTTAGGAGATTAGAAAACTAATAAAGTTTTCCTTGGTTTTATTCCTACCTTTTCACTAATATAGCAGTAGTTTCATCCTTACTCCTAGGCACACACTGCTGTACCATGCTGACTAATTCCTCACCCTCCTTGGGGTGAAATCCTAGCTCCTCTGAAGTTAAAATTTACGTGCCCAAATCTAGCACCATTGTGCTGCTGTGTTCTGTCAACGTATACTTCACAATGGTGAATTTAGGTACTTTGTGATCTCTGATACTGAGCTACCCAGTCATTCTCTCATTTCCAGTCATTTTCTTCTAATAAAGATGCCAGGATGGCTTCTGCTTTGGTTAGATAATCTCTTTGGTTTCTCTACTTTCTAGTTGTCTTTTCCACAATCTAGAAAATACTTGGATGGTACATATTTGGCTTTATTTACTTTTCCTTGCCCCGGTGTATTTAACATCCCCTAGGAGTACAGTATTCTATGGTTTGGTATACTTTGAACTTTGGGCCAGTCATGGTAATTAATATACAGCAGATGCCCGTTGTCACACATACACTCAGTCGTGGTAGAGCTCCTCCTGGTTGGACACTCCCCAAGCTGTTGTGGTTGGGGCCCACCTCACTGGGCCCTGTGTGCTCTTTATGCCTTCTGAGTCTGAAAAGAATCCATGCACTGCCCCTGGCTGGGGTCTCTAGGCACACTCTCAAGGTAAAAATTCTCTCTCTAGCACCCCCTCTTGAAAGCTGAGACCCCACAGTCCAACTGCCCAGTCCCTGGGAGTAGTGCTGACTCCTCATATGTTCCCTAGCTTAAACCCACCTTGTGGGTCATTTGGGTTTACAGTTTAACTCTTGAGGGGCATGTGACACTGAAAGCAAATAGGCACACAGACAGATGCTGCACAGAATTCTAAACATGACTACTCTTACTACTTAGATAGCATGAGAAATAGACAGATCCAGATAAAACACTTATGAGTTTCCTCACCACTCTAGAAAGATCTCTGGGCTTAGGATAGAGTGAGGACTCCAGTTTCTTCTTGCCTTCTATAGTTTGTAGCCTTCTGCTCTCCTGCCAAATATTCCTGTGCTTTTGGCGTCTTCTCAAAGTGACTCTCCTACTTCACTTTTATAATCTTGTATCTGTTTTGTTAGGTGACCCTTAGTTCAGTCTCTTCAGGTGTTTGAAGTCCCTCTTCAGGTGATCCATTACTTAGTTACCAGCCCATCTGGGAAGACTGGTTCTTTTGGACTGCAGCCAAACCTTTGTCCAAGGGTGCTTCTATCTGAATAGAGGACCATCAAGGTTTAATGATGCTCTGTTGTTAGCCATATGTCACCATCTCTGAGAATTTCAGTCCAACAGGAAGGTCAAAGGACAACAGAGAGGTTATCAAGCTCCACATTCAAAATGGAGTTTACAGTTTTATACATATACACATAAGCAGCCCCCAGTGTCAAACAGAATTCATAATGTGTACATAGCCAGATTCCCCAAATTATCACACCCAGTATAATTTCTCTTTTGTTTTTCATGCTTTGTTTCCTTACCCAAAGAATTTTACCACCATACTGTTCATTATTGAATTAAAGTTTACTGACTTTGTAAATATTTTTGGCACATGCCAACACCACCTTTTCTTTCCTTTCTGTTCTACTTCTTCACAATGGATTTGATCCAGCTATGCTCACATTCCAATTCATGGAAAAACCCAACTTATCTTTAATTATGCCCACTAGCTCATAATATCTATAGCAACAGTTCTCAAACTGTGGGTCAGGACCCCAAAGTGGGTCGCGACCCCATTTTAGTGGGGTCGCCGTGGCTGGCATTAGACTTGCTGGGGCCCGAGGCTGAAGCTGAAGCCCAAGCCCCACCATCCAAGGCCGAATCCAAAGGGCTTCAGCCCTGGGTTGTGGGGCTCAGGTTACAGGCCTCCCCGGGACTGAAGCCCTTGGGCTTTGGCTTTGGCCCCTCCTTCCTGGGGAGGTTGGGCTTAGGCTTTGGCTTGTGCCCTCCCCCCCCCCACCAAGGGCGGTGAAGCTCAGGCGGGCTCAAGCTGTGGTCCCCCCTCCTGGGGTTGTGAGTAATTTTTATTGTCAGAAGGGGGTCACGGTGCAATGAAGTTTGAGAACCCCTGATCTATAGGAACATAAAAATAGCAACAGCAGTCCATCTAGTTCAGAATCTTTTTCAGCAGTGGCTAGTATCAGCTGCTCAGAGGAAGGTGCAAGAATGCAGTACTGGACAATGATGTAATAACCTGCCCAGAAAGGAAGTTTCTGCTTAGCCCCCAGTCAGTTAATAATTGGCTTAAGCCTTGAATCATGAGGATTTATATTCCTTCTTAAATTGTTATTGTTGTTAGTTGCTCCCTTTATCCATAGCTATCTATTATCTATTATCCTTTTTTTCAACCCTACTCAGTTCTTCACTTCAATGAAATCATCTGGCAAAGAGATACATAGGTTATACCCTGTGCAATAAAATAATTCCTCCTTTCCATTTTAAATGTGTATATAATTTTCTTATGCTGGTGCCCATCACCATAGTATCTGTGCAGTATGGCACAGTAATAATACTTGGCTCTTACATGTGGCTTTTCTTCCATATTTCTTCAAGGAAGATAAGATTCTCTACCTGCACTTACACATATAGAAAGAGAGGCAAAGAGACGTGAGGTGATTTGCCATGGGTTATAGAACAGGTGAGTGGCATAGCTAGGAACAAAATCCAGTGGTGAAATCCTGGCCTCATCTAAGTCAATAGGAGTTTTGACATTCACCTCAATGAGGTATTGACTCCTACTATCTCCATAAGTAACAGTTTTTCATTAATTCATCGTAATTTTTGTCTAATAATTGAGCACTGAAAAATCTGTCTTTATCATGAAATTCATATCCATTCACTAGTGCCTGTAGATCCGACTTTTTCATATGGAGCTATATTTTTATCTGTCTGTCAGCATGTCATCACAGTCTTTTACATTCAACCCCTACATTAACCTTTGGAGTGAACTGCATTTGTGGCCTTCTATAACAGCAGAGTTGGGGGGGGGGATTTAAAGAGGATGAAGAGAAACTAATGATTTCTTTGCATAGCTTCTTATTTCTTTCAGATAAGCAAGCTATGGCACAGAGAGGTAACAGGACTAATGGAGTTAGTCCTCACTAAGGAAGTTACAGAATATCTAGAAAAACTCAACTACAGTAAGTCAGTTGGAAGGCTAAACTGAAATATGAAATAGCTGAGTAGAGCAAAATAAAATCAGATGGCAATAGGATAACACTTTTTTGCAGTGCACCCATTAAAAACTTCTCTCACATTAAAGCTTCCTAAACTCCCACATATTGAATTGCCTTCAGATACTGTAGTCACACATCACCTGGTGAGCTAGCAAGGAATTGCAGTGTATCATTTAACATGTTTTTCACAATTTAGACATTCAGTCTGGAAAACTGTATGGACCAGAGGTGGCAGGGACCCATAGCTGAATCCAGACTCTGCTTACTGCCCTCAGCTAGTGCATCCGGTCTCCTGATTGGCTGAAGACTCCAGCAGGCACAGGCTTAAACCCTGCAGCAGCTCTGGTTCTCTGGCTGCTCAATAGCATTCCATGCCTGCAGCTGTTTTTTTCTGGTCCTGCTTCCTGTTCCTGCTCTCAGCAACCTTCTTGCTCCTAGCCTCTGCTCCAGACCTCCACTCCTGCTTCCTGCTCCTTGTCCTTGGTTCTTCTACTTGTTTCCTGCTTCTGGCTCCTGCCCTTGCTCTGGCTGATATTCTGGCTCTGATCCCTGACTACTGGCTCCCGGCTTGCTTCCTGGACTTAGTATTAGTATTCTGACCCTAGGCTCCAAATTTCTGGCTCTCAGCTCACTCCCTGGATTTGATAACTCGGCTTCTGATTTGGCCACTAGCCCTGGCTACGTCTGTTCCAACCATTAAGCCAGCCTGCTGCCCTGACCATTAGGCAAGACTACCCATGGCCCCATCACTGCAAGGGGAGCTACCTGTAAGTAAAGTCCACATTAAAGCCAACCTTGTAGCTATATTAGTGGACCATGGTATTAAGTACATGGTAGTAAGCTATGTTATTGGACCACAGTATTAAGTCAGGACAGAGAGGAGCTGTGCTATCGTTTGCCACTGTGAAATTTCTAAGGTGTAACTTGGTAGTTTTGTGAATGTATATGAGTGACCATTCCCATGTAAACACCTTACAGGTGTCAAGGGGAAAATAAAAAGAATAAAAGTTCATGATAATATAAAAGACATTTGGTTGAACATTCCAAATTTAAGAAGTAA
Organism: Terrapene triunguis; assembly: GCF_002925995.2. Lineage (NCBI taxonomy): Eukaryota > Metazoa > Chordata > Testudines > Emydidae > Terrapene > Terrapene triunguis. The sequence goes on from NW_020664436.1 coordinate 60,009,683, forward strand.
AATAGAGCAGGACTCTAGTTTTTCAGACACAATGGTGTTGCTTTCAGGGTCATCCTTTTCCATGGGTAACTGTTAAGATCTTTGGGTATAGTACAGAATGCTAGAGAACTGTACTTTAGCTAAGGTTCTCACTGCTCCAGGAAGCTATCCAAGCTCATTAGTGCCCCTTTGTGAAAAAATCGGTAGAATTCTGTACTTTTTCCAAGGAAAAGGTAACTCTGGGAGCCTTTCCAAAAACCATAGCCCAGCAATAGCAAACTTCTAAAAGGTCATATTGAGTACAGATGCTAATCTCTTCCTATATTTCCACTGTTTTTTAAATGAAATTCTTTCAGTGCAGTTCAGAGTCAGGTTATGTAATAGAACCCTACAGACACCTATATTTTCTTCTCTTTGGATTATCCATATTTTTTGCGGGGCTTGCTTACTTGATCTCGAGTTTGTTGTGAGCTATCATAAAGGCCTATTACAACAAATAAAATACTTATTACCCAACCAGTAATCTGAAGAATTGACTCATATTTATAGATAAAAAGTAAACAAATGGAAGAAATATGGAATCTAAAGAAATGGAAGAAGTAAAACTCTGTAGAAAATAATATTGTGACTGTGTATTCTGGCCCTTTAAGGCCAGGGTGAGAATTCTCAGGGCCCAAGCCACTCCATTTCAGAAGTTCTGTTGCAGATCAAGACCCAGGAAATGACAGAGGCAACTGCTGAGGGAACAGAAATGGTCCTGGTATGACAGATGGCAGTCGGGAAAACCCCTGGACTGCTACTTCCTTTATGGCCCAGAACTGGAGCTTTGAAGTATGGGCAGGAAAAGATTCCCCTTTCTCTCAGTCAGCCAGGACAAGTTCTGAGAAAGAAGACAGCATCTGAGAGACTGTGGAGGGAGCAGTAGATGTTGCTGGTTTCTTCTTGAGCCAGGGATGATGCACTCACTCTGTACTATGCCTCCAGATCCTAGAGGACTGTCTGGAACCAGTTTCCCACAGGGATGGCTAGGGAGGAAGGAATCCCAGAGAGGGGACATTTTTTGGTTTGTTTAGCTTTATTGCGAGGTTTTTTTTGTTTTTTTTGTTTGCTGGACTTTGCCACCAGCCCTGGGGAGGGGCCAAGTGGTCTGTTTGAAGGACCAATTGGATGGGCCTGCCTTGCTGCTGATGTCCTGCTACAGATAATTTTCTTATCAAAAGATAGTAAAGGACTTTGAAGCATCAGGACCATAGTTTGCAATCAGATTTGTGTGGACGGACTATTGTGCCCACAGGGGGTCTCAATGGAATAAACGGGGGCATTGTACCAGCAGACTTGTGTACTCACACAAAGCAAAGAACATGTTTCTTCTGTTTATCATTGATCTTCTCACCTAGAGTATATTCTGTGATAATTTAGCTTTGCCACTAATGAGTACAGTCATCCCAAACTTGTGTCCTTACAAACATTATACCATTGTGCTCTATCTTGTGCTACATTTCATTATTTGACTGCAAGGTTCTTGGTGGGGTGTATGGGGTGGCCAGGGAGGGGTAGTACCTCTGATGGGGGGACTTGTCGTACCCCTTCGGGGGTAGTCCGTCCACTTTGGTCCCCACTTGTCACTCAGCTCTCACTTGTGGCTCCAAGTAGCTGCAGCATGCGCAGCGGCCACACCCCGGGCAACGGCTTTGACAGGCCAGCAAACCAGGTGAGTGTAACTGATGGGATCCAAACCCTCAGTGAATTTGGGATATGCCTACCCCGCATGCGACGTCAGCTCCGGCGGATTGGGCAAAAGAGATCACTAAGATCCAACGGCCAAGAAGGCGGTTTTGCAACGCTTTGTGGAAAGTGAAGGGCTTGATGAGGCACGAAAGACGTCAAGGCCATCCACTGCAACCAAAGAAGTTACCAGTCGTGACGATTTTTCATACCATTGGTGTCTGGCTTCTAAGGTCAAGAGAGTGGGATTGCTCCCGTGCAATGGCTCTACCGCTTAAAAAGCTTTCACACACAGGTCCTGTGCAAATTATCAAACATTATCATCTTACCACTCAAGTCCTGCGGCGATGGGGGAGGAGCAAAGCAACAGGTGGAGGTTACCACTGGGAGTCGTAGTCCCAATCCTGCACGCAGGCGGTCTGTGGATAGGTGGTCGTCCAGCTCTGTACTTGGGGCAGCAGAGTTGCCCGGCAGCATCCCAGGCATCTGAGCAGCCCTCTTCAGGACAGCACTGCTCACCCTAGTAAGGGAGGGGCCTAGAAAAGGTGGCCTAAAAATTGCCTGCCCTACAACAATTGGCCAGCAAGCGGCGGCTGGCAGTTCAACCCAATCTGCAGCCGAAACCAAAAGAAAAATTTGAGAAAACGTATCATTGGTGTATGGAATGTTTGTCCCCTCATGGATCGAGAAGCTGTTGCAAGACCTGAGAGAAGGACAGCTCTCATTGCTCGAGAACTAGTCCGTTATAACATCGATATAGCGGCATTAAGTGAAACAAGATTGCCTGGGGAAGGTTTCTTGAGTGAACCAGGAGGTGGTTACATCTTCTTCTGGAAGGGTAAGACTGAGACAGAGGATAGAATACCTGGAGTTGGTCTGGCAATGAAAACCTTATTGATGCATCAACTCCCAGACCTTCCAGTGGGTATCAATGAAAGATTGCTGAAGCTGCGCTTCCCACTAAATGCCAAACCTCATGTCACCATCATCAGTGCATATGCACCCACTTTAACATGCTCTGACAACTCAAAGGAACAATTCTATGAAGATCTCGACAGACTGATCAAGGCCATACCTGTAACAGACAAACTACTCCTACTTGAACATTTCAATGCCCGAGTCAGGGCTGACAGTGAGAACTGGAAAGGAGTAATCGGGCCACATGGTATAGGCAAAATGAACAGTAATGGATTACTTCTTTTGAGTCTTTGTTCTGAAAATGACCTGACCATTACCAACACTCTGTTCCGACAAGCGGACAAATACAAAACGACGTGGATGCACCCTAGGTCCAAACAGTGGCATCTGATAGACTGCCATTGTTAGAAGGCGAGACATCCGAGACGTACTGATTACTAGAGTAATGCGAGGCGCAGAGTGCTGGACAGATCACAGATTAGTCAGGATGTCTCTTCAACTCTACATCGTTCCTTCTCGGCACAAACGCCCTAAGCATGTGCGACCTGCTTTCAATATAGCCAAACTGAAGGATGCTCAGTGTTTCAACAAATTCCAGAAGAGCCTTGATGACAAACTGACATCCCACGGACAACTGATCGGTACTGTAACCAAAAAGTGGGACCAGTTCAAGCAGATAGTGACTGACACAGCAATAACATCTCTTGGACCAAAGAAAAGAACACATCAGGATTGGTTTGATGAGAACCAAGAAGAAATATGCTCAGCACTGGAAGTAAAGAGAAAAGCCTTTATCGAATGGCAGAATGACCCCTCCTCAGTCTCTAAACGGGACCATTTCAAGTACCTTCAGAGCAAAACACAGAAAGATCTCCGTCAGATAGAAGACAACTGGTGGGAGAGCAAAGCCAAAGAAATTGAGCACTATGCTGAGACCCACAACTTAAAGATGTTCTTCAGTGCTATTAAGACTGTCTGTGGACCTTCTAAACCAAGGACCACCCCATTGCTCTCATTAGACAACACAACGCTGATTAAAGATAAAGAAGGCATCAATGAAAGATGGCGAGAACACTTTAGCAACCTTCTCAATAGACCATCTAGACCACCTGTATGCTGTCTTCATAGATCTGACAAAGGCGTTTGATACCGTCAACAGGGAAACCCTTTGGACCATTCTAACATGATTTGGCTGCCCAAGAAAATTTGCCCAGATTATACGCCTTTTTCATGACAGCATGATAGGCGAAGTATTGTCTGATGGAGCCACATCAGCCCCCTTTAACATCACCAACAGCGTGAAACAAGGATGTGTTCTCGCTTCTGTCCTATTTAACCTGTTCTTTGCATGTGTCCTTAACCATGCAATGAAAGCTATGGACCGAGGTGTATATACCTGAAATACCGGCACGATGGTTCACTTTTTGACCTCCGTTGCCTGAATGCAAAGACTAAGACAGTGCAGAAACTCCTTCTTGAGGCACTCTTTGCTGACGACTGCACCCTCATGGCTCAAAGTGAAAATGATCTTCAGCACATTGTCAACAAGTTTGCTGAGGCCTCGCAACTTTTCGGACTATCAGCCTCGGAAAGACAGAAGTTCTCCATCAACCTGCACCTGGATCAAATGCTTCTGTCCTGAGTATTTCCATTGATGGCACTCAGCTGAAAGTAGTGGAGAACTTTAAATACCTGGGTAGTGTCATATCCAGTGATGGATCACTGGATAATGAGATCAACACACGAATATCCAAAGCAAGCCAGGCACTTGGCTGTCAGTGTGTCAAAGTTTTAAATCACCACAACATCCAGATGTCATCAAAACTGCTTGTGTACAGAGCTGTTGTTCTTTCATCTCTTTTGTACGGGTGCGAAACATGGACACTATATAGGCATCACATCAAGCAGCTCGAAGCATTTCACGTGCGCTGCCTCCGCAACATCATGAAGATCCGCTGGCAAGACAAAGTGCCCAATCTCGAGGTCCTTGAGAGAGCCCAGATGACAAGCATCGAAATGATGATCATGAAGTCACAGCTACGTTGGACCGGTCATGTTAGCCGCATGGATGCCAACAGAATCCCCCACCAGCTTCTGTATGGTGAGCTCTCCCAGGGCATCTGGCATATAGGTCGTCCACGGAAACGTTACAAGGACACCATCAAAGCCAATCTGCAGTACAGCAGTATCAAACCTAGGGACCTTGAGGACGCCACCAGTGACAGAACACAGTGGCGAGCAACAGTCAGAAATACCTGCATCGCCTTTGAGGAAGACCGCTGCCGCGTCTACAAGAGGCACGCGAACGATGTCACAGAGTATCAGCAGCTCACAATCCACTGACCGTGAACTTCCCATGCACCATTCGCAGCAAAATGTGCACCTCTAGAATTGGCTTGTACAGTCATCAGAGGACACACCATGAGACCAACAATAGATGATCTGCACAGATTTGTCATCATTTGTCATCATCGGATCGATGGACTACCAAGAACTGCAAGGTTACACTCCACGCAATTACATTGAAGTCTAGCGTAAAAATGTGTAAATCTGTGTAGCTGTAATAGGAATGTGCTCCAGGGATTAGATCTTTTAAAACAGAGTCAGAGATTATTTCATTTATTTTGCCAAATCTTGATCTGTCCTTAAAGCAGTTCAGCACCTAACAGAGCTGACTTGTAGAGGCTATAATAATAAGCTGTATCGGAAACAGTGGAGCAAGCTTCATGGTTCACTCTGAATTTGGACAAAAGAAAGAGCAGCGAGAGGCAACAATGGAAAAATAGCTAACTGTAAGACAAACAAATTAAAAGTATACACTAAATAAAGTAATATAAATCAACTACAAATGTTCAGAACATTCAAAAGGAAAATAGATCTTGAAAGCACATTTTTCTCTTGTTTTGGTATTCAGAACATTTGTAGTTGATTTCTATTTATTTATTTTTATATGAGCTCTGCTTTTCTGTGGAAGCTTAATATCCCTGGGGTCCTTCAGAGGTGGGAGGTGGGGTTCATGAAGCTCCCACATATGTGCATACGGTGTGAGGAGGTTGAAAATGAACTGGATGCTGGGCTGCACCGCATGCTATTCAGTTGAAATGAGGGCATTGATTCACACCACAATGCCAGGCAAATAAGTCTGTTGAGTTCCGAAAACAGAAGCCAGCAATTCTTGAATCAGTGAATAGTTATTAAGTCAAAGAGGGTGTCAGTTTTTGAGATGTGCTTTGTTTATTAAAAAAAATGGAGAAAAAGATCTGACACCTATTTGAAGTTGCAGTGGATATTCCATTGCCAGACAGCCTGCAGTTCTGCAAGTTGATTTTTGATTAACTTTTTGAAGCAGTCACTGTAACGGTACATATGTTTATGTCTAAGAGTGTTGAAGGGCGGATACTGAAGAGAAGAGATATTGGGCCAAATCCTGCCCTGGTTTACACCTGAGGCAGCACCCCTGATAGCAGTCAGGTTGCATGGGGTATAAGGGCCCAATCCAATTCCCAGTGAGGTCAACGGAAAGACTCCCTTCCCATTGCCTTCATTGAGAGTTAGATCAGTCCTTAAATCAGGACAGAATCTGACCTAGTGTCAGCAGACAAGGGACGGCAACTTTGCACTCACATAAGGATTACCCTTTAGGTTTCTATAGCAGCTTCCCTTTTTTGATAACAGAGATTTCATTAATTAATTAGTCCACTTCTTCTGAAATAGATATTATTGGGGCTTATTTAACAACTGGGTAAACCAAAGCACAGAAAGGTTGTTAAGTGGCTTTATCAAGGAAGCACAATTAGTTAATGGCAGAACTGGGAATTCAGGGTCCAATTCTATGCTCTTCCTGAGCTCTGGTTGGCACAGGAATGGAAGATGGAGAGACAAGCAAAGATGTCTGAAGCCACTTCTGTGTTTCCCCTATTCTGAGTCTGGCTAGATACCCTCCTGCCCTTTTGGCATAAGTTAGAGCAGACACAACTGGAGGATGAGCCAGTTCCGCTGGACTCTCCTGCTACAAAGGGGGGATGTTAGCAGGAAACCCCAGAGTAGTGGGTCTTAAAACTAACATTCCAAGGAGATGCATGAGGCAGTTCACACCTCTGAGAGCTATTTTCAGGCTCTCTGCAGACTCAGGTAGACATCAGTACTGTTCAGGTCATGTTCTCAACCTTATCTCTGCAACTATGAGGTCTAGAAACCTACTTTTTTAAAAATTAAAGCTGGTATTCTGACCTAACACATTAATCTAGGAGCTGGGGCCCTAGGCATGGGTCCATTGTGACCATGTCTTAAACTAGTCTTCGGTATATTGCCCAGGAGTCAGTTCCACTAACCTTATGGCCTCTTTACACCACTGTAGACATATAAAGGAACTGCAGTGTAATGCAGAATTGGACCCAAAGAATATTGCTCTAACGAAAAGATAACACAGCCTGTAAAATCTATCAACTCTGACTTGAAATATTTACATGGGAGGGGATGCCAAAGGACTGAATGGATTTTCAGGATTCAATAAGCAATGTGGAAATGAGGCAGAGCAGTATTCAGATTCCTCTATTCAAGAAAATAGATTTTAGTAATTGCTCTGACAAGCAACGAATCTTTCTCCTGAGTATTTCTGAGGAAAAGGAAATCTGCAGAGCTGGAAGGCAAACTGAAGTCAGGGAATGTGATATTTGTCCTGAGGTTACTTCAGTTTCAAAAATGAGATTAAAGGGGAAAAATCATGGATTGCAAATGTGTGTCTAGTATGCCTATAGTCCTTGGAATGAGGATTATTATCTGACACTTCACAAAACTCATAAACGGACAATATTTGGCGATCCTCTTTATCTATCAGATACAGACCCGGCAAGGAATGAATTCTTGTGCCAGCTTCTTGCTTCATAAGCCCCAGCAACAAAAGGTTGTTCAGTTTTGAGTGCAAGTTGCGTGACTTCGATCAAAACTGCCCGTGTGTTGAGAGTTTGCTGAAGTGTGCTCAAAGACATGTTGGCACGTCAAGCTGCTAAATGAGAAATGCGTTTTATTGCCATACTGTAGGGGAGCCTCGGAGAAGAGCAGTCAATCTCAATTAACGTGAAAAGAGTCTGGCCCTTTGCGCGTTTAAAAGGGTTTGCTTTCTGCCATCAAAGTGCTCCCCAGCTGGATGTTGTTAATAAATAATGGTCTGGTTTCACTTACTATATTGGGACCAAAATATTCACTCTTTTATGGATATGGAGACAAAGCAGAAAGCAGGAAGGGTTGAGTTTCCAATCTTTGGTATTACAAGTCATTTAATAAAATCTAATGATAATAAAGATAAGTGCTATGGTCAGACAGAAAAGGTCAAAGTCTGATAGCTGCTGTTTATAGTTTAGGGGTCCCTGGGTTTAAATCATGAAAAATGTCCTTCAAAGTTTTATGGTGCCCAGCAAATGCCCAAATTGCCACTTCCAGCCTATCCTCATTGCAATTTGCTTGGCATTTCTTTTTGCTATAAAATATTTCTTGGAATAATGAAGTGATCTGTTAATGCTTTTTCAGGAACCAATCAAAAATAATCTATTACATTTTTTATTGCATTGTATTTTATTTAATTGCAGGCTAAGTATTGTAGCATATCAAATCATTTCCCTCATTTGTAGTAAAAATAAATTAGAAAAATGTAATTGTGGCAATTAACATTAATCCACTCAATAAAACATTTTTGCCTGTTGAATACAGTAAAAATTCCCACTCAATTTAATATTTTTATTTTATGGCTGAATTGTCTTTAGAATATGAAAAGCTATATTCATTAGGGCTGGGATTTTCAAAGGTCTCCATTGAAGTTAGGTGCCCAAATACCTTGAATTTCAGTCAGATGTAGGTGTCTAATTCCCTTTGGCTCCTTTGAAAATACCAGTTGGATGAATATATTCATGGAATATGTAAGATAAACCATTGCGGCCACAATAACATTGGTAGAAATGAAAGGAGAATTTGACCCAGTGTCTATAAGCACTTCACAACACTGCTGTTTTAGCAAATAATTACATACTCAAATGTCAAATGCTAATTTCTGTCTGCTCTCAGCTTTCAAGAGTTTAGAATATAGAACAACTCTGAACTTGATTAGCATTTCCCAAGGTGGTGTTCTGAAACATTAGTTTTCCCACCCAGTATTTTATGACTATCTTCTTGTGTGGCCATCTTTCTTTGCACCTATATACAGTGTGCTGTAAGACTTGTACTGAAAGCATGCTTACGCATCCTATACGAAAAATAATCCACATGAATCTGCTGATTCAGATCAGAAAACTGAGCGATTTTTATTTCAGCCCAAAGTAAATTTAAACCAGACCTAACCCTTGAACATACTGCATACAGATACCTTTCTATTTGTGACCAAAACTATGAGCAGGTGAAAGACTCATGGACTAAAGCCCCATTTCAGCAAGTTGCTTAAGCACGTGCCTAACTTTAAGTACCTGAGCATTACTATTGACCCGTCTCGTGTATTTAAAGCTAATGTTGTGACACGATTTTTTAAAAAAGGAAATGGGATAACCCGGAGAACTATAGGCCAATTGGCATGACATTGATCCTTGGCAAAACAGTGGAAATGCTGATAGGGGACACAATCTGTAAAGAATTAAAAGATGGCAATATAATTAGTCAGTCAACATGGTTTTACAAAAAAATGGGTCTTGTCAAAATACATACACATTTTAAGTAATGAGATTACAAGTTTGGTTGATAAACATAGCTAGGTGTGTTGAACTAATATACTTAGACTTCTGTAAGGGATATGACTTAGTGCTGGATGACATTTTGACAAAAAAATAGCTTTTATACAAAATTAACAAGGCCCACGATAAATGTATTAAAATGTAGTTAACTGCTAGATCTCAAAAAATAATTGCGAATGGGGAATCACCATTCTGTCAGGGTTTTCCTAAAGGGGGCCTACTGGCAACTCTTCTCAGCCCAATACTATTCAACATCTTTATCAAAGTAAAATCATGGTAAAATTTACAAATGACACAAAAGTTGCTGGAATGGTAAATAATGGTGGGGACAGGTCAAATGTACAGAGTGATCTTGCTCACTTGATAAGATGGGCTAATTTGAACAAAATACATTTTAACACCACCAAATGCAAGGAACATCTAGAAACAAAGAATGTAAGTCACACACGTACAAGATGTTATCTTACAAGACAGGATCCTGGAATTCAGTGACACTGAAAATGACTTAGGCAGTTACTGTAGGTAACAGGAGAGCCCAGGGTGTTGCTGTAGCTAATAAGTGGAACATGATGCTTGGATTTATTAGCAAGGGAATATCAAATAGAAGTAGGGCGGTAGTATGACCTCTGTGTATGGCATTACTGAGACCATTACAGCTGTACTGTGTCTAGTTCTGGTGTTCACATTTCAAAAAGGATGTTGAAAAACTGGAAAGGATTCAGCAAAGATTTCCAAGAATGATTTGAAGTCTGGAAATAGACTTAAGAAGTTCAATCTATTTGGTTTTTCCAAGAGAAAATTAAGAAGGGACTTGATTACAGTCTACAACTACCTACCTGGGAAGAGATTTCTGATGACAGACATCTTTTCAATTTAGCAGAAAAAAGCATGAGTCCCAGTGGTTGGATGCTGACAAATTCTGACTAGAAATAAGACACACATTTCTATGATAGCTAATCACTGGAATAACTTCCCTAGGGATGTGGGAGATTCTCTAGCACTTGAAATCAAGATTGGATATCTCAAACAGAATTTACAAGCTTGATGCAGAGATTACTGGGCAAGGTTCTATGGCCTGTAGGAGGTTAGACTACATCAGGGGTCGGCAACGTTTGGCACGCGGCTCGCCAGGGTAAGCACCCTGGCGGGCCAGGCCAGTTTTATTTACCTGCTGACACGGCAGGTTCGGCCGATCGCGGCCCCCACTGGCCGCAGTTCGCTGTCCCAGGCCAATGGGGGTGGCGAGAAGCGGCGTGGACGAGCGATGTGCTTACCCTGACTGCTTACCCTGGCGAGCCGCATGCCAAACGTTGCCGACCCCTGGTCTAGGGAATATTCGTAGACAAATAAATTCTGTATAATACAGAATTTACACAAACAGTTTGTCACTTTGCCCAATGTTATGTAATGTGAAAGATCTTATCATAATAAATTATCTGAACAAGAGGGTGGAGCTATTGTTGTCATTAGAAATCTAATTACACATTTCCTGTGTTTTGTAGGCTTAAATCTCAAATTTAATATGTTTACAAGAGTATCACTATATGATGTACTCATTTTCATATATGGGAATAAGTCTAGTAATGCCATTTAAAGAAATACCAATTGATCTGGTTTTAAAAAGTTATGGTTTTCAATAAAAAGGTGATTTATGCAGTGGAAATGAATGCTTACATAGCTTTGCTATTACTGTACATGTAAAATGCACATGGATATGAGGTGCTTTGCAGTAATTTATTTGTCTGGAAGAAAATGTTATTGTTTAGTCAGCTAGGACTGTTTGATAAACAAGTATGTGTTTTCCATTGTAATGGAAAAGGAATGAATTCCTCATTCTGGAAGGGAATATTTGCCTATTCAATACAATAAAAATTCCTTTCCTGTGTGTAAAACATATTTCTGCCCTTACAAAAGGCACAGGCCACACTTTCTGGTTGATTTTGGTGATAGTCTTTCAGTTTTTATAAAAGTGCATTGGTTTCACTGAACATTTGTTTTGGATATATACAAATGGAAGAAACAAAAAATAATAATTTCTCTTAAATTGCAAACCCGAATTGTTGCATTCTTGTAGCATTGCCACCCTCACTGTAGCTGCAAGCAAACAGTCTGCCTTTCCATAGCTTTTCTTTGTCGCATTTTTTTACTTTGCCACAAAAATTTGGCATTTAAGATCAGCTCAGAAGTTTTTCCCCCCCAAAAAAGAAAGGTTTAAACTATTGTTTGACGTTAGAAGCACAAGAAACACTAATCAAAAGTTGTTACCATTGCATGGTGGCTTAGTGTGAAATGCATTGATGGCTTCATTAAAGTTGCTGGAAGACAAAAGTTTACATCACAATAACATCAACCACAAACCCTCTCAATGGGCACTGACTGGCACCTCTGTTGGCAATCTCAGAAGGCACTGAAAGAGTCTGGAGACTGAATTCATGAAGAAACTCTTGCCATGAAGAGCGGTTCTCAAGGTACACAGATTAGGCAGGATGGTGAACCTTGCACTGCCACTGCATATGCTGTGTCTGTACTGTGTTTAAACAAAGGACTTCAGTTTCAAATGCCTTCAGCCTGGCTCCTTTCACAAAGACTAAGTTCAATTTTGAAAATGACAATCAAAAATGTAATTATTAATTTTATTTTAATCTTCCCTCCAGAATGATTTTGGGTTTGCCATACTCATATTCAGTACAGCTGGGTGAATACTGCAAAACATTCACAAGAAATTACCGGGATTTTTTTTGTTATTAATTTGCTCCAGCTTCTTCACAGCCATTTTGTGTTTCTGCCTGTGAATATTCTAGGAAACAAGTGTACTAGGAAGAATATGTATTCACTGACATTGTGAGTTTTAAGCAAATATTTCAGGATGTTCAGGGAAGGTGAATTCTGAATTCATAACCACAAGTATTTACATCGGAAACCTGATCCTAAGAATTATATTAATTAATGAACAGAAACAGAATCAAGTGATCTATGTGTCCAGTCTGAATAGCACACATTTTGAGTTGGGCATGTTGAATAGTCACCACAATGCTTATAGTTCAACCATCCATTGGCTGAGATGTACATAAAACCTCTCCAGAAAAATTAATTCCTGGAAGTTGTGACCAATTTGAACATACAATGGGCAGAATGTGAAGAATAGATGGCTTGTTGTGAATAGATTTCTCATCTTTAATATTCAGTGAAACACACAAATGTGTGCAGGACACCCATATTTCTTTTGCTAGATCTTAGATCACACAATCCCTTTTTATTGATAACAGGATTGGATGAAAAAGGTGTTTCACTGACAGTCTGTGTATTCATTTAGCTGATAAACTTAGCGCAACCTAGACCAGGAGTTACCAACTTTTCCATAGTGTGGATTACAGTTTAAGAGAATGTCTTGTGCATCACCTTCCTTTGTATTTGTGATTGTATAAATATCGCTGTCGCAATTGTTTGCATAGAAAAGTTATATTAGGAAAGACTATGTGCATCTTGCATTGTGTTTTTAATTAAATTGAACAGGCGGAAGCACGGAAGAGAGCCAAAGCCATGGGCCTTAAGCAACTGCCATTGAAGTCATTGGGAGATAGATCTGGCCCTGTCTGACTTGCCAGCTCCCCACAGACCATGAGAAATTGCTCCAAGGACCTCCAGTTTTCCACAGGCCAGAGTTTGGGAGCCTTTGACTTAGGGATTCTTGTCACATCATAGGATTGGTAAGAATTCATCTGGGTTAGATATGAAGATCCTTATGGTTACTATAGATCTGTGTACTCTTACTTAGTGGCCTCTGAAACAAAATATGGCTAATTAATTGCTAGTTAGGTCCAGATCTGTCCTCAGAGTTATACAGGTATAACTGAGAGCAGAATCTGAACCCTTGAACACTATTTTTTTTTGTCCGCTTTTCTCTGGAGCTGATCACAGCAGTATCTGAGAGTCTCACTAATAATCAATTTATCCTCACAAGATCCCAGAGAGCTAGTGAAGTAGTAGTATTCACAATTTATAGATGGGAAACTGAGACACAGAGAGGTTAAGTGGCTGTCCAAGGTGTGAAAGGGATTCTGTGGCAGGTTATGGAATAGAACCAAATCTGATACCCAGCCCACTGCTTCAACCGCAAAACCTCTCAACAATAGTGTATTGCGTTTCTCTCAATTATAATTCCAAACTTAAGTAGGTTGACTAAAGACACTGATTTTTGTTCAGGTTCATAGATATCTTCTCAGCTCAGGACATACTTGTGCATATCCACTTACACCTGTTCTTAACATCCACGCTTATTAAACCAATATACACAGCATCACCTGAGGATCAATATATTTCACCAGCCAGATTTCTTTTATGGAAAGTAATGGAATTGTAATGCAGCCCACAAACAGGTCTTAATTCAAACGAGTACCTTTTCATACAACTCAGCACATAAGAACTCAGCCCATTTTAAACAAGCAGATTTGTATTTGAGCAGGGCAAAATGAGAAGAGTTATAAATCCTTCAGCATGCCGTATGATGTTGTATATTTGTACCTCGATGATCCTTTCCTTAGTAGGCTTCTCTGTCAGTTCTAAGCCAAGGGATTTAAGATAATAGTGAGCAAATGAGTTGGAAAGGTCACCGGTACTAAATTTGGACACTGTAACCAATCCATATCTAGTTAATATAACAAGATTACAAAATGCTGGACTGCCTGGTTCCTTTTCTGTTGGAAGCTTGTTGTTTGGCTTGGTATCTCTTTTTAAAACAAAATCTCCTTGGCGGGTTGTTCCTCCAGGCCATCTAATCCATTTTTGCTGGATAAGAATGGTCACTGGACAGCCTCCTGGGCTTTTCCTGTTTTCTAGAAAAAAATGAAGCCATTCATAGATAGCCTTAATATTTCCCTTCCCTGTTTAAAGACAAGTCAGGAATATTGGCCACAATCCTGGGCCTGGCTCTTTAACAAAAAACATTGTTTTTTTTTCTCCTAGTATTTTCAGATTTGGAGCATGCAAATTATATGAATAATCAGTTCTACATTTTCCAGCAACAGGATAATACTGCCATCCCAGGCCTACGGTCTCCGGGTTCTTTGGTTTAATCATGAGAAGAAACCTTTGTAGAAGGGAACAATATTTTGAGAGTCTTTTCAAGGCCTCAAGATATACCGTCAAGTCAAGCTATCCTATAGACCAAATGTAAGTTCGGAAAAGTAATATATGACACAGACTGTCATTATTAATACTACGGAACAACTGAAAATGCTCAGAAAGTTCCAGGGATGTTACACAAACAAATAACTAGTAAACACCTGTCTGTTACTTTAACCCAATGGCATTAAAGTGACCTGACTCTTTCTGATTGGACCTCCTGACACGCCCACAGCTCCGCCTCCTTACAACTGGCTGACAGGCAATTTCTGATATCCATATGGACCATTTTGGGCTTGAAGAAATATATATTTAAAGAAGGAAAAAAGTGCCTTGACTGGAGTAAAAGTATGGAGTAAAATCTAAGGGTCTCTACTCATGCAAGTGAGTAAGATTTAGTTACACAAGGGCCAAATTCTCCCTTGTATGGAGGCACAACAAAAACCCTGTGCCCCACTTAAACCCCACACTCAAATCCAAAGGGCCTAATTCACCATATTCTTGCATCTTAGGCGGGTCTGGATCAATGCATAGGAAAACTAGGCATGTGCTGTGGTTCCAAACTGAGTGGTGCTGCAACCCCATGCAACAGGTTGCAATGCAACTCACTGAAATTTGGCCCTGCTGCCCCTCTGTCATGGCTGGGCCAAACTGAGTGGGCAGTGGGGTGGGGAGTGCTGCTCCTCCTTGTTGATGTTGCAGGGCTAACTCCTATGCCTGGGCTCCCCTAGGGGCCTGCCTGGCTTCAGCCCACTTCCATAAGTCCACGTCCCCTCAGCTCTGCCCACAGAACTTGCTCAGTGACAGTCTCTACACCTGCTACATGTATGGGGAGCTTCAGTAAGTACCTGCATGGGGTAACTGGTCCGGAGAGGGTCAACAGACAAAGTGGGGTTAATAGGGCAGTGTCCGTGCAGCAGGAGACAGTCATTCCCTGGCCAGGAAAGGAGAGGGTTAGGTAAGCAACATCTGTGTGGCAGAAGCCCATGCAGGGAGCTGGATATGCTTGGGTTAATAGATCACTAGTGCAGTTGGTCAGGACAGGGTTACTATAAATGCACCTATACCTTGGGAGTTTAGCTGGCCAGTAGAGGGGCCCAGTGATGGGTTAATCCAGCCTTGACCTTAGCTAGCCATTTATGCTAGTGCAAAGTGAGTGTAAACTTCTATCAAATCAGAATGGCAGTGTTTTAAACCTGCCGTGCACAATTATAAATGGTTACACAATGGAAAGTTGGGTCCATTGGACGTAAGTGGTGCATAGGCCTTATGCTGGCTATCAGCACTGAGGTAAATTTTATCCATGATTGTGGGACCAGGATGAAAACTTTGCAGGATAAAAGCACTAGAGAGAGCCAAATTCTGTTTTACTTAGAATCATAGAACCATAGGTTAGAAGGGACCACAAGGGTCATCTAGTTTAACCCCTTGCCAAAACACAGGATTTGTGGTGTCTAAACCATGCAAGACAGATGGCTATCCAGTCTCTTTTTGAAAACCTTCAGTGAAGGCGCTTCCACAACCTCCCTAGGCAGTCTGTTCCATGGTTCTACTGTTCTTACAGTCAGGAAGTTTTTCCTGAGGTTTAATGTAAATCTGCTGTGCTGTAATTTGAACCCATTGCCTCTTGTCCTGCCCTCTGGGGCAAGAGAGAACAACTTTCCCCATCTTTTCTATGGCAGCCTTTCAAGTATTTGAAGACCGCTATCATGTCCCCCTTAATTGCCTCTTTTCCAAACTAAGCATTCCCAGTTCCTTCAGCCTTTGCTCATAGGACTGGCATTCTACCCCTTTGATCTTCTTTGTCGCTCATCTCTGGATCCTTTCCAGTTTCTCCACATCCTTTCTACACACTGGTGACCAAAATTGAACACAGTGCTCAAGCTGAGGCCCAACTAGTGCCGATTAGAGTGGTACTATCACCTCCCATGACTTGCGTGCTAGGCCTCTGTTAATGCAACCTAAAATTGCATTTGCTCTTTTAGCAACAGCATCACATTGCTGATTTGTGTGGAGGTTGCGATCCACAACAACTCCTAGATTGTTTTGAGCAGTACTGCTGCCAAGCCAGTTATCCCCTACTCTGTATTTGTTCATTTGGTTTTTCTTCCCTTACATTTGTCTTTGTTGAATTTCATTTTGTTGTCCCTAGCCCAGTTCTCCAATTTATCAAGATCCCTTTGAATGTTAGCTCTATCCTCCAAAGTGTTGGCAAGCCCCCCAGCTTTGTGTCATCTGTAAATTTGATCAGTATGCTCTCCATTCCTACATCCAGGTCATTAATAAAGATGTTAAACAACACCAGTCCCAGAACAGATCCCTGTGGAACCCCACTTGAGACTTCCTTCCAATCTGACATCCATTTAATAGTAGTTCCGCCAAGCCCACATTTCTCCAGTTTACCTATCAGAATGTCATGTGGGACGGTGTCAAAACTAAGCCTTGCTGAAGTGCAGGTATATTATGTCCACTGCATTCCCCCTATCCACCAAACCAGTTGCCCTATCAAAGAAGGAAATCAAGCTGGTTTGGCATGATTTGTTCTTAGTAAATCCACCCTTCATCCTCCAGGTATCACAAATTGAATGTTTTCTACATTGATCTAGTAGCTTCCCACATATTAAAGTCAGGTTAGGGGGGTGTTTTTGCAAGGCAGGGGTGGTTTGGATCTGGATTCTATTTTATCTGACTGAATAATGTTTGTGTGTCTTTGTTGGGTGGTAAGGTAAAGGTGTTCTTTTTTGGCCTACCTTGAATTCTATTGCATAAAACAGGAATACATGTTGAGGAATTGCTTTTCCCTGCTGTACCTATGTACCCTGTTGCTTCCCCAAAGGCTAATTTCATATACAAATTGGGATTTTCAAAAGCAGTCAGTGATGGCCTAACTCTTCTCAAACAAGTCAATGACAATGAGAGTATTACTATTGAGAGAGACAAGGTAGGTGAGGTAATATCTTGTAATGGACCAACTCAGCCCATGGATTTTAGTATCCAACAGAGTTATAAATTTAAATGTCCAGTCCTCATTCCCAAAGGAAACTGCACAACAGCTTAAAAAGATGAGCCTGGGAGCTTAAATTCATAAATCTGTGTAACACTAAAAGCCATGATAGCTCAGTGGTTTGAGCATTGGCCTGCTAAACCCAGGGTTGTGAGTTCAATCTTTGAGGGGGCTACTTAGGGGTCTGGGGCAAAATCAGTACTTGGTCCTGCTAGTGAAGGCAGGGGGCTGGACTCAATGACCTTTTGGGGTCCCTTCCAGCTCTATGAGATAGATATATCTCCATATATATTATTTATTATTATAACTTAACAGAGACACTGGTTCTGTGGGTCAATTACAACAATCTGTAATGCATCCTACTGTCTGCTAACACTTAATTACCAGCTTTATTTTAAGTGGTTGCCTACACCATGTGTGGTCCCTTTATGCTAAACAATCTATTCCACCTTGTATTTAGCTCAGACACTCTGGTTACCTTCTGCAGACCTAAGGAAGAGCTCCGTGAAGCTCAAAAGCTTGTCCCTTCCTCCAACAAAAGTTAGTCCACTAAAAGATATGACCTCATCTACTTTGTCTCGCTCATCACCTGGGACCAACATGGCTACAACAGCACTACAAACAGTACTACAATTGACTTCTTATGTAGTAAGCACACTTTACATGCTTTGGATACTGGTATGTTCTGTAATATCACAGATTACCACATGGATCTCAAATGAATACACTGGCTCTTAAACAGTCCAAAGGTTGGACAAATCCTGTAGGTCAGAACTGAGTGTCAGTTAGAGAGAGTGGACTGTGATATGATATAGCTCCAGTCACCTTACCATGAACAACAACAGCTGGCACTGCTCTCCAGTATACTCTGGGTGAAATCCTGTGCCCACTGAAGTCAATGGGAGTTGTGCTGTTGAGTTCAGGGGAGCCAAGATTTCACCTTGTTTGAGTGCCAAATCCAAAGATGGAGACTTGATGAATAGTGTTCACATTTAATTATCCTCAGCACAAATTCTATTTAATGCCCTTCTACTGTTTCACCCCCAGTGGATCTTTCCACTCCGCATGCTGTTTACCTCTGATTCTGAATTTCTAACATTCCACTGAATATTTTTATTTATTTATAATCCACTCTGTCATTTACCAGCAAGGAATTTCTTTTGTGGTCATAATTAAACACAAAAGGTATAAACAATATATGCAGGATCCATGAGAAATTTTGAAGAGTCCTTTTTTCTTCTGTTTCTAAGCCATCTGATAATCATTTAAATTGAGGAGACCACCCAACGTGATGGGAGCCAAACTTCTAGAAAGTAGAATTGCTTGTACAGCAGTTCTAGAGTCTAAAATTCATACTGCAGGTGGAAGGGATATAGCTCAATTAAACTGGATCTGTGACCTTTGTCATTCGGGGAACAGTCAGGTTTTTCAAACAGTACCAATTAAAAAAGAAACAGAGAACACCTGATACCTTTCCCCCCTACCATATAGTCTGTCCTATAGAGCTGTAAATATGGAAGAGGATAAATTAAGAAGGGCAACTGCTTTCTTCTGAATATGTTCTTTCATTCATAGCAAACTGTCAGAATTCATTGTAGAAATCCTTCCCTATGTGGAAGTCATTTTGGGGGCGTCTCACAATAGGATACTGGGCTGTTCAGAGTTCAAGGGTACTCGCAGAAATCCAGTCCAGGGAAATAGTAAGCAATTTTTACCATTGGATGGCTTATGGTGACTTACATTAAAAGATTTAATTGTTTCTGGTGGTTCTTAAAGAATAAATAACGATACCGTAAATTCATATGTGCTTGCTGAGCCACCATGGTGGGCATTAATTGTCACCTGTGTCACAAGTGAGGCTAGGAATGAATAGAGAAAAACATGTGTTAAGTCTCTCACCTCTTATGGAAATTCCTCCAGGCAAGGTCTGATGCACATTATGCAGTGTTTGGGGAAGTTTGTGCAGCTGTTGCCCACTTCATACCTACTCTGTTGAGTAGACTAGAGCTGATTTATTATTTTTGTATTAATTTATTCATTCTCCAGGGCTTGTAAGTACCTTTTGCCAGCACTAATTCATACCCACAATAACAAACGCTACAGTGAAAAATACAGTTACGTATAATGTAAGCTTTTTTCACTGCCGTAAGACATAAGTACTGACTCAGGGCACCACTGCTCTCAGCTGGTTTTGAAAGTGACCTATAGGTAACAAGCTATATAATCCTAATACCAATCCCCTAAACCATCCAGGCTGCTTTGCTTTATGGGTTTAATATGAGCACAAGTGAAGACTTCTCAGGGAAGATTTATTGAACTTCATATCCTGTTGTATTGAAGAAATCTGTTCAAATTAATTGCAGGTAGAAATATTTGTAATCATTTCAGTGCATTACATAAAGGTGGCATATTCTGAGGAAGATAAGCAAAAGCAGATTTTAAAAAGTAATAAAATGTCCTCAAATGCTCATTATACGTATTTTTATTAGTCACCTCAACTGAAAATGAACTTCCAGAGAAAAAATTTCTATGAAAGATTAAAACTAGAAAATATGGGAAGCACCTTGTCTGTATATCTGTGAGTGAGGAGAACCTTTCCTAGGGACAGTCTCTAAACTACTATATTCTCTTCCTACACACCCCATTTGTTGTAATTGGCTGAAGCCTGATCTCCTTACATAGGTTTTACCACAAACTCCTATTGACTTCAGTGGGAGTTTGCCTCAGTGAGGACCTCAGGATTGGAAGCATTCATAATAACTTGCATTTTTATATATATATGACCCAGAAGGATTCCAAAGCATTTAACAAGCTGCATATCTGGATATCACCCATAGCCATCTCTGGAATGGAGTATGGCAGTCTTTCTGCATCAGCAGGACCAAACAATTGTTTTTAGAAGGATATGTGAAGGATAATGTCTTCATTTGAAACTACAAGGGCAATTTAGTTAAGCAGAATGAAACAAACTGTTAGAATAATTTGATTAGGAGTTAACATCCCTGCTCTTTCCAAAAGACTTCAGGATAGGCAGTAAACTATTATTCATGTCTGAATAGGGAGTAATAATTATTTGTTATTCATTATTATCCTATTTTGAAAGTTTCAGCTACCCAATCAGGACACAGAAACAATGCCATATGACGCACATGCCACAGACAGCAAATAGAAAATAGCTAAAGTGACCCGTCACTAACAATCCACAGGCTAAGAATTTTTGACCGGTATGTTTGGCAAATACTTATGAGAATTGATTACACATGAAGACATCAGGCTAGGTTTGATTCACCACCAACGGCAATAAAAAAGGACTGAATTGTACAGTTTATTTGCTTCCACCACCTATTGGCTCAAAGAGTGAAATTCTTCTCTGTGTAGAGGGTTAGCTCAAAATCTATGCATGACTTACATCCTACATAAACCTCCCCCTGAATTTCATCGATTGTTTTCTGAATGCCTTCTAGTAGTGGTTTTAATGATAGTGTTACTTATTATAGGAAATGTCTTTTGGTCTATACGACGCAGAATTCGTAACAGAAATGAGGGTATATTTAGAGTGACAAATAAAAGTATAGTGGAGTGTTAGTAGCACACTTTAAGGTCTATGTCTTTCCTTAAAAAATAATAAAATCCCATGAATACAATATACCACAGACAAATTTGCTCTTTTGAATGTTTACATATTAGAAGCAAAGCAAAGCAGTTTACCACATTTTCTCTTTCTCGGATACAAATGAGAGTTACCGTATTTGAAAACATATGTTATAAAGTAGGAATGGAATTAGAAACTATCTTTGACAGGTTGGTGATTCTGGCCTCCGCTTAGGAGGAAAACTTTAAATAGATATGGAGGAGGGGGAGGAGGGAAAAGGTAATTTTAGAAATACTGTATATTTAAGCTTCAGTTAAAACTCTCTGCAAGCCCAAGAGGATGTTTGGAGTTAGGTTTTAAAAACAGTGGGATTTAGTGCAACAGGTTTGGCAAATGAATCAGTGCAGTTCATACAGCTGATGAATTGATGTAGACCCGGCTGACTAACATGTACCATGTGTTTGCTTTGGCAACAAATGTGGAAAAATCATTTGGAGAAAAATTGTATTATTCAACAGATCAACAGATTTCTTTTTTGTTTTGTGTGCTTTTTCCCCCTCTCTTTAATTGAAATCACAAAGGTAGGGTTCACAGAGCCCTTCCCCTGATTATTACCATATTCATCCTGTTACAGAAAGTAAAGATGCCAGCATATGATTTTACATGCTTTCGCCTCTCTGATAATAGTATCTCTCAACCACTAAAATCTCTCTCTCTCTCTCTCTCTCTCTCACACACACACACATACACACACACACACACACACACACACACACAAATAGAATAGACAACGTTTGAAAGTTCATGTTGGCTAGATGCTAGTAATACTGAGCTTTAAACAATCTAATTATCAAAATCACTAATGCAATCAATGCATTCGTTGTAAAGCTAGTTTATTAAATAATAAGATGTAGTGACTTCCATTAAATTATGAACAAACTTTGCAATCCTTTGTTGCAGGGAGTAAAGACAATGCCAGAAGTGTTGTGTATTTTTCTTTTAAGTCCTAGATCTACAGATTTTGCTGTGCTCAACCATGAAAGCTTGGCCTCTCCTTGTCTGGAAGAATGAAAAGGGAAAATTAAACCTTAGCTAACAGACATTTGCAAGGTTACCTTGTCATTTTATGCCTTGGAAACCACTTTGCACACTAAAAATCCAGGCATCCATGTGCTGACCTAAACAGCTTTCTTGATAAACTTCCTAGGGGTTATCAGAACTTTACTCCCACTTTACAGAGTTGCAAATTGTATCTCAAAGTACCACTGTCAGCTTAGAGTGTGGAAGTGCTGAAAGGCAAGAAAAGTCAATGGCCTCCAAGTTTTAACTTCCTCCCTACTACGTTCTTTCTTTCTCTCTCTCACTCATTCACTCTTTTGCTCTGGATCCCTGAGTTTTTTCCTTTTAGATTTAAAAATCTCATATTTTTCTCCCTTTTGTGTGTTTTCTATTCACCATCAGTCTTATATATATCATTCTATATTTCACTCTAAATGAGTTGAGTGAAAGGTATCATAAGAATGGCCATACTGGGTAAGACCAAAGGTCCATCTAGCCCAGTATCCTGTCTTCTGACAGTGGCCAAGGCCAGGTGCCTCAGAGGGACAGAACAGGTGATCATCAAGTGATCCTTCCCCCTGTCGCCCATTCCCAGCTTCTGGCAAACAGAGGCTAGGGAGACCCTCCCTGCCCATCCTGGCTAATACCCATTGATGGACCTATCCTCCATGAACTTATCTAGTTGTTTTTTTAACTCTGTTATAGTCTTGGACTTCACAACATCCTCTAGCAAAGAGTTCCGCAGCTTGACTGTGCGTTGTGTGAAGAAATACTTCCTTTTGTTTGTTTTCAAATCAAGAACCCTTTAAATCTAAAATCTCTGTTTATCCACAGATCTGGTATGGCAGTGGTATGAGGGTTTCTTGACACTGTCTCAATCCTTTTTTGACATCACCATGTCTAGATACCTGTGACACAGAGACCTCTTGGCAAAGTGTTACCTGTTCTTTGCAAACAACTCTTGTCTCAGACCTGACAAACTCACTACACCAAATGTGTGTCTTACAGGGTATTTATCCATAAAAGGAACATGTAAGGTATCTACAGAAAGCTTGTGACTTATCAAGACTCATATCCTTTGTGAGATGTGAGTACAGGTAATAGTTAAGGAATTATGTAACTATTATGAAAGTATGTTTTATGGTCTTTTATGTAAAAGTTGGTCACCCTGGTATAATATGCCTTGGTGATGGCCCTTTCAAGTAGGAGGGAGTTGTCATCCCACCCTGGTTAGCCAGTGAAGTAATGCATGGCTCGATTGTCTAGCCTTGCTCCATCCCAAGATTTTTAATGGAAAACAATCAGAGACAACTGCAAACAATTGAAACCACTTGGAGGTAAAAAGGAACATTACAACAGACAGGGGATCACCCTATCTATGAATAAAGACAAAAGATTGTTTCAGTATTACACAGGGTGAGGAGAGGAATTCTGTATCTATTCACTGAGGAAACATCTTGTGGAGTGGGGTATGTTTTTCATGAAAATTTGAATCTTGGTTCTTGTGAAGCTAGTCAGCTCTGCAACAGATTGAGCTTTGAAGGGAAGTCCTACTTTGTCAGATAAGAAAGATAACTATTAATAAGTGTAGGCCCTAGTTCACATTTTATGATTTTGTTTGGTATTGTAACCATTTGTTTCCATCACTCTATCTTGCTTCCAGTAGAATTTCTATTCTTTATTAAATAAACCTCTTGTTTTATTACAAGTGCTGTGCACAGGAGTGGTGGGTTAAGATAAAACTGGGGTACACTTCTCCTTTGGGGGAAGAGGATTTGGGATTTCTGTGAGTAACTAATGTCAGAGGCTGGATATCACAGGGAAATGCTTCAAGGGCACTCGGGAACTGGGGTGCACCTCTTGTTAACCTGCAAGGCAACGACAAGGCTGACATAACCCAGAGGAGATCTGCCACAGTCCTGGGTACTCCAAAAACTGTCACAACCCCACCAAAGTGTATAAAAACATTCTTTAGTGTGTAGACATTTAAATCAAGATTGGATGTCTTTCTAAAAAAGAATGCTCTAGCTCAACTACAGGGGTCACGAGCAGGTTTCATGGAGTCCACCCAAATAAACCAGAGAGCAGGGCCAATATTAGACTCACTGGGGCCCAGGGCAGAAAGCTGAAGCCTGTGCCCTGCCACCTGGGGCTGAAGCCAGAGGACAAGCAACTTAACTTCACAGGGCTCCCTGTGGCGTAGGGCCCTGGGCAATTGTCCTGCTTACTATCCCCTAATGCTGGCCCTGACTTTTAATCTACTGGATATGCAGAAAACCAGTTGTTCTGGCAAAGATGGGCCTTGGAGTTTTTATAGCATGTTTGGGGCAGCCTCAGGGGGAAAAGAAGGTTGAGAACACCTGAACTACAATATATGGGCTACATGCAGAAATTATTGGTTGAAATTTTATGAATTTCTATGTGCTGTATTATGCAGGAGGTCAGACTATATGACCATAATGATCCCTTCTGTGCTTAAAATCTATGAACGATAGTATCTTTTGAAATCCAGGCTGGCTTTCTTATGCTGACAGGCACCATTTCTTAATCCAGGATGTTTATTTACAATTTTTTTAAAAAAAAAGCAGTTTGCCCTTCCAAATACACCTCTACCTTGATATAACGCTGTCCTCGAGAGCCAAAAAATCTTACCGCGTTACAGGTGAAACCACACTATATTGAACTTGCTTTGATCCACTGGAGTGCGCAGTCCCGCCCCTCCCCCCCCGGAGCCCGGCTTTACAGCGTTATATCCGAATTTGTGTTATATCGGGTTGCATTATATCGAGGTAGAGGTGTTTAATATCATGTCACTCAAACGTTTTGGGGAAATATACCACAGCCCCTCCTAAAATTAGCTGCTCAGATCCTCTGGTGGTATAAATGGTCATAATTCCATTGACTATGACAATTTACACAAGCTGAGGATCTGTCCCAGTGCTCTTTAGCCCTGTAACTTACTGAAAATTGATCCTGAGCAAAG